>NC_029773.3:82838853-82940467 GCF_000817695.3 Arachis duranensis | reverse complement strand
GTGCAAGGAGTGGAGATGTTTTTCTTTTCTTTTCGACTATCTGGTGGATTTGGAGAAGCAGAAATCATGACTTATTTAATATAGATGATTCATGGAGTGCTAGTAAAGTGGTGAGTTTGATTCGTAGTTCAGTAAGGGAGTTTCACACTATTTTTGCTATGCATCAATCTCTGTCTCCTCCTTCACTTTGTTTGCATTGGGTTCCACCTCCAGTTCATTCTGTTAAATTGAATTGTGATGCTAGTTGGTTTGCTCCTTCTGGCTATGCTGGTTTTGGTTGTATTATTCGCAATCCTGATGGATGTTGGTTGAAAGGTTGCACTGGAAAAGTCGAAGTGTGCAGTGTTCTTTTTGCTGAATTGTATGCAATTTGGAGAGGTTTACTTCTTGCTTGGGAGAGTGGATTTCGTGAGGTTATTTGTGAAACAGACTGTTTAGAAGCTCTTTTCTTGGTAAACCAAAGAATGCTTAGTAAGGATATTCCGGAATGGGATTTGGCAAAGCATATTCAGGAGGTTATGAATTGGAATTGGAAAGTCTTTATTCTTTTAATTCAGAGGACTGCAAATAGTGTTGCAGATTGTATGGCTAAAGCAGCTGCTTCTGTCGCGGACATTCACTCGAATTGGAGCCAACCATGGAGTGAGCTTCAACATCTAATAGATTTAGATATGACCTTAGCCAATTAATTTGGTTTTGTCTCTTTTTTCTTTCTTTTCTATTTAATCACCAAAAAAAAAAAACAAGTATATCACAGTAAAAAAGGAAGCACGTCACCAAATAATTTATCATCCGAATTATATATGAATCAAATTGATAATATGAGGGCTAACATTACAAAAATCGATAACAAGGTTAGAGACTTACAAAACCTTTCTTAAGATCATAGAAATTTTTTTTATATTTGTGTGATATATAAAACAATTATCATATTATTATTATTATTATTATATTATATATATATGAGAAAAAAAGTCCAACTATTTTAAAGTAACTTTTTTTTAATATTTGATTAAATGTTCTTGTATTTAGTACTTTTTTTTGCCACTTTCTCTTAGTTAAAAATATAATCATTATAATTTTTTAGTTATTATTGCTAGGGGTGTTTACAGATGGGATATGGCTGAAATTTCGATCCAATCCACACTAAACTCATTAGATCAAATTCGATATTCGCACTTTTTATGTTTGGATCAGATATAAAATATATCCATAAAATAAAAAATATTAAAAAATTTTATTTTTATAAAAAAGTCAATAATTTTTTTGTTTATTTTTTAAACATATTTACTTCTATCTGATTAGAGTGTGGATCCGATTCGATCCAATCCGATCATCTTACAGATCAGATCATATCCTCAAACTACAGATTAGATACGGATAAATACAGTGGATTTATATGGATATGATCTAATCTATAAACACCACTAACTACTACTATAGGTTTATTGTTGTAAAAGAATGTTTCGTTTATTATAAACCATTATTAGATCTTAATTACCATTAAAACAACTTAATTGTCAACAAACAGATAATACTTATTGGTCTCTGAAATTATGTTCGTATTTCAATCCATAGTTGTAAAAGCCAAACTGGATCGGCTGGTTCGACCAGAAAACTAGTGAATCGGACTAGAATCGGACCCTAATCCGGTTCAGTTTACTCCTTGGAATGTTTAAGGAATAAAACCGGTATGAACCGGTACAAACCGGTCTAATCGAACTAGTCTGCTTAAAAAAAATTTTAAAATGTCTCCACAAGGTCTCAAACCAAGAATCTTGGAGCAAAAGCAACCTCTACTTGCCACTTAGCCATTGCACTTCTAAGTACTATATTTAACAAATACTAATTATACAGTATACATAAATATCTAATTTAATTTAATTATTATTTTTTCTATCATTAAAATTAATTATATTTTAATTATATACCATTATTAATATAAATATAAATTTCACTAAAAATTTATTAATTTACTTGATCTATTTTATTGCTAGTATTGTGATTAAAGTTATTTATTTTGATGTTAGTGTTAAGATCTACTGATATTATAGTTAGATGACAGGCTTTGTGAATTAATTATTTTTTTATTGTGTCAAAAATCAAAATAAGATACTATTGTAGTATTAAAATTTTATAATTTTTTTATATTAGTTATTTTTATAAGTTGAGACTTGATTCTTCATAAAATGTTAGTGAAGATATGTATTTCAAATTTTAATTTTAAGTTTTTAACTATTTTATATTTTATATTTACGTGAGACCGGTTTTATCGGTTCAACCACTGATTTATCGGTTGAACCAATAAATCAGTGAACCAGTGAACCCGTAGCTTTACCAGTTTCATTACTGGTTCGGTTCTAACAACTATTTTTCAATCTAATTTCAAAATTTTTTATTTACTCAATTTAGTCTCCCAACTTAATAGTTATGACTCACATTGGTTCCTAATCTTATTTTTGTCACTGTCTCACAAAATCGTTAACGACATGCTAAGATGGATTAACGACTGCTACATTATACATTCTAGCGACTACTTGATGTGATAATTAAAAATTTTTTTACCTTATTTTTTTTTCAACTAAACACTTAAAACCATAATATGAGTCACGGATACCTGAGTTAAAAAATCAAACTAAGTAAATTGAAACTTTAAAAATTAGATTAAAGCTCGAATATAACTTCAAAACAGAACTTTAACTTATGTAGTGATTAATTTAAATGAGAATCAAATAAATCAAAATTCAACATAATTTTTATCAATATTTTCAAATTCAAAATTTCTATACCAAAATTAACTAGGATTTCTTTTAAATTAAAAATTTAATGAAATAGTAAATTTAATTATCTTAACCAATGTCCTAATTAATTACTTTTATATCTTAAAAAAATGTATATGAGAAGAAAATAATTAATTTGTCTACTTTAATAAATAGTTATTTTACTAAAATGAAAGAAACCATTTTTTAGAATTTTTTAAGAACTAATTAATATTATATATATTTTATTACACTACATTTAGTTATAAAAATTTTATTTATTTCTAATACTTATATTAAAAATAAAAAGAAAATTTAAATTAGTGAATCTTAATCTATAATATAATAATAATATAGTAATTATTTTATATACTAAACGAATATAAATTAATTATTTTATAGAAACCAATTAAAATATAACATGAAAACATCTTTAAAAAAAGACATTTTAGACGTCTTTATCTGAATAGCATCCTATTTTAATTTTAGATATTTAATATGTTAAGATATTAATTGAATGGATATTTGATATTATTTAAATATTTGTAAAATCAATAAGTAGCCAATAAAAAACTCATTAATTCTAAGCAATGCGTTTGATCACTACGAATAAATGGCTGAGTCTGAACTAAATAAAGCTAAGCATTGACCATGGGAATTAAACGAATTAATAAATTAATTTTTTGGTCATTCATTAATTTATTAGAATAATAATAAAAAATTAGAGCTTGATAGTTAATTATATGTCACAGTCTAAAGATTAACCAAGGATTAAAAATACAGAATGAATTATATTTTTTTTTAATTTAATTCAGATTAGTAAAATTATATTATTTTATATTGTCAGATCATCGAAAAATATTACTAAAAATTAATCTTAACTAATAAATTTAGTATGACAGATTTATTATCTGTTTAATATTAAAACTATAAAATCCGACACCAATAAATATTTTGATCTTAAAAACATTATTTAATTATTATGCTGATTTGACAAAAGAAATAATTATCTTAACCCAAATAAAATATTATTATACCTTTTGTTAGGATTAAGAATATAATAATAAAAAATACTAAATATCAATTAAGAATAATTAATTATTTTATTGTGGATTTCAAAATTTTAAATTTAAATAAAATCTTAATTGAATCTGATTGAAATTGATATATGATTTGATTTAATTTAAAAATAAGATAAGATTTAAATTTAATGTTAGAATTGACGTGATAATAAATATATATAAATATTTCATTTCGTTCATTCACATCTATATGTATAAATATATGTGAGTCGAATTTTTGGTAAAAACTTTAATGCAAGAAATTGTAAAAAATAAAAATTCAATTCAGATCAGATCAAGCTTCCATCAATAAAAAATTGACAACAATAATTGATATCGGTGTGAATATTTGTAGCGCATTTGTACTATATATCAAAAGAGAAAAATTAATTTTATTTATCATTATAGTGGCACACGGATCAAGATGAAGATTATGTCTCCCTTTGTTCCTAATCTTTTGAGTTCAATTCCATGCATCCACACATATAAATTAATTAAAGTGATGGTGTTTTATTTGATATGCGAGAGTTGAGTTGACAAGTCAAGTTTGTTGTTACATGAAAACCTTTTTATTCAGGCAAAGGGAACTTTGCATGTGGTGTGGCCGCACACAGTTGAAAGAAATGTTCTACCATCCATTAATTAATTTCTTATTATCAATTCAGAGAAATGGTCCAATCCGCATCCCCACATTATTTCATATAAGGTTGTAGGGTTAGAATTTAAAGCATGAATATAAATATATAATGATGGTATTGTCCTTCATGGCTTAGAAATATTGATCAAATATATAATAATTTAGTGAGAAGCCGTGGTTTATTTCGCTTAAAATGTGATATATATAAAGAGAAACGAAAAAGAAAAAACAAATGATGGATTGAAAAAGAGATGGAAAGTTTTCAATGGATTTAATATACAGTAAATTTATTTTAATTGTATCCGACAATGGAACAGAACGGACACGAAATTTGCATGAGCAAAAGTTGCACAAAAATAACGTGATCTTTTATTTATGGTTACGTTTTTCCTTTCATAAGAAAAAGACCATAATCTTTGTTTAAAAGACCATGATCATTGAATTATGGTCGTGATTAGGACCGGTAATGGTAGAGTAGAGTTTGAATCCTACCCTAATTCTATTCAGAAGTTGAAACTTTTATTAAAATTCTATTCTATTTTACTTTCGAATTAAAAATTTCTCCATTTTAACCATATCTGCATTCTAAAATTTTAAATCTTACTCTATTCTACTCTACTCTATCCTACTCTACCTGTAAAATATCAAATTTTTTTAAAGTAAATATAAAATTCAATTCTTTTGAATTTTATACATATTAATAACATAAAAAATAAAAAACTAATACTTTAAATTACTAAATTAACTAATTATTTTAGTGGTTATTCACTTATTATAAGTCTTTATATAAGGAAGGTTGTGAGTTCAACTCTCACTTCCTTCACTATATACTTAATTTTTATAAAATATATATTATATATAAGGTGCAGGTAGGATAGGGTAGCATATTCTACCCGAATTATTAACCACGATAAAAATAGTAATTTTTGCTAAAAAACAGTGATCATAAATCAAAGCTTATTTTTCATACTTATAGTTACGATTTTAAAACGTGATAATAGACAAAATATTAGTATTAATACGGTTAGAACTTTATTATAAATGTTTTTTTAAATAAATAAAAATATAAGAAATTAATTTTTAGTGAGTCAATATTAATCAATTTAGAATTTAGTATTTATAATTTAAAATATAGAATTAAAAATCTAAAATTTAAAAAATTAGTTAATATTAATTAAAAAATTAGTTTCCTAAATTTACTCTAATTAAATTATCTAAAGTTTATTATATAAAAACATAATTATTAGATATTAATATTTTTATTTATTTTATATTTAAATTAATAATAGTTAACTCTTTACAATACACAAGTCAAAGTTACTGTCGTATATGTAAAATTAGAATTTAAATTTGCACCAAACATTATGGTATTAGAGCAGTTTATTCTTGTTAGAATTTTGGGAATGGACTGACTATGTTTTACTGCATACTCTGAGTATTTGTCATGCAATAGGACTTGTCTTAATGACAAGAGTTTGAGTTTTAGATGCATGACTGTCTATTGATTAATGTTGTTAGTCGACCGTTGCATCTCTCATGGTATTAGGTTTGGCCAACTTAATACTAATGATTCATGTATATGAAAACACTAATGGATTATCATAGACAAAATCAAAATAATAGGTAATGCGAATTACGAGATTTGTGGATGTTAAAGGTTACTTTTGAGGGTTTACGCCATTTTAAAGTATAATCTTTGTTCATGCCGCATAACTCAGTGCTCTATTTCCTCTTTTATCATTTGCATTGGAGTTTCTTGCTTCAGATTTTTCTTTTGGAATATGATTTGACTATATTTCAACCATTCTTTATCACTCTTACATATCTCTACTCGATTATAATCTTAACTATTCATTTGATATATTCATCCTTGATATTGCTCATATTCTTCTTTATGAACCATGTGTTATTTGATTTGGCTTTAAACTTAGTTTCTATTAATAATGTTCTTAAACCTTTGAATATGTTAAATGTTCTTTCTTGATTAGTTTGCACCAAAATATGTAATCTTACCGTGTCACATGATAGGCATACTATTTATTCATTTATTTTTTATATCTTCCGCCCCCTATTTCAATTCTTTTCGAAACCATATTTGATTATCCATCTTTATCATTACTTGTACACTTCTTCATAATTCTGTACCTTTCAATTTGACCATGAATTTATTCTGATTCAATGGATAATCCTTAATTCTTGAGAGATTTAAAACCTTAAGAGTTACGATTCATAGCAAGCTAATTATGTAATTGATTCTTCTGCTTCACATTCTGAAACTTATGCGCTTGCTGCTCAGCTTACAACTCTTAACTTTGTGTTCCTCTACATGAATGATATAATCCATCGATAAAATTTTCGAACTTGTTTCGATAAGATAAACCATTTGTAGTACTTTTTTTTGAAAGTTTTTATTTTGAAATCTTTTTTGAAAAGAGTTTTGTTTTGACTCTTTTTCTATCTGATCCTATCTGTTCACTCGAATATTTTTGTGTATTCATCCTTGACAATAATTTTATTTTTCTCGTGAATCTGATTTCTATTTCATAGATTTTGAATTTATTTTATTGTATCAATTTTTGAGAACGAAAATTTTTATAAATGAAATAAGATGTAATATTCAGGATTTTTAAAAATTAAATAATGAGTTATTCATAATTTATTATTTTATTTAAAAAAAATTATTTTTTCTAAAAGTAATTAAATTAAATGATACTTTGAATTTAAAATTTATTAAAATTTTTAAATTATTTTTATTAAACTTGGACCTATCTGACCCAAGCACCACCCGACCTCAACGGTCAGGTGACCCGAACCTGTCCGACCCGCGCATCCGTTCGGGACAGCTGGCCGCCACAGCTGTGCAAAGAAGCTTTGAAGAAGCTGGGTTCTACTCTCTTGGGGCCCACACCTGACATGGTATATAGGGGAAGGGCCCTACCCTCCCCCAAGGTACGTCACACTTTCCACCTAACCTATTTCCCGCCTGCACACTAGCTGACTAGAGCGTCGGAGTGTCTTTGCAGGTGGCACCCCCTCTCTTTCCTCAACAAGAGCTCGGCTACCCGGCAGATCCGAGCCCAGTACGACCACGATTGAAGCGTTCTCACTCCCCCAAGCATCCACCCGAATTGTCTAGTAACTGCCCTACCGAACATTGGCGCCGTCCGTGGGGACGTTATGGAAGTTGTGTCGGGCCTTGGAGACCAAGGCCGAGCAGCCGGGGCAGAGGCAGCAGCCTCTGTCGCATCACCGGGAGGACGGTGAAGGTCTCCCCGGCAACAAATTGGACAGCGAACAAGGACGCGAGAGACGCGACCTTTCGGAGGAACTGGCGGTGACAGCGCCCGAATAATGCAGGAGCTACGCCACAGAGTCCAGAATCTGGAATGATAACTAGTTGATCAGGAGCACGATCGGCGGACCACCGATCCTACTTACTCCCCATCCCAGGAGAGCCGGGAGAGGGATTCCTGCCAAAGCTACCCCCGGCACGCCTCCGCTTCCAGAACGGAAGCGGAAAGCACCCGAGAAGACTCTCCCATCCCGAGGAGATGAAACGACACAATTATCTACTCCCGAGGTAAGGAAACGTACCACACCGGACGAGATCGAGAAGGCGGGGAAGGAAGGCCTGTGAGGATGCGGCAACCCGTGATAATGGGCGCCACCCCGTTCCATCGGTCCATCCTTGAGGTCCGGTTGCCGAAGCACTTCGACAAACCGACGGACATGAGGTACGATAGAACTCAAGACCCTCTGGAACACCCCACGGCTTTCGAGGCTAGAATGAATCTGGAGGGAGTAGGGGACGAAGTGAGGTGCCGGGCCTTCCCAGTCACCCTAGCCGAGCCAGCGATCCGGTGGTTTAACGGCCTCTCGCAGGGATCAATCTACGGATTTTCGGACATCAGCCGTGCCTTCTTGGCTCAGTTCACGACGCGGATAGCAAAGGCAAAACACCCGATCAATCTGCTCGGGATAACCCAGAGACCCGGGGAGCCGACTAGAAAGTACCTGGATCGCTTTAACGTCAAATTCTTGGAAATCGACGGCCTAACCGACTCGGTGGCCAGCCTTTGCCTGACGAACGGCCTCCTGAACGAGGACTTTCGAAAGCACCTTACCACGAAACCGGTTTGGACGATGCACGAGATCCAAACGGTGGCTAAGGAATACATAAATGACGAAGAAGTCAGCCAGGTCATGGCCGCCAATAAACGGCACTCCGGCTACAATCAACCAAGGCAACAGGGTAACGGGGAAAGACACAAAGAACAAGCCAGGGAAGCAGGGCCGACCAAGGTACACAGATCATTTCCCCGGATCGGGAAGTTCACCAACTACACTCCACTCACTCTTCCCATTGTGGAAGTTTACCAGCAAATAGCCGAAAAAGGGATCTTGTCGAAGCCCCGACCACTCAAGGACCGAACAGGGGGGAACAAGAGCCTCTACTGTGACTACCACAAAGGCTACGGACACCAAACACAAGGCTGCTTTGACCTGAGGGATGCACTAGAGCAAGCAATAAAAGATGGCAAACTCTCTGAATTCTCCCATCTCATACGGGAGCCGAGGAGACGACAACGCGATCAAGACAGCGAAGAGGCCAAGACCCGAGCGGCAAAGCGGCGACAAGAGGCAGAAGACAAAGACCACGGTCTCACGGTGATAAACGTAGTAACCGCCGAAAACTCCGCACCGAGGTCTAAGTCAGCTCACAAGAAAGACGCCAAAGTCCTAGCGATCTCCTCCGCCCCAACGCGAAGTTCTAAGAGGCCCCATGCGTCTCCTTTGGCCCCGAAGACCAATGGTTCGACGAGGCGCCCGATAACCCACCTATGGTCATTACGGCCAGGGTGGGAACCGGCCTCGTCAAAAGGATCCTTGTCGACATAGGGGCAGACTCGAACATCATGTTTCGCAATGTGTTCGACGCTCTAGGATTAAGGGACGCCGACCTATCATCGCACCAACACGGGGTCATCAGATTAGGCGACCATTTCATCAAGCCAGACGGAGTAATATCCTTGTCGATCTCTGTGGGACAGGCACAGGGCCGAAGATCGGCAATGGCCGAATTCGTGGTTCTCCGAGATTCCACAGCCTACAACATCATCTTAGGGAGAAAGACGATCAATGATGTTGAAGCGATAATCAACACAAAGCTTCTAGTCATGAAGTTTGTTACCGACGACGGGTCCGTAGGGTCCATAAGGGGAGATCTGGAGACGGCGGTCGCTTGTGACAATGCTAGCCTATCCTTAAGGAAGAAATCTAAGGAAGCGTCGGGGGTGTTCCTAGCTGACCTAGACGCCAGGGTAGACGACAAGCCCAGACCGGAACCAGAAGGGGACCTGGAAAAGTTCAGGGTCGGCGACACGGAGGAAAAGTTCACGTTCGTCAATAGGAACCTCCCACATGAGTTGAAGGAGCCCTTGGTAGAAATGATCAGGGCCAATGGGGATCTGTTTGCTTGGACACCGGCCGACATGCCGGGCATAGACCCCGAAATTATGTCACACCACCTGGCCGTGAAGTCGGATGCACGCCCAGTAGCCCAACGGAAATGAAAGATGTCGCGGGAGAGGGCAGAGGAGGTGGCGAGGCAGACGGCCAACCTCCTAGAAGCAGGTTTCATACGAGAACTAGACTACTCGACATGGCTCTCGAATGTAGTTCTAGTAAAAAAGCACAACGGCAAATGGAGAATGTGCGTAGACTACTCCGACCTTAACAAGGCATGCCCAAAGGATTGTTTCCCCCTTCCCAACATAGATGCACTCGTCGACGCTGCGGCAGGTTACCGCTATCTAAGCTTCACGGACACCTACTCCGGCTACAACCAGATACCGATGCACCGTCCCGACGAGGACAAGACGGCGTTTATAACGCCGGAAAGAACCTTCTGTTATAAGGTGATGCCATTTGGGCTAAAAAATGCAAAAGCAACATACCAGAGGCTAATGAACAAGATATTCCACGACCTCATAGGCAAGACTGTAGAGGTCTATGTGGACGACATCCTAGCAAAGACAACGCGACCCGATGACCTCCTGAATGATTTGGCAAGTGTATTCGCCTCTCTCCGACAACACGGCATGAGACTCAATCCCCTCAAATGTGCCTTCGCCATGGAAGCTGGAAAGTTCCTGGGATTCATGATAACCCAAAGAGGGGTAGAGGCTAACCCGGAGAAATGCCAAACGATCCTCCAGATGAAGAGCCCGGGTTGTATCAAGGACGTCCAGAGGTTGGCAGGACGGCTGACCTCATTATCCCGTTTTCTCGGAGCCTCGACAGCAAAGGCCCTGCCTTTCTTTAATCTCATGAAGAAAGGGATAGCGTTCGAGTGGACGCCAGCGTGCGAGGAAGCTTTTACACATTTCAAGGAAATCCTGGCGACACCCCCAGTTCTCGGAAAACCAAAGGTCGGGGAGCCGCTGTATCTATACCTCGCCATAACAGGAGAAGCCCTGGCTGGGGTTCTGGTAAGAGAAGAAGGGAGGGCTCAACAACCGGTCTATTTCGTGAGCAGAGCCTTACAAGGGGCAGAATTAAGGTACAGTAAACTGGAAAAACTAGCTCTAGCGCTCCTGACCTCTTCACGGAGGTTAAAACAATACTTCCAAGGTCACCGGATAGTCGTAAGAACGGACCAAGGGATCCGACAAGTGCTACAAAAACCCGACTTGGCGGGAAGGATGATGACTTGGTCCATCGAGCTTTCTCAATATGACATACGATACGAGCCCCGACAAGCAATCAAGGCGCAAGCAATGGCAGATTTTCTAGTGGAAGTAACGGGATACCCAACCAAAGAAGCGAGCGCACGGTGGAAGCTCCACGTGGACGGAGCCTCCCATCAGACCTCTGGGGGCGCCGGAATCATCCTGGAGAGCCCGATTGGAGTCATATACGAGCAGTCGATCAGGTTCGAATTTCCTATTTCGAACAACCAGGCAGAATACGAAGCCCTCATAGGGGGCCTAACCCTAGCAGCGGAAGTCGGGGCAACAAGGCTGGAAGTATGCAGCGACTCGCAGGTCGTCACCTCCCAGGTAAACGGGAGCTATCAAGCCTGAGATTCATTATTACAAAAGTACTTGGAAAAAGTCAAGGAGTTGAGCCAAAAGTTTGAGGAGGTCACGGTCCACCACGTACCCAGAGAAAGAAACACACGGGCAGATCTCCTATCAAAATTGGCCAGCACTAAACCAGGAGAGGGCAACCGGTCTCTCATCCAAGGTATGGCGAGGGAGCCGGCGGTCACCCTACACCTATCAAGGCTGGGTTCTTCATGGATAGACCCCATCACCAGCTTCTTAGAAAATGACAAACTCCCAGACGATGAAAAGGATGCCACAAAACTGAGAAGGGAAGCAGCCAAATACGCGGTCATTCAGGGACATCTATTCAAGAAAGGGTTCAGCCAGCCCCTACTGAAATGCTTACATCCCGACCAGACGGACTACGTCTTCAGGGAAGTCCATGAAGGCTGCTGTGGACATCACATAGGGGGCAAAGCCTTAGCAAGAAAGTTAGTTCGGGCCGGGTACTATTGGCCATCAATGATGGCAGATTCTAAAGAATTCGTCAGGAAATGCACCAAGTGTCAAGAAAACGCCAATTTCCACAGGGCACCGGCCTCCGAGCTAAGCCTGCTAACGGCCTCCCTACCATTCACACAATGGGGAGTTGACCTCCTGGGACCTTTCCCTGTGGGCCCTGGACAAGTCAAGTACCTTATAGTCGCCATTGACTACTATACCAAATGGATAGAGGCCGAGCCGCTGGCCAGCATATCCTCGTCCAATTGCAGAAAATTGCTGTGGAGGCAGGTGATAACGCGATTCGGGATCCCGGAGGTCGTTATCTCAGACAACGGCACACAGTTTACCGACAAGAAGTTCACGGAGTTCCTTACCGGCCTGGGTATAAGACAGAAGTTCTCCTCGGTAGAACACCCCCAAACGAATGGACAGGTGGAGTCCGCGAACAAGATTATCCTGTTAGGGCTTAAAAAGCAACTGGATAATAAAAAAGGCATTTGGGCAGACGAGCTCGCCTCGGTCCTCTGGTCTTACCGAACAACCGAACAGTCCTCCACCAAGGAGACCCCATTCCGACTAACATACGGGTTAGACGCAGTAATACCCGTAGAGGTCGGGAAACCGAGCCCGCGACTACTTCTGAAAGGAGTAGGAGAAGCCGTGGAGAAGGACCTGATAGATGAAGCCAGAGAAATGGCCCATCTGACAGAAACAGCGCTGAAACAAAGAGTGGCCCTACGCTGCAACGCCAAAGTGCTCAAAAGAGAGTTTGAACCAAATGATCTCGTCCTAAGGCGCAACAACATCGGCTTGCCGACCCCAGGAGAAAGCAAACTGGCAGCAAACTGGGAAGGCCCCTATAGAGTCAAAGAAGTGATGGGTAAAGGCGCTTTCAAGCTGGAAAGGCTCGATGGCAAAGAAGTCCCAAGAACGTGGAATGCGAGCAACTTGAGAAGGTTTTACTCCTAGCACATGAGGCGACATACCGACCATCCGAGCTAAGTATTTAACGCGTCTGAATTGTACCTTTCGTTAGGACATTTTACGCAATTTTCGAATAAAATATACTTGTGCAATTTTCTCTCTCTTTTGTTTTGTTCCACTACACAAGCGAAAACCCCCTACTCAACAACAACGCGCAACCCCGGGACTGATCACCCCGGAAGCCCATCAAATACCACAACACGAAACGGCTACACGAAAAGCCACGACCCGGCTCAACTAACTTAGCCAGAATATTACCAGTACGGTAAAACAAATGACAACCGCAAACCAATAACGGTGAATGTAAATAACTACACAACCAGACGAATAAAAAAGTGTTGATTATAATAACACGGGCAAACAACCCGGTAAAACAACAGTTCGCAAAAGCCAAAACGGCCAACCAAAAGTTTCATACAAGAAAGGAATCATTTTTTGGAAACGTCAACAATCTTGCCGTCTTTGATCACCTTGAAGACACCGATTGCCGACGTATCGAAGTCAGGAGCAACAACTTTGACCTGAGCTTTAAGGGCCTCCTCAATTGCCAGGATCGCGCCCTTCCCCTGCTTGACAACGTCTTTGTACTTTGCCTTCAACGCTGCCAGTTCAGTTTCCACAGCTTGCTTCTCCTTCTCCATCGCAGCCACCTGTCCTTGTGCCGCGCCGACCTGGCTCTCTAAAGTCATTTCGCGCTCAACAAGTCATGAAACCGTAGCGTTCGACTCTTCCAACTTCTTCTCAGCAGTAACAACCTTCTTCTCGGCAGCAGTAGCTTTCTTCTCGGTAGCGTCAAGCTTCTCATTAGATTGGGTCAACTGCTCCCGGAGAGTTTCAACTTCGCGTTTATTGTTGGCCTTCCCAGCAGACTCCAGCCTCCTGCGAAGAGATTCCATCCCCGACAACTCGAACTCGGCCTTCCGAGCTATCACTGCGCCGCACAAGAGGGTACGATACATCCACCTCGCTTTCCCGGCAAGGGATGACCCATGAAAATGCTCTTCGGTACCAGGAATCAGCTGGGAATCTATAAAGTTCCCGGCGTCGAAATTCTTTTCCATGACAGTAAGGACCCCCTCAGGACTGGAGGACATCTTCCTCTTCCTTTTGAAACTAGGGACCTCCTCCACCTCGTCATCGGCATCAGGGTTAGACGTCGAACCCCCAGTGCCGACCACCTCGCAGAAGGGGGAAACGTGAACCACCTTGTCACCTTGAATCAAGGCACCCTGAGCCGAGGTACTGGTCTCGTCGACCGCAGCTCCTTGCTCGGAAGCGGCCTTGTCCTCCGGGGGAACAGCAGATTTCTCATTACCTCCCTCGTCGTCACTCGTGCACAAGAAGGTTTGGAACAAGTTAGGGAGACCCGTTATCTCGGCAGACATTCCCATTGAAAAAAGAAAAAGAAGTTCGTTAGTCACGATGAGTTATTAGGGAAAGCAAGAAGCTAAGAGACAAAACAAGCAAAGATTTCTCACAAATATAGTTCCGACCGGCCTCCCAGTCACCCATGAGGAGGTGAGGATTCATATGATTCCTCCCAAAGATTGCCAGCAACACGTCGGCAATCCTCCTGTCCATCATAGACATGCCCTTATAGGATACTTTAGTAAAGGCATTGGATCCTGCCCCGAAGCTCCAATAAGTCGGGATGAGGCGTGCCCCCTCCAACGACAACCAAAATGGATGGCGACCTTTGACCAGGCGGACCTTGAAGTATTTATCCTTGAATCCGTGATAGGTGTCCTCAAACAGACCAAAAATCCTCCGACCTTGGGCAGACCGGAAGGACATGAACCCCTTTTTATGTTTCCCCTCCTTCGAAGGGTTTGTAAGATTGAAAAAGAAAAGAAAAACATCTACAGACACCGGCAGCTTGAGATATTCACAAACCATCTCGAAACAGCGGATTGAAGCTCAGCTGTTAGGATGCAACTGCGACGGCGCCACGGAAATCCGACATAGAAGCGCCATTTGGAAGGCGGAAAACGGAATACGGACCCCCACTTGAGTAAACATGGATTTGTAGAACCAAATCCAGTCGGCAACTCGGGGAGTGTGGAAATTGAGCTCGTGCAAGCGCTCATGAGGAGCCGGGATGAAGACGTCGTAATTGGCCTCCTCGTCGGTCCCTCCGCACAAGTACTCATTTTGGCGGAACTCAGTGAGCTCCTCCTCGCCCATTTGGTTAGGAGAGTCCTTTACATCAGAAACAACCCAGGCGTAGGGGTCATACACCGCGGGAGAAGGGGAAGCCCGGGAGGCGGTGCGAGCCATACCTACATGGGGGGACCATCCAGTCAGACTAAGAGGTCGGGTGCTCGGAACGAAGACAGAAGCTACCCTCACACTACTCCCCAACTAAGGATAAACACGATTAAGAAGTAAAGGGTCCAAACAAAGTCACACTAAGAATGGCAACCCCCCCTAGGACCTAAGATCAACCATCATGCAAGATAAACATACAGCATGCACAGAAAGAAGTCATGGCAGAAGCAAAAAAATGACAAAAAGATAAAGGAAATTACCTGTGTTGATGACAAAAATCTGGAAAGAAGGCAGCAACAAACACCCTGGAATTGATAAGGAAGAAGAAGATGGAGGACAGCAGAATTGGAATCAGAGGAGATGATCGCCGAATAAATCCCAAAAGTGCTACTGAACAGTTTTAAAACCACCATCAAAGGAAGCGCGAAAGTCGAAGGGCATATCGGTCTTTGAACAAAGGGTTTTAAACCCATTATGAACATTTAATGCTCGACGCAAAAAACGAGGCAGTTACCAATCACCCCAACAATAAACAGGCACACGTGAAAGGGGCACGTCCTCCCCACGGACGTCCGAATTAGAGACAACACAAGAGGTCAAGAACGTCGCGTCACCAGCAGCCCACGCGGCTGTTGCTCACGCGTCGGGGGCACTGTTACGGCCCTGCCCAAGAAAGAACTTGGGCCTACCCGACCCGAGCACCACCCGACCTCAACGGTCAGGTGACCCGAACCTGCCCGACCCGCGCATCCGTTCGGGACAGCTGGCCGCCACAGCTGTGTAAGGAAGCTTCGAAGAAGCTGGGTTCTACCCTCCTGGGGCCCACACCTGACATGGTATATAGGGGAAGGGCCCTACCCTCCCCCAAGGTACGTCACACTTTCCACCTAACCTATTCCCCGCCTGCACACTAGCTGACTAGAGCGTCGGAGTGTCTTTGCAGGTGGCACCCCCTCTCTTTCCTCAACAAGAGCTCGGCTACCCGGCAGATCTGAGCCCAGTATGACCACGATTGAAGCGTTCTCACTCCCCCAAGCATCCACCCGAATTGTCCGGTAACCGCCCTACCGAACACTTCCTTTCTGATCAATTAAAAGCCACCGAAGCCAAGAAAGAACAAATAGAGAGGGAGAGATCGTGAGTGAGAGAGAGATTCTATGGAAGCCATGAACCTTCGGCTTTCAATTTTTTGAGATCCGTAACTCTAATAAAAAAATTAGTGCGATAAATATGTTAGTATCTTTCTCCTTTTTATATTGGCGTTACTTTTGTTCGGTGAAAGTTGACGGTGACATAGTTCTTCTTTTTGTTAAGTTTGGTCAATTAGAATTTTAGGAGGTACAAACGATTTCTGACGTTTTCTTCTTCAACGACTCGATCAGAAAGCTTCTCCAGAGCTTCCGTTATTTTAATTTCGTACCGAAGTAAGGTTTGGTAACTTTATAATAATTAAATGTGAATTTGATAAGTAAATGTTGATTTGATTGATTATTGTTTGAGTTTGAATGAGTTAATTTGGTTGAATTATTATTGTTGATTGTGATTTGTTGGTTCAGCTATATATGAGCGGCCTGCTGGGGTGTTTTGATGAATTTTGGGCTGGAATATCGTTGAAAATAAAGTATAAATTTAGTGAGATTTGATGGTCGAGGGATTAATTAAAAGTTACGAAGAATCGGTAACCGAAACTCGAGAACGGTTTAAAATAAAAGTAATATTTTGAAAGGAAAGGGCTAAGGGTTTCGATTTTGATATAAGAGAAAGATTAATAATTAAATTATATTTTTCAGGGGGTAAAAATGGATATTTTGTAAAAGATTAAAGTTGTTTTATAAATATAAAAATAAGTGGGGATTCAAATATAATTTTATAAAATATCGAAGTTAAAAATAGAATATTAAAAAGTTCGTGATTTAGAAAGTAATTAATAAAAATTTAAAAATAAAATTTTATTAACTAAGTTTTAAAAGAAGATTATAAATACTATTTTAAATACTTCTTTAAAATAATTTATTTATATTAAAATAAATTATTATTTTAATTAGTATTTATCAAAGATATTATTTTGTAAGAATATTATAATGTGTAATATTAATAAGTAAGCAAGCAAGTAAAGTAAACCTAAAAATTTTAGAAAACACTGACTTAATTAAAGAACTTTATAATTCTTTTTCATAAGGCACTTAGGGAAAGGCGAGGGAACAATGTGAGGATGATTTATATTATGAACAATAAGAAAGAAAGAAGAAGAAAGAAAAGAAAAGGAAAGAAAAATATTAAAGAAACACTCTACCATAGAAGAGTAGAGAGAAAAGATTAAAAGAATATAAAGAACCCTTGCCACAAGAGAGCAGAGAGTAGGAATAAAAGAAACGAAAGAAAGAACGAGTTAAGATGATTATGTATCTGCTGAAAACGAGCAGAGATATGGTGGTGAGTCCACCGAGATTTACTTCCAGAGATACATCGGCCAATCCAACGGTGGTCGCACCTGAAAGACAGAGGTTGATTACAGAGATTATCGCTATACACATTGGCTAGAGAGAGCCTCACCTGTAAGACAGAGGTTGCTTACAGAGGTTATGTTTGCATACATCGGTTCAAGAAAGTCGCACCTGTAAGACAGATGTTGCTTACAGAGGTTATGACACTGAAAACTAAACTCAGACAAAGGTCGCTGAGTTGTATCGGGAGCGGGTCGAAACCGATTCATTACCTGGACTAGGGATAGACATGCATCATACTTGTTTGCGCATATTTGTTTGTGAGTGTGTTTTCTATGATTGTGTGTACTTGTGACTGGGTTTTGTGTTCTATAATTGTTGAATTGGCTCGTACTTTGTTGACTGTTGTTGCTGACGAAGTATATATAAAATGGATATAACTGTATACCCTGACCCTACTAAGAACTCCCCAGTTCTTACCTCCAATTTCCACCTCTTTTAGCTACAGGTGGGAAGGTTTAGTGCAAAACTATAAGAGTATAGAAGATTCTGTTTACAAGTTGAGCTCTTAGATTTTATTTTTCCCTCGTCATTTATTGTTTTAGTTTTTTTTAGAGGGATAGGAATTGTATTTGAGGGTCTTTGAATAAGTCTATATATATATCATGTTATGTGAATATATATATTCATTTTCTTAATTAAAGTTTCGTTTTGTATTCGCAAAGGCTTAATATTAAATAAACATAGTAAATAGTTAAAGGAATAGAGGTTAGTAGTGCTCGGACTTTTAGTACGATAATGAGGTGCTAAAAGTTAGGGGTTACACTACTAAAAAGATTGATTGTGTATTCATTATTTTGATAGTAGAAGATTTTACTAGACCAGGTCCCGTGAGTTTTTTGTCCATCTTTTAAAGGATTTTTTCACGATAAAAATTTCAGTGTTTAATTGTTTAATTCCTACAATTATATTTGCTGCTTGAAGTATCTTTGGAGTTGCCTATTTAGTTATATAGGTTGTGAAAAAAAGTTATTTTTGGTGCTTTCACAGTCAGACAGATTCTTGTCTGAACCTCAGATTTTTTTTTTCTAATAAAATGGCATTCCAGAGCTTTATTTGTTTATTTATGTGCTGATTAAATGGAGAAAAATATTCAGGACCAAATATGGTTAAATTGAATTCCAAATATTACTCGATTTAGAAGATTCTCATGGAAGATATGTTATATAACAAGGACTTATATAATCCTATGGATGGTGATAAATCTAAAGGTACCAAATTAAATCAGATGTTGAATGAAAAAAGTTGAATCGGAAGGTGGTTGCTTTGATTAGGTAATGGCTTGATCTTAGTGTGTATCCACATGTTGACACTGAAATTAATGCCGTGAAAATGTGAAAGAAATCGAAGAAATTATATGAGACAAAGAACGTGTAAAACAAAGCATTCCTGATTCGAAAGTTGGTCAATATGAAATATATTAAAGTAAATCAATGATTGAGCACTTGATCATTTTTAGGAGACTATAAACTAACTGACAAATAATGACATCAATTTAAATGATGAGTTGCAAGTCTTGCTATTACTGAGTTCTTTGCCTGATAGTTGATAAGTTGTGGTTGTGACACTATTTCGTGTACACTGCCTTGGCACTTGCTTCAGTCCATATAATCTTTTCTTCAACTTGCATACAATATGTTCCTTTTTTTAACTTCGAAACCCTCTAATTACTCTATATAAATTTCTTTATCTATGTCATTATGAAGAAATGCAATCTTCACATCAAACTGCTCAACCTCTAAATTCAAGCTAGTTGCTAATCCGAACACAATTCGAATAGAGAACATCTTTACAATTAGAGAGAAAATCTCTTCAAAATCAATACCTTTCTTCTACTCAAATCTTTTCATAACTAACTGACCTTTGTACCTTGGCTATGAAACATTTTTATTTTCTTTCAATTTAAACACTCATTTATTCTTGAATGCTCTCTTATCCTTTGGTAGCATCACCAATTTAAACGTATGATTCTCATGTAAGGATTTTATTTCTTCTTATATGGCCTTCAACCAATCTTCTTTATGCTCATCAGACATAACTTCCTGGTAGCTCTCTGATTCCTTAATTTCAGTGTTCATCACATATTCATGAAAAAAGTATCTTTAAGAAGGCTGATTCTTTCTAGTAGATCTTCTCAATTCAGGCTCAACTAGTGGTTCAGATAAAACTTCAACATCTGATAAAATTTCTACATTTGGCACCTCACGTTAAGGTGTAGGTTTATCATGTAAATTATTACCATTATTATCAATTTGTGCGTCTCTTCCATGAACAAGAGGTATAGTGGAAGGACTAGGTTTATTATTAGTAGAACATTTAACAGTTGTTATAAGATTATCTGTCTTCTCAAGGTCTTCAATAGTTTGGTCTTCAAAAAAAATCACATCTTGAATTCTAATTATTTTCCTACTCACCGGATCCCATAATCTGTAACAAAAGTCTTCGTGATCATAATCTATGAAGATACACTACTTTAACTTCCCACAAGTTTAGACATTTTATCTCTTAGAATGTGAACAAATTCCTGTAGTCGAATACTCGCAATTGACTATAGGAGACATCTTTTTCTCTCCAAATTTTCTCTAGAACATCACCATTTAGTTAAACTGAAGGAGAAAGATTGTTTAAATCTACTGTAGTCTTCACTGTTTCACCCCAAAAGAATTTAAGTAATTTTGTATGAGAGAGCATATACCTAACTCTATCATTGATAGTGCGATTTATTCTCCAACAATTCCATTATGTTAAGGAGTCTTAGAAACTATTTTCTTAAGTTTAATCTCATGTCCTTTGCAATACTCTTCAAACAGACTCCTATATTCACTATATTATCTGCTCGACCATATTTTAATTTCCTTACTGTTTCTCTTTCAACACTTGTATGAAAGTACTTGAAGATGCCGATCAACCAGTTTTTAAATTTCAAAACAAAAGCTCATACTTTTTAAGAATAATCATAAATAAAAGTAACAAAATATAATGTACGTCTTAATATTTTAGCATCTATAATATAAACATTAGTGTGAATTAAATTTAGAATATGTGATCTCCTATAAAATTTAGAATTATAAAATGATACTCTAGTATGTTTTTTCAAAAATTTCAACCTCATAAAAAGCTATACTCAACACTAAATCTAAACCAAACAAAATACCCCAAATCTCAACTAATGATACTGAACAACAACCAAGATTCACATTAAACCAAGCAATGAACCTCACATCATTATCCCTCCAACTATCTTCCCAAGACGCCTTTCCCTCTTTGCAAACTCAGACTGAGCTAGATGGTATATAGTCCTTTGTCATATGAAACGCGAGCTCATGAATATTCCTTCCATCAGGCACTAAAGTTTTTATCAAAAATGAATTTATTTCTTCAAAATCAGAAAACATTTAAAGTACTAACAAAAAGAACTTTTTTATTATTCATTAATGAAACATTAAGATTTATCCATTATTTGTCTCATTTTAAAATAACGATCATTTTTATCTTTTTAATATATTAAAATAGTCCAAAATATATTAATTGATATTTTAATATATTAAAAAGTCAAAACTGTTGTAAATAAATAAATAAGAAAGAGAAAATAAATATAAAATAAAGATATATAAATAAAAGACTTTAGTATTAATATTCATTAATATTCTCTAGTTTTAATCTTAAATAAATAAAATAAAGCATACTCTAAATCAGTTCTTAATTTAAAAAAAAAAAACAGATCATATATTTTAATTCTAACAATTTTTTTTTATTTACATTGAGACTAAACGTCTAAAAAAAATACTGCACCAAAATTAACTCTAGAAAGAACAGTCCTAACCAAATCTACATAGAAACACAGAAAAATGCAAGCGGATACTATAAAGTAAATATGACAGTCATAAACTAAATTAAAACAAAAAATACAAGCTTATCTACATAAGTATTAGCCTCTTTATACTCATGAAGGAAAATATAATTGTGAAGTTCGTTACAATACCTCTTGAAAGTTGCTACGAGTGATCTTGAGGAGTGCAACTCGTATAGATCCTGTAAGCATAATCGGACAGTTGCAGCAGAATCCACCTTAATTTCTTTTGGTGGATCTCCAATTTAAATGGAGTTCACAATTTAAAATAAAAGGAAAAAAATAGTTAAAGAAGAGAAGTGGAGTTAAAAAAAAAATGTGTATTATCACACAAAAAAAAAAGAAAAGAAAAGAAACAGAGTGCAGAGAGGAGAAGAGATCAATGAAGAGAAGAAGAAAAAAAAAAGGACAGCTATAATATACTCTTATTGAATTGATAAATTTGTTCTATTTCTTATGAAATTTTAATATGTTCTTAGTATAAAGATGAAAATTATGATATAATTTGTTAGTTGTATTATTTTTTTTTTTGTCTGATTTGAGATACTCACTTTATGAAGAATTTATATTTATTCTATCAATTTTGATGATATATTTTTGTTGATTATTAAGATGCTTTAGTGCTACTAAAAAAATTGGTTGTGTATCCATTATTTTGATAGTGAAAGATTTTACTGAATTAGGTCCCGTTAGTTTTTTGTCTCTCTTTTAGAGAATTTATTCACGATAAAAATTTTGGTGTTTGATTGTTTAATTTCTGCCATTATATTTGCTGCTTGGAGTATCTTTGAAATTGCTTATTTAATTGTATAGAGTGTCAAAAAAATTATTTTTAGTGCTTTCTGTAAATCCCGCAAAATAATGAATAATTGGCCAATAAATGAATTATTATCTAAATAAATTAGGAAATTAAATTTTATAGTTTGAAGAAATAAAAATAATTAAAATATAAATTTTAACACTAATTTTAAAGAATTTACCACAAAATTAAATTGTTGGACCAACCCATTCATGCTCATTTATTGGCCTCAGCCACTCCTCCCTTATGCTTCAAAGAGAAACAAGCTGATTTTGGGAAGGGGAGCAAAGAAAGAACAAAAAACCCTAACCTCACATTCAATTTCACTTATTTCTCAAATCGGAGTTCCGATTACCGTACCATTTGTGGGTACGTGACCATCGCGTTGAACTCTATAAATCCATCTGAATAAAGTGGTAAGAAAGTTTCATTTCTCACCCAGTCCTTCACCCTCTTTAATTTCAAAATTTTAAATCATTAGTATTGAGATATTGTGACATCTTGATGTTTAAGATCAAATTAACTTTGGGAGTTTGTTGGGTCTTGTCCCAAATGTTCGTCAATAAGGTGAAGAATTTCTAACCCTTGTAAAATTTTTGAAATAACAAACCCTATGTTAATTTTAGTGATATTTGTGTGAAATTAGATTGAATTATGTGAATTGAAACCAAATTGATGAAGTTGGAGACTTGAATTGAGTATTAGGAGCTGGAAATTCATTTGATGGAGGCTTGGAGCTTGTGAATTGTGGATATCTGAGGTGTTCTGGGTTTAGGGAGGAATCGGCTAAAGTATAGTTTTGATTTCTCATAGATATTATATAATGTAACTTGAAAATGTAGGCTAGTTAACAATAGGATATGTTGAATTATGTAAACTTGTTAAGGTTTAGTAACTTTGGTGATAATGTTGAGTTTGTTTATGAGAATGTGTTGTTTAGTGATGATTGTGATAATGGTAGATTAATATGTAAGAATATGGTTGTTGTCTGCTTGGTGGAGGAAAATTATTGAATGTATATGTGGAATTGTTAAATGATTGAAGGAAGATTGGGTGTTGGTATGAGGTGAGGTGGTTGGAAGGTATGTGTGTATGTTTTGGAAAGTTTTGGTGCTGTTTTGGATATAAAACTTTATTTTAAAATTGAGGATTTGGAAAGAGTAGAGGTTTTTGGTGTTTTTGGTAAAATTCGATACCAACTTCGGTGGGTCATAAATTAGCTTTTGGACCCTCAAATTTTGTCAAAGTTGTTTCAAATGAAAATTGGGTTCGTAAAGTTTATGCTGTTTGAATAACAGACTAAAAATAATTTTTAACAAAAAAGTTATGCACGTTTGAAATTTGATGTCAAAATCTGAAATTCTGTAGACTTAACAACTTTTTACAACTAATGATGGGCTTGCGTATAAATTTTTTTATATATGTCATTATGAAGAAATGCAATCTCCACATCAAGTTGTTCAACCTCTAAATTAAAGTTAGCTGCTAATCCAAGAGCAATTCGAATAAAGGACATCTTTACAATTAGATACAGAAAATCTCTTTAAAATCAATACCTTTCTTCTACTCAAATCCTTTCATAACTAACTGAGCTTTGTACCTTGACCATGAAATATTTCCATATTCTTTCAATTTAAACACCCATTTATTCTTGAATGCTCTCTTATTATTTGGTAGTATCACCAATTCAAACGTATGATTCTCATGCAAGGATTTTAATTCTTCTTGCATGACCTTTAACCAATTTTCTTTATACTCATCAGACATAGCTTTCTGCTAACTCTCTGACTCCTTAATCTCAGTGTTCATCACATACTCATGAGCAGAGTATCTTTGAGAAGGATGACGCTTTCTAATAGGTCTTCTCAATTCAAGCTCAACTGGTGGTTCAGGTAAAACTTCAACATCTAGTGAAACTTCTGCATCTGGCGCCTCACGTTGAGATGTAGGTTTATCATGTAAATCATTACCATCATTATCAACTTGTACATCTCTCCCATTAACAAGAGGTCTAATGGAAGGACTAGGTTTATTATTAGCAGAACATCTAACAATTGTTATAGGTTTATCTGTCTTCTCAAGGATGCTTGATAAAGATACTTGATAAAGATTAACTAAGTGCCTTAGGGTATGACAGGTACGTGACCAATGACCCTTTCCACCACAAAAAAAATATTTATCCTCTGTTAATTTATTTTACCTATTATTTCTTTCTTTATCCCACTTTTGGTGAGATCCTTTCTTATGAAAATAATTTTTCTTTCTTTCATATTTTTTTTTGTTACCAAAACCTTGCCATTTACTTTTCTGGAGTCATGATTTAGCGCATTTGCTTCAGAAAATGGGGCGGCGCTAGCTAGGCGCGTTTCATGATTTCTTAAAAGCAATTTATTGTTATGTCCAGCAACAAGAAGGCAATAGATTAGTTAAGAATATTTTTAAAATTCTTTTTCTCGATACTACTATTGCTGGAGCACATTAGAGGCATAAAAAGTTGAGAAAGTTTTCTCTAACATGTCATTATCAGTTATCTTTTTTCCACATAATTTCATTCGTGGGGTACTTCAAAACATTGCTGAATTATATTTATTTATGGATTTAAAATCTTGTAAACGCAAGTGTGTCCACTCATATTGGGCTTGAGGAAGTATCACTGATGATTATACCTTTTATCAAGGTTCTTCCATAGATCTACAGGATCTTTTAGTGTGAGATATTCATTTTTTAATCCTTCGTCAAGATGACGACAAATAAAGATCATGACTTTGACTTTATCCTTTTGGAATGCATTATTTTCAGCCTTAATAATATTTTCAAGATCTATTTAATCAAGATGAATTTCAACATCTAGTATCCATGATAAGTAGTTGTTTCCGAATATATCAAGAGCATAATAAATTCAAGATGAGAGAACTTTAACATAATGAAAGTTTACTACCTGAGTCTTCTTAAATTTTGACAAGAGTCTCATGTTTATAACGTGTTGTAAATAAGTAAATAAGAAAGAGAAATAAACATAAAATAAAGATGTATAAATAGAAAGCTCTAATATTAATATTCACCAATATTAATATCTTAATATAATATATATATATTGCAGCATATAAAGAGAGAGATAAATATTTATGTTATTGTATGTTGTACTAATTTTCAGAAGTTTTAACTCTCTATTTATACATGTATCAAATTTTTTATTTTCACATTTTATTAATAAAATTTGAACTTTTTTTATTAAAAAACTGAGCCGTCTAAATATTAACGGACATCATCTTTATCACAACAAAAACAACAATTATTTTAAGAGAGAGGGAATGTTATATTTGGAATCTTTCTCTTAGCTTTCCATCTCTCCATACAAGCATATATTGTGAAAATAATAGTAACAATATTAATATAATGAACCTACAATCTAAAGGGAATTATTGATTGTTTGGTTGAAAGAGGCATAAACCGGATAAAGTATAAATTTGTGGGGGCGTTTTCAATATCTTTTTTACGATGGAATTGAATGATTGGGAATGGTCTAATCCGTAACTTTTTATTTTGTTATCTTCCATAGATTCTGACCATTATAAAACTTTTGATATTCTCCGACTTAGTAGAATTAAAAAAAACCCAATTTTTAGTCCGTATATTTTTTTTATTTTAATTTTAATTAAATTGAGTTGGTATAATAGTTAATTTATTAATTTATTTAAATAAGTATTGAAAGTTTGAATTTCGTCTTGTGCATGTAGTAAGCTATTGGTCAATAACAAATTCTTAAATAGAATTCAATATCACAGTAGATTAATCTTTGACCTATCAGACTGAAAATACAGTAAAAAATCAAAACTTTAGTTTTTGTTTCCCGTAGTAAATTTGAGATATTATAGTTAGGTTTTGGTTTTCTCTTCCATGTTTTAGTTCTTCTATTATTATTTAAAAAAAATGAGAGCTAGTTTTTATTTTAATGCTTTATGACTATTCTTATAATTCAATTAATTTTATTTTCAATTAAATGAACGATAAGAAATTATATAAGTATTATATAATAGCTTAATTAATAAGTAGAACTAAATTTGATGCAACCATAATCTTATACGGTTATATGTAAGAAATAGTGTTCTTGTATGGTAATGATAAATTCAATACATTAAATGTTTATTATTGGATAGACATGATTATTATATATAAATGTATCATGCATCAACTAACTTTGTTTATGCAAAAATTAAATAAAATTGAATCTTGATACATGGAAATAAATTAATAATTTGAAATTTTGGATTTTCGGACACTAGTACACATCTACATTTTTTTATATAAATAAAAAATACTTTATTTAATAAAATAAATAATCTGTAAAATAATTACAAAAATATGTATGTCGCATATCTTATCTCGTTTAGACTATAAATGAGATAAGACAGATCAAATAATACATGTATATCTCGTTTATACTGTAAACGAGATAAGAGTGCGCGCATCCTATATATATGTCGTTCACAGCAACGTTTTTGGCCCCATTTGCAATCTTTCGACCATTTTTCTTCTCTTCTATAATTTTCTGACCATATTATTGAGTAACTCTAAGATGGCGCACACAGATGCACCTGATCCGGACATCAGTCGACTGAACGCGACATGGCACGTTGCCGGGGCAACCAACTTCACGGTTAGTTTTGTTATCTTCACGTTTATATTATTGACCTCACCAATATCCGAGGTTCTGTCAGAGGACTACACGGAGACTCCAAGGACATCCAGCTGCAGATTAGCGGCAATGCACATGGTACTTTAATCGGTCCGATTTGACAACTCGGTACTTAGCACTTTTGTAAATATTGTAGTTCTTCACACCCTACATTACTGCACTCTGCTTTTGAATCTATAGACGACCCGAATCTTCACCCTACCGTCTAGGTTTTAATCGTCTTCTCCGATGTTGGAAAATGGAGATTTCTTATGCATCGCATCCAGATCCAATGCATGATAGTAACTTGGTACATCTGATAACGTCGGAATCGGGTGCAAGGGAGGCAAAACATAGCAGACCACTGCCTCAACTGGCGTCTCTAGTACAGACTCCTCCTCATTATCTTCAGAAAAACCACTATCATTGCTATCCACAATATACACTTCGTCGGAGTATTCATCATCCACGTCCATGATTTCCACTGGACTAGCAACATGAATCAGTGGTGTGAGAGGTGGTTCATCTTGCACAAAGGTCAAGTGGATGGATCCACCGCCACCAACATCACCAACCTTCACGGAAAGCTCCATCACTTGTTCCTCCATGATTCTCCCATAGATGTCAAACATGAGGTATACATGCTCGTCGCCATGGAGTCGAAATAGACGAAACCAAAAAACTCTATTTTCCAACGGTGCTAGCAACCTATACTCCACCCTTCCAATCTCTTTTCTCTCTAAATCACCAAGGTTACTCAATATCAGACTCTTCAACTAGGATAAGGAACTTACTCACTGAGTGCACAATAGTAACGGATTATCACACTCAAATATCACCATATTGTCACTGTTTCTCGTACGACAATTGGGATACAAACAGACAACCACATATCCATTACTATTGGCCATTTTTGCCTATTTTTTGGAAGAAAAATAAAGGATAAGAAGATATGAAATGTATGTGAAGAATACCAAAGAGTGTACATCCTTTTATATTGTTGAAAATTTGCTCGTTTACACTATAAACGTTATAATTTTTCACATATCTCGTTTACAGTGTAAAGGAGATAAGTTTACACATATCTCGTTTATACTGTACACGAGATATAGATGTGTCATTTGACCTGTCTTATCTCCTTTACGGTATAAACGAGATATGTATAAACTTATCTCTTTTACACTATAAACGAGATAAAAAATGCAATGTATTTTCATAATTATTTTACAAATTATTTATTTCAATAAATAAAATATTTTTTTATTTATTTAACCATGCATATGTAAATCAAATTTACTACGTTCGATTTAAGGATTTAAGGGCTTTGGTAGTAAATCGAATTAATAAAATTCGATTTATGCTTAATGCTAGTAAATTGGCCTTATTAGATTCGATTTACCTGGTATGATGATGAACTAAAGCAAATCAAATGGACTAGCTTAGATTTAAGCTTGAAAATACTCTAGGGTAATTCAACTCCACTTAATTCGATTTACTCTTAACCAACAACATTACTAAATCGAATTAATTTAATTCGATTTAAAGTACATCTCCAACCTCTATAAATACGAACAAGATGCTGAATCCACATAAGAGTGACACTTAAAATAGCTACGAAGGATCTAGTTCTTGTACACTACAAAGGCATGAGCAAAGAAAAAAATGCGATGGGAAATTAAGTTTGCTGATAAAGATTCGTTGAGCGTCTTTATCAAACCTTCTATGAGCCTGGTTAATTTTCATGATATCGTACTACGAAAATTGGGTCTGCATGGAGTGAAATGGATCGAGAAATTATATTATCGAATTCCAATTTCGGTTGTTAAAGATGGGGTGAAGTACGACTCGTTTGTGATAGGCAGTGACGAGGATTTGCAAGTTTTATTTCACTGCCATCGCCAGTTTTCGGAGGTGAGAATCCCTGAACTGTTGGCGAAGCTTGTGGATGTTGTCTCTAGCTCAAGAAATTGGTTAGTAAGGCAATTTGACTTTAACAATGCATTCTTAAATATTGATATTCATTGGGACCGCCAAAATAAAACAAACCCATTGGGCCAGCCCGTTTACCCATTTAAATGGGTGGGTTTTGTCTCTAAAATTAAGCCAGTTTAAGTTTCAGGCTAAATGGGCCGAGCCTGATTTCTTTCGATTTGACCTGAAAATCTGACTCATCAACTAAAGAAATACTATTTGTTTAAGATATTTGACCTAAAAGTGATATTTTTTGTCAAAATATTTTTTAAAAAATAAAATAACAGGGTAAACAGGCCAGCCCGTTTAGCCATCGGGCTGACCATAAATGGTCCGAGCTAAAAAATTATGGCTCGAAAATGAAACGGGATTAAACAGGCTGGCCTAAATGGATTGGGCTGGCCTGTTTGACAGTCCTATATTACTCATCAAGTCATTTATATGTCATAGCATGTTGGTTTTGAGAAAAATTCAGATAATTATATTTGCAAACTTAACAAATCTCTCTATGACTTGAAGGAAGATCTAAGAGAGTAGTTCTTAAATTTGAGTTCTATATTACACTCATTTGGTTTTGTTAATGATAAATTTGACACAACGCTCTTTATTAGAGATTATAATGATACAATTTTATATATTTTGTTCTATGTGAATGACATCATTATTACTGAAATAACTTAGAAGAAATTACTAGCATGATTTATAAACTAGATAAAGTCTTTTTTCTAAAGGATCTTGGAGAATTGAATTATTTTCTTGGAATTAAAATGCATAAGACTGGTCGAGGTCAATTACACATATCTCAAAACAAGCATATAAATTATCTTTTATCTAAATTGAAAATAGCATAGGCTAGTCCTATGCCAACACCCATGATTAGTTCACTTCAGCTTTTATCCTCAGGTTCTGAGAAGTTCAAAAACCCAAAATTGTTTCGAACAGTGGTTGGCTTATTGTAGTACTTGTGTATTATCAGGTCAGACCTTTTATCTATTGTGGCCAAAATAAGTTAATTTATGCATTGTCCATTGTTAGGTTATTAGAAGGTTGCTAAGAGGGTATTGAGGTATCTAAAAGGAACTAAAGATCATGGTTTGCTGCTGCACAAGTGTAAAGATTACAGGCTCTAAGGATTCTCTTATTTAGATTGGGCAATAGATCTAGAAGATAGAAAGTATATCTCAGGTTATTGAATCTTTTTAGGTACTAATTTAGTCTCTTAGTCTTGTAAAGAATAAACTACAATTAACAGGTTATCTACTAAAGCAGAATTTAAGAGTTTAGCATCTTGTGAGAGAGAATTGGTGTAGCTGCAAAATCCACTTTAGAAGCTTGGTGTCAAAGTTTCAACACCTCCCAGCATATTTTGTGATAACTTCTCTACTGTTGTACTCACAGCTAATTCCATTATGCATGACAGGACTAAACATTTTCAATTAGAAGTACAATTGATTTGGGAATGGCTTCAAAAAGGTTTGTTACATGTTCACATCCCAGGAGCAGATTAGGTGGTTGGTGTGTTAACCAAACCAGTGTCAACTTCTTTTGAGAAATTTAAGAGCGAACTTCAAGTTGTTCCTAGAACTGTCGAGAGTTTGAAGGAGGTTGTAAAGGATAGAAATGTAATTGAACAACGACTAGTTATAGTTTTGTTAGTTCCTGTTCGAGTCTATTAAGTTAGCTTAGTTTTTGTTTTTAGTTTTTAGTAGTTGCTGCGTATATAAATAGTTACTATACAGTAGCTAATTTCTGTAACTCTCATTCATTCATTCATCTCAATATAATAGTTGTAATTCAATTTTCTAATATTTTTTCTGTTTTTGTCTCTCTTCTTTTTTCTTCATCGTTTTGTATCTTGCATAACAAGATTCATCAAGAATACTTTATAGGTGACCAATATTTTTTATTTTTATTTATATTTGAATTAAAATCAATTAATTTTTCTTTTTTACACTACACATACTGACTCTTAGTAATTATAAAGAAAAAGAGTAAACATTCAACCTGACCCTTGTCTATTTTTATGAAGAACAAGGCGATCCTTATCCAAAAATGAAGAACATTTTGGTCCTCAACCTTTTTATTTTAGGACAATACGATTTTTCTATTAGAAAATCCGTTAAATAGTAACGAAATTAATTTTGTAGGAATTTTATTTGTAATTTGTGGGGTTTTAAACTCTCACAAACTATTAATATGTTTATTTTTGAAAAATTCCTTTATCGACAGTGCTTAATGGAGAGATACCGTTGCTAGAAATGATGTCGCAAAAAAATAATTGTAGTAGGAATACCTTTTAAAGAAAAAAATAACATCGAAAAAGAAATAAAATAAGAAAACGTTAATATTTATGATATTGGTATTGTTGATGATGACAGTAGACGAAATAATGATGATGATAAAGTATGATTACACAATAAAAATAGCAGAGGTAAAAGTGATAATGATGATAATGAAAAAAATTTTGTGAGTGTTTAAAACCCCATAAAATACAAATAAAATTTCTCACAAAAATAATATTAACAAATTTTTTAATAGAAAAGTTATATTGTCCCAAACAAGGGCAGAGTTAGGAATTTTTTTGGGAGGGGCAAACATGAAAAATATAAGTTAAGAAGAGAGAAAAATTGAAAATTAAAAAGAAACTAAACTGAAAAATTAGAAGTTTGGGAGGGACTATTTTCCCCATTCCCACAAACGTGACTCCGCTATTGGTCCCAAAATAAAAAAAAAATAAAAAACTGAAGATCAAAGTGTCTCTTTTTTTTTTAACAAAAATTGTCTTATCTTTAATGAAAATTGATAGAAACTAAATTAAGTCTTTACTTAAAAAAAACTTAAGAGAACTTTTATTATTCTATGAAGCTTTCTCTAATTGGATCAAATTAATCAACCTTTCTTTTATATAATAAAGCCTAAATACCAATGGTTCAATTGTGACACAACAGTGTTTACAAAGGAGTTAATTCAATTTGTAACCCAAAATTAAAAAATGTGCAAGAATTTAATAATAATAACAACAATATGTGTATTTATTGGGGTTGGAAGAGATGGGGCATTGAAGTGGTGGATGTGGGGTTATGTTACTGATTTGTATGCTCTAAATTCTGTTCCGTAGGAAGCAGATTAAACTGTTTGTAGAAGGAAAAGTCGTCATCAAAGATATCAAGTCAAAAAAAGGATCTAATATGAGTCACCCTTATCCGTATATGTATAAATGTGGTCACCAATATCAGCATGAGAATATCACAATATAATTATTAATATATACTAAGGTGTAAGTAAGGGCATGCATTGTGCTACCCCACATATCTTTAATGGCAGTTTTTCAATTTTCGCTACGATTTTGTCGTCACCACACTAATGCAAACCAACGCCACACCCGGATCAAGCACCCTATACCCCTACAACAAGCTAAGGGATTCTGTGTATGATCCATCTTGGAGTATTATTAGATTTTATTGGAATTTTCAAAATGCCAAATAGCCTTTTGGCTGATTTTGTATATTAGAGAGAGAGAGAGAGGAAGTATCTCATGAAATTTAAAGAAAAAGGGTTAAATTATTCTTTCAATCCTAATAATTTTGTCAAATTTTTAATTAAATATTGAACTTTTTTTTTTTTAAATTTGGAGTGAGACTCGAACCCACAATCTATAAGTGAGTATGAGAAAAATATATTATTTGAGTTATAGTTCGTTAGCACTAAATATTAAATTTTTACACCACATTTAATTTTATAATTACATTCTTACCATTTTAAAAAATATTTAACTTATGCTAAAATATATTTATTAGTGAGGTAAGATAGATAAAAATATTTTTGTAATTTTAATGTTAACATGGATCTAATTATAAATTAAAAACTATTCTAGGTTAGTAAAATTATAAAGATTTAATTAAATAGAGCATAAAATGATAATTCTATTTTTGAAAATTTTTCATCAGAGATCAATTTAGTAGTTTTTATTTAATATTTTTATTTTTAGAAATTAATTTGTCTGATGCAAAATTTTCTAAGAAAAAAATTGTCACTGGAAATAAATAGTTGCCAAGTAGAGCTGTACAGGAAAAGTAATAAACAAAATATAGGTTGTCCTATACCAAATTAACAAATATCAGATTTTTCTTTTTGTCTGAAATGCAAGATAGGTTTTGGGTCAAAAAGATTCAACACGAACACTAAAGTTCAGTTTGAATAAATAATTTAGTGAAGTTTTTTTTTTTTGAAAAAAGAATTTAAATAATAAATATATATATTAAAAATAATTTATAAATAAATTATTTTATATTTGATTTTTTAGTTTTAAAAATTTTTATTTAAAAAAAATGATAAAATAATTATTATAAAAAAAATCTTTTTTTTTATTTTTTCATAAACACTTAAATAACTTTTCAAAAAATTACAATTTAATTTTAAAAATTACACTTAATATTAATACTGTAATTTTTCATAAGTTAAAAATTAAAAAAAATTACTTATAAACTTATCCAAACTAATCATAACAAAATTTGATTCATCTTATATATAGCTTAATCATATTATAATTGGGTGGGCCAGAATGAAGGCAAATCCATGTTTTTTAAATAGCCCATTTCAGAACTTTTGCTATCTGGGCTAGTATTATTAGGCCTGAATGGGACAAAAATATAAACAATATTTTGTTTTTGTCTTCTTTTTTGGTACATTTTGCTTTAAGAATTTGACAAAAAAAGAAACCAAATAAATAAAATATTTTTTCCATATTTTTCTTAAATTGAACCAAAATAAGCTGCTTCCCTTGAATTGCACATCATTGACAAATCCTAAATTTTAAACCCTAAATTGAGAATATTAAAATTAAATCATTTTAATAATCACTTAATTTATATTTGAATACTTTAGTTAAAAATTAGTTTTAAGGTAATCTTTTTTTAATATAAGAAAAAATATTTTTAAATAGTATACTTACAAAAAAAAAAAAGTTCAAAATAATTATTTAATTAAGTCAAATTGGTAAAACCATTATAATTCTAAAATAACCAGCTTTTGTTATAATCAGAAATTTTAACACATTGTACATAAAAGCTATTTGTCAACTTAAAATTATGAGTTTCAATTATAATCTATTTTCAAGTTTTTGTCCAAACATGATTTTCTTTAGGTGAACAGCTTCTCCTTTAAGACAAAAGTCTTAAAATCTGACATTGATTATTTTCACATCTATTTCTCTAAAGTGCAAGAAAATTTATGATAAGCCAACAACATGCAACAGATGATATATGAGTGGAAAAAAAGAAGAAAAAAATTGCATTCAAAAGAAATAAAATAAGCAATCTTATACCCTGCCAATTTTCTATATGAAACCAGATTTTACCATGGAACATGAGCATTAAGATCCCTTGACTTTCTAGATTCTCTTCACTTATCAGAAGCACTTCCACATTAGCAGCATCATCCTCTCCGAGATGCCGACGGCCGGCCATAGCCGACCAAGAAAATCGAGTACTATTCCTTTCATATAAGGTTTTGCTTTATGGAATAGAAGTGAGAATCACAATAAAAATAAATCTTGCTTCTTTTCAATTCCTTAACAAGTATCCTTTGGATATTTGTTAGCAAAACCATTCATAAAAAATGGAATAGCAACTCATTCCACACATCAGGCACCCCTGGTAAGCACCAATGTATGCAATCGGAATAAGACGGAGGATTCGCCAACTTTTCGGGTCGAAGGGGCTCCCAGAACTTGCGGAAAATGGAAGGGTGGCCGTCCTTTCGATACTCAGATAGTTGAGTGATGTTAATGACAGAAACTTTTGAACTTAAATTGCTTAGGATCTTCTCCACTGAGTGCATTGTAGGTAAATCAGAACCACTTCCCCAGTAGCCTTCAAAATCAATGGGATCCTTCTCTCCATAACAGTTTCCCTCGCTTCCCGGTTTCCACTCTCGGCTCCTGAATGAGATAGTGTTCGGTTTCGGTGGGAAAATATACAGCATTAGTACATTACATACTCTGATTGTGTAAATTGATGATAAAGTGCTATGCACAAAGTGTGACAATCAAGAAACAATTTTAGTTTCAGTCGAAACCACAAGTATCCACCTAATAGAGGCAATCCTATTAGACCATCCGAGATTCCACCGGAGACAAGACTTCAAGAAACAATTTTATGAACTATGTTGTGTAATAGAATTATAACACCATTGATAAGAAATGGGATGATTCTCTCTCTATGAAGCAATTTTCCTTAACCGTTTTGCTAGCATGACACCGAAACAAGTTCTCTCATGTATTAGCCATGATAGTAAGAATTTTTAACTGTACCAATTTCAACAGAAGTGCATATTATCATGGAAATGAGCTTGACATGAGCCAGTGCGAGTTATCAGTTAAAACTCTAGCTTAGAGACAGGCAATGATAGTGTCCTTTGGAATATCATAATAACAGAAAAATGAGAGTCATCAAAACAATTCAGCCAAAACTTCTAAGAATGCAACATTTTGTCCCTTAACACAAGTATAATACATCATTCTTGGCGCACTCAGACAAAAGTTGATTGGGTCCACGAAAAGTGTAAGCATCTTGAAAAGTTCAAGGGATCCACTTTTGTTGTGAGCGTGCCAAGCGATGATGCATTAAAATCGTGTTCATGAAAGAACCTTCCCTAGCTAATATGTCATTCAAATAAAGAATTAGCACAAACTTTGTGGCTAAAGGCTCATGCCCAAGAATGGACACCAACAAGCAAAAGTAGTTCCTCCGAAAAAAGGATCGTGTAAAATCTAAATTGGGTGCTTACCATAGATGTGTTGGGGACATGGTCACAAAAAAGACACGCTTCTTGAGAGGATCAACTTTAGTAGATACCCAATCAGCCCAAGCTCCCATGGCCAACTCCATCGCTTCTCGCCCATCCAATTGTTCACAAGCTCCATTTTCTTCGTCGGTCCATCTGCACAAGTACAAATCACAAGATACTATGAGAATCATCCGAGGAGACAAATGTTCGGCAAAAATTCCATTTGTATTGCGATGAACTGATACAGACAATAGCTTGACTGGTCCTTGTCTCCACCACAAGTATGTGTTGAACACTAGTATATCAGCATGCTCCCACTTTGATGCGTGCTTAAGAACAGTATCGGGACGAATTATGCGTTCATCTAGTCTGTGATTTACTGGATCATCAGAATTAGATTCAACAAGAAGAGGAGCCCAAAGGAATTCAACAGTTGCATTGTACTCCTGAAAATTGTCACAAAAATTAGAAGTTTACATGTAATGAGACCTTTGGAAAGTAGCACACATGATATCAATATTTTTAACAAGTGAAAACCCCATCAACAGAAATCCTAAGGAAATCAAAAGCCTAAATAGGAAGTATAGAAAACATGTCTCTTGTGTTCATCTATATAGGAAGTATAGAAATTATCTTTAAAATGATTCCTAGACATATGTTGCCTTATGCTAACATTCGTTCTTTTGGGAGTCAACAAGAATTGAGTTCTAGACCTTTCAGCAATAAAAGCTTTGATAGCAGTACGAAACCACTTATTATAAAAAGATTAAACTTTTTAGGTAGAGGTACATAAATGATTATATATCTCATAACTTTTGTCCCCATCATCTGTCTCAAGACATAACCAAATGCAAGCAGAAACTGAGTGTGAGAAAATGGAAGAAGGCATATATGGTACAACTGTACAAGAAACTACATTAGAAAGCATTATACAGCAGTTTCCAGTTTGGGGTTCCTACTTTACCTCTGCTCGGAATATGGTAAGATGGGCATTTGGTGACATTGATCTCTTATCTGCAGGGATAACTGATTGTAACAAGCATACCATTGATATCCATTGCCCTCTGTTTAGTGAATCTCCAACAAACATTAGCCTTTTATTTCTTAACTTCTCCCACATCTCTTTCACATCAAACCTGCTTTGAACAAAAATAAATAAATAAATCAAGACTAGTGAAGAGAATCTACTTTGTGACAAACATTATTATTATTATTTGGTAAAAGTCAAAATTTATTACTATTATTATTATCTCAAATTTCTATAGCAACCCATTTTGGCATTTTTGGTGTTGCATAATTAATGCAATTGGGAGAGAGAACAATTAGAAAAAAGAAAAAGATAATTATTGCAACTCTTAACTCCACAAGAACAACTTCTATGCCACTTGAACTCAACGAAATTCAGTTTTGGTCATAGATCAATTTCACAAAATAATTATACTAAACTCTGAATTTTGTCATTCAAGCTCTCCCTTTTTCTAATAGAAAATTTGATCCCAAGCCATGTCACTGAGGGGTGTTTGTGATTTTGGAGTTTGAAGGGGGAAGGGAAGAGAAATGGAGGGCTTGAGGTGTAAACTTTACTTACACAAGTCTTCCCTTCACCCTCCGCTTCCCTCCAAAACCCAACTTACAAGTGACAAACAACCCCTAAATGGTTGTAAACTGCAGAGTGCAGATGCTGCAGCAATATTGTGGTTGTGGTTGACTGCAACGCCAATTTCGGTGTGTCTTCCATTCACATAACTTGACTACAACATCACCACATTTCGGCTATTACCAACTGCAAAAAGACTCGAATTCAAGTTGCAAACACAAGAAATCTACACTTTAACACATACAATCCCAACAACCGCAACTGGACTCAGTCGCACAAAATCTAACTATGCTTAACAACAACAACAACAAAGTCTTATACCATTAGATGGATGTGGTTGGTCACAGAGATTAGATGACCCCATGATGTTTCATTATAAAAGCCTAACTATGCTCACAGAGAATAAGTGATAAAACACATTTTGGCAATTTAGTATCATGCCAGATAGCCTTTCTTTTAAATAACTCACAAGAAATAAGTAAGAAGAGCTCAGAAGGAAAGGCACCTCTTCAAATTGCAGTTATGAGGTTGCCATCTCCAATGCTGATAACCCAAATCATTCCTTCCATGCTTATGACATGCCAATTGGTCAGACATATAAGGGCAATCTGCCTCATTGTACAATGGATATGAACCATTATCAAACACCCATTTTCCCGAGAATACATCACATTTTTCCGTCTCCAAACTCCGGTGGCCGCTGAAACCCCGAGAACCACCGCCGCCGCCACTACCAAGGCAAGCAATTTTCCTGCCACTATACTCTACTGTGGAGTTGCATCTACTGAATCTATCCAAAACCTCTATCCTCCAACAAAACCCACATAAACCCATCTCAACAAGTCAGAGACAAAGCACAAATCAAAGTCACAAAGTTCAAAACTTTAACTAAACCCAGAAAGGTTCTCTACTTTGAACATAAGAAAAACCACACCTGAAGCTCGATTGAGAAGGTTGGGTTTGACATAAGTAACTGAAACATGTTCTTCTTGATGAATACGAGCATGATCTGGGTTCTCATGGATTTGGTGAATGCTGTGCTCACTGTGAAGTGTTGAGAAAGCTATGAACGCCACCAAGAACAGCACAAGCAGTGGAAAATAAGGGGTTTTCTTTCTGCCGCTATTGCTCCACTTCCACCTCTGCATGGTGGTAAAGTCTCAAACTTTGATCCAAAGGGTATTCAAAAAAGAAAGAAAAAAGCATATATCAACTGAAAACAAAAAAATCAACTTCAGATTTATGATGGGGTATAATATATATGATTGAACAATGATTCAGTGATGGTGCATCTGGTGGTGGTGATGGATTGGGACCTTTTAGATTTATTAGAATTGGGACACAAAAGGCGTTTGAATTGTGCTGTCATAACTAGCTGTTCTATGCTCTTACTTTATTTTAATGGCAAATACTTAAAAAATTTAAGGATGTTAATAACAACCAAGATCCTTTCACCGTTTTTTACCTGAGCTATCACCATTTCTTGTGACAGTGGTTGTTGTTGGAAGTTGGGAACCTGCCATAATACTTTTTCTTAAGCGCTTAAGGGTGTTGACTTGTAATAGGATTTAAGTTGACTTTGGATTGATAGAGATGGAAAGAGAAAATTGCTATTGTGAGTTCTATGGTACTTAATTTGTCTAATTTTTTTTTAAACTAAAAAATAAAATATTTAAAATAAAAAATAAAATATTTAAAATTTATTAAATATTATTTATTTATCTTTTTTAATAACTCAGAAACAAAGTTATAGTCACTATAACATTCACTTTTCTTCCATTAGTTATTAAGATCCTTTCTTCAAAACCATTAAAAAAGTTGATATATAAAAGAAGAATACTATAATAACAATCTTACATGATGTCATATTAGTCTTTTTTTTAACAATGAAAATAGAACTATTTAACAATTGATATCTTTATTTTAATTTTTTATAACTTTTTAAATTTTTTATTAGGGTAAAAAACCTTAATAAGCCAAGTCAAGAATCATGTAACGTAAATACGCCAAAGCAAAAATCGTTTCAGCAATAAACCAAATCATATTTTTATATAATTCGAACCATGCTGGTTCGAATTCCATTTCTACATAATTCGAACCAGCTTGGTTCGAATTATACACAAACACATGCATACACGTAATTCGAACCAGCTTGGTTCGAATTACACACAAACACACGCATACACTAATTCGAACCAGCTTGGTTCGAATTACACACAGTCATGGTATAATTCGAATTATGCTGTTAAAAAATTAATAATTTATTTAAAAAATTTTATTAAAAAAATTAATAATTTAAAAATTAAAAAAATATATATTTTTATTTCATACGTTAAAAAAAGCTAACAAAATATTAATTACGAGACTTCTTTAAAATATTAATGAGCTATCAATTCGAATTCCATACAATACTTTTCTGTTCATTTTTAATAGCTCATGAACATTTCTTAATAAATTTTTTTAATAATTTTTTTTAAATTATACTACAAAAAATATTTTATGCTATGCAAAACAATTTAAAAAAATGGCTTAAAAAATATTAGGACTACTATACAAATTTGTAATGTTCTAATAACTTAGGTAAATACATCCATGTACTACTTAAAAGATGTTATAACTTATAAGTACTATAAAAGTTTGTAATATTCTAGTGATTTAGGTAAATACATGATAAAAATATTTTTTCTTTAATTTCTAAATTATTAGTGACTATATGGAGTATTTCTTTAATGTCGTGTACTAAATTAGTCCCTTCCTCAATTTTTTCTTTAACGTGTTATAAGAAATACTCCACATAGTCACTAATAATTTATAAATTAAAGAAAAAATATTTTTATCATGTATTTACCTAAATCACTAGAATATTACAAACTTTTATAGTACTTATAACATCTTTTAAGCCATTTTTTAAAATTATTTTGTATAGAATAAAATATATTTTTTAATTATTTTGGATGAAATAAAATATTTTTTTTAATTTCTAAATTTAACATTACAAATTTTTATAGTACTCCTAACATTTTTTAAGCCATTTTTTTAAATTGTTTTGCATAGGATAAAATATTTTTTGTACTATAATTTAAAAAAATTTATTAAAAAAATTTATTAAAAAATATTCATGAACTATTAAAATGGACAGAAAAGTATTGTATGGAATTCGAATTGATAGCTCATTAATATTTTAAAGAAGTCTCGTAATTAAATATTTTGTTAGCTTTTTTTAACGTATGAAATAAAAATATATATTTTTTAATTTTTAAATTATTAATTTTTTTAATAAAATTTTTTAAATAAATTATTAATTTTTTAACAGCATAATTCGAATTATACCATGAATTACTGTGTGTAATTCGAACCAAGCTGGTTCGAATTAGTGTGTGCGTGTGTTTATGTGTAATTCGAACCAAGCTGGTTCGAATTACGTGTATGCATGTGTTTGTGTATAATTCGAACCAAGTTGGTTCGAATTATGTAGAAATGGAATTCGAACCAGCATGGTTCGAATTATATAAAAATATGATTTGGCTTATTGCTGAAACGATTTTCGCTTTGACGTATTTACGTTACATGATTCTTAACTTGGCTTATTAAAGTTTTTTACCCTTTTTATTATTTCATCTTCTGAAATTATTTTTACTTGTACTTAAATTTTTCAATAAAGAATAAGATAAGATATTTCTATTGGGTTTTTGTTTTATATGATGTGTATATATATTTATTTACTAGTGAACTAAGATTATGACTAATTTTCTATAAATCTTTTTTTCCATCTAAAATTTTGTATTATTTTTATGTAAATAATTAAATAGATATATACAAATTTAATTTAAGAAATATAGAATAAGGAAGAGAAGAACTAAATAATGATTGAAAACGGGTAGAATCTCATTTGTTGTTAGGATTTTGTTTTATTGGTGTTTTGGACAGAATGGCTGAATTTATTTGATAGATATTACTAAATGCATTATCAAACGATTATAGAGAAAGTCACCAAAAAAAATGATTATAGAAAAAGTACAGAAGAATAACATTTTTTTAAACACGTAAGAATAGGTTAAAAATAAAAGTTAATTTTAATTTTAAAATTTAAAATTTAAATTAATTAGGTATAATTTTTTATTTAAATTTGACTTTCAATAACCACAAACATTTTTTTTATACTGCATCCCACTCCTACAGTCTTACTCCCTACAATCTCGGTCCTGCCGTCTCTTGCGAGTCACTGCATGTGTTCCGACTTACTCATGTGTTCGTAACCGCCGATCGCAGTCCAGCCTTGTCATGCCTCCCCAACTGCCGCACGCAGCCTAGTCTCGTCGCGCATTCATCCCGCTTGTCGATGCAGGCAACCCAGCCTCGTTGTGCCTCTATCGCGCCGCTGCAAGCAACCCAACTTTGTAGTGAGGTACCTTTCTTTCCGAGAACGCCGTTGTTTCCGTATCCCGTGCAGTTATAGCTATGTGTTTTTCAAGAACTTGTGTTCCCGTCGTCACTGCGATTCACGACACCAACGTGATGACAAGGTATGCAGTGAAAATTTTATAAACATGCGCATGTTTATTTTTCTTATAAATGAGATGTTTGTTCTTAATGCAAATGGAATATTTGTTCTTCATGCAAATGAGATGTTTGTTCTTAATATGAAATGGCTCACTTGCACTCGGGATTGGTGACGACGGGAGACGGTGGCACTGGGGAGCTTCCTCGCCGGAGAGGAGGGCTGCATGCTGGGATAGATGGCGGATGGCTGGTATGATGAAAAGGAGGTTTAAGTTAGAAGAGGTGTAATTAGGGTAGTAAAATTAGGTAAAAGTAATGGATTTAGAATAAAAAAGAAATTGAATGGTTAGTAAATTTGAAACCTAGCCCGTTATTCATGTTGTTAGCACTTTTCATTATTGAAACAATTAATTAATAATAATTACATTTAATTTGCATCAACATGATAGTGATATCTTTCCCAAATCAAATTGAAGATGAGAAAGTCTTATATAAGCAAATGAATCTTTTGTTAACATTTATTTATTATTCTTAACAAATGTTTAGAAGACTAATTTGATCAATTTTTGGTTTGTTTAAAGGATTTGACAAATTTTTTTTTTGGACAAATAAGAATTTGACATTTAAAACATTAAACAATGTGTTGGGTCACTGGGTGCTTTTTTCTTTAAACTAAAAAAAAATCATGAAAACCAATAGGCAGCAAAACAAAAACCTGTCATGATAAACCGACCAAAATGAAATAAGCTCACATCCAATTACCTTTAAATATGCCTAAAATTAGGCCCAATATAACAGGAAAAAGGAGACAAATTTTTTTACAAAACAAGAAATCATTATAAATAAGTTAAATAGTAACCAACTTGAATTGGTCTAGTGCTTAGATCATTAGTTTGTTTAAATAAGTGTTATTGATTCAAAAAAATTTTGCGTGCATACAGTAATTTATTGACCAGCGACAAATTTTTAAATGGAATTCTAGTATATGACAAATTGTACTTATATATCACATAAAAAACATTAGTTATATATGAAAAAAATCTTTTATATTGAACTATAAATTGAGAGGAAGCGCAATATTCGATTACAAAGAATTTTAAAGAGTACAAACAAGAACAAGTTTAGTTTGAGTCTCATTTGTTTCTAAATTTACATAAATATATTGTAATACAACAGAATATTTATTCTTTTTCTTCAAGCAGATCTGATCATTTTTCTAAAAGTAAAGAGTTTTACACCAACACACCAACCTCAACCATGAGGAGGCTTTTTTACTGTAATGCGCATGGAAAATTCTTCAATTCCTAGAATGCGCATGTGTGGAAATATTTCTCAAAATGTGTAGGGCCATTACTAGCATGGCGGGCACGAAATGGGTTTTCACACCATTTCTGGCATGGTGGCCACGAAATGGGAGGATCATGTCACTTAGGGCAGGCACGAAATGGGGACCCCATTTCAGGCTTGGCTGCAGCAAAATGGACAGACCAAATCAGGGACGGTAGACACGAATTGGGGGCAAGGCAGAGGTGAGATGGGGAGCATCTCAGGTTAGGCTACCACGAAATGAACACCACATATCGATTGTACCGCACACAAAATGAGAGAATTCAGTATGTACCACATACGAATTGGAACAACGGCTAGGCTATAAAAACCCTTCTCCTGAAGAACTGACTCCACAATTCCAATTCTCACTTATTCTACCCTCCTTTCCTCCACTGTCATCATCTTGGCTAGCATGATGTCTGCCTCATCGTGCACGATGGCGCCTCTTGTCGTGTGGAACTGCGGGTAGGTGAACTACTGGGGCTTTCCCATACTTTGTCGGTGCCCCATGCGGAATGTCATCTGCTCGGGGATCGTGCAAAACATCCGGGGATGACAAAACCTCTTCGTCTTTGCGTAATACCACCTATAATAATCATGACCGGGGTGCAAGGTATCTGCACGATCAATCTGTAGCCGGTATGATACAGTCCGTCAGTTTGCCCACACTTCAAACCATGTCTGGAGGCGGATGGGCCACCATCCATAGTCGTTGTGAGCCGATTGGCGATGGAAGGTGTCGATGTTTAGCGGAGGGTTCGGCGGACCTTGTTTGCCATCGAATTGCCGCATCACTCTATCGATGTTAACAATATCGATCCACCGAAACAAAATCAGTGGGACGACTGCGGTATAGAACTCACCATGTGGGGCTCCAAGAAATTTCGCAGGCACCCTCGACAGAATACGTGCATCCCTGTACGACATCCACGTAAACTACCAAAACCAAATGTCACAAAAAAAGTTAAACGAATCCTCATAGAGAAAACAAAATCATGCTATAAAAAACAACGAGAATAATTACCTCATCCACCTTCAGAGTGTCCAACTTCAGACGGTGCCTTTGCAAGTGTTGCTCGGCATAGTCATTCTTTCCTCTCTTACCCGCCCACCTATAAAGAAACATGATGAACGTAACCACATTTAAATTTCGAAGCACATGAAATAACACAGGAGTCATCCAAATGGATGTTATGTGACATAATATATTACCTTGTAGCTAACAGAAACGTGTATGGGCTCGTCACGTCCGGTGCCCAGAAAGGAAGCCTAAAGTATATCCAAGACATCAGCAATGTATGACAGCCAGACAATCCCTCGATGTTATAATCCGTCGCTAGGCACATGGCTCTATACAACCAACAGAGAACGGCACTGCCTTAACTATATGTACTAATGGCATCATAGTTGGCCAACAGAGGAAGATAGCGAACATGAACCGTGTTGTTCGCTTTGTTAAGAAGTAAAATGCCACCCAATAAATACATAATGTAACAACGTGCATATCGTATGACGACATCCTCGGGAGAGTCAAGAGGCATCTGTTGGAGTCTACTCCCGAGCCATTTCAATTTTATGTTATACTTCGTGGTCCCAACATGTCCATCGAGAACTTGACCAAGGAGTTCCTCACATCATTGCCAAATATACCTCTGGTGGAACTTACTCCTAGACCTTAGAGTGCCGCTAACCAACTCACCGTCAATTGGTAACCCCGACTGCATGGCAACATCCTCCAGAGTAACAGTACACTCACCCTATGGCAGGTGGAATGTGTGGATCTCAGGACGCCATCTTTCCACAAGAGCGCTAATCAATGGGTTGTCGTATTCAAAACACTTTATCAAAGATGCATAATAAAATCCGGCTCTTCCTAGATACGGTTCGAGCATCTGCCTCCTAATCTCCATACTTGGATCTGCGTCATCTGTACTAAAAACGTCGACTAGTGTGCCGTGCAGAGTCAACACACGTGCCGGCTAAAATAGAAAAGCATGAAAACAAAATTATTCAATTTACAACAAATGTTATAGTCATCAACAAATTTTTATTAATTTATAAAAAAACTCACCTTCACATGTAAATGCGCAGAAATGTGAATTTCATCCAACCTATTAAGATTTTCTTCCACATTCATTCCACTACTACTCATTTTTATGAATTAAAAAAGATATTTTCCCACCACAAAAAAAAGTTTTTCCCCACGCTAAATACAACAACACAATAAACCCCACTACTCCTCTCCTGTTTCCCACCCTACAAATTAGTCCCCTTCCCTTCACCCCCTTTTATATTGTTTCAGCCACAAGACTACAATAAATTGCCTCCCAAACTACCCACTGCATGCACGTACGGGAACTGTCACTGCTGGGAGTTGCTGCCTTTACTGCCGCATCACCATTTCGTGCCTGCCATAAGCAAAATGGCCCATTTCGTGTGTGTCTGCATTGAATTGGTCCATTTCGTGTGTGTCATAGGTGAGGTCTCCCATTTCCTGCCTGCTGTAGAAGAAGTGGCCCGTGTCAGACCCAATACACCATTTCGTGCTCACCATTCTTGACATGGTGCCTAGAACCATTTCGTGACTGACTCTTACAAAATGGCTGTGCGTATTTGAGGAGGAAGTTCAAACCGTGCGTATTTTAGAAATTAAAGATTTTTTCATGCGCATTTCAGTAAAAAAAGCCCCATGAGAAAATCAAAAATACCACAAAAGAGGAGAAAACACGTCAAAGAATTATTAAATATGAAATCTAAAAGTAAGATTAGGTTTGAAATAGTAAGTAAAAAACATGATAAGGAATAAGGGAGAGTGAGAGAGGAGGAGTAGGAAAGGAGACGAGAGGGGCTAAGAAATAGAGGAGGTTAAAGGAGGGAACGAGAGAGAGAGAGAGAGAGAGAGAATTAGTCTAATCGATTGGTTTCTGAGTGGTTTAATGATTTAAAGACCGATTTTATATTAGCGGTTATGATGTATAAATCGAACCATATAACTTCTTGGTTCATGGTTTAACTGGTTCAACCGGCTGATCTGATCTGATTTTCAAAATATTGTTTTAAAATTAAATAATAAAAATTAGAGAGAAAAAAATTGTATGACACAATGTTCTAAAAATTGAATCGGATCGACTAGTTCGATCAAATTAATCGGAACCAGTTCTCTAGCCAGTTCAGTTGATGTGAAGAACTGCCTTGCAAAAAATCGACAAAAGAACTAGCTGAATCGACAGTTAACCTATGAACTGTCAAAATCGGCCCTTTTTTAGAGGTCATTGGTTTGAATTTTTTTTAAAAATTATCTATGCCAAAATGGCGACATTTCAATTTTTAAACAAAAAAGAGAGCAGAAAGCTAGAAAGGTCCCATCTCACAGTCTCACCCATCTCCCACATCAGAGAAGAGAAACTTCACTTAACCTATCCCTAGCAGCTGCTCACCTCTACCTTCTCCATCACCGAGTTACTCCCGTCGCCCAAAGGGTGCCATCGCTGCCGGACTAGCCTCAACTGAGCCTCCCACTTCTCAGGTTGCCATCGCTCATGTGCAAAGAACCCACAGAAACACGTTCGTTTTCTCGTCGGCACTCTTCGTTTCTCCGCCGTCGTCATCCTCTTTTCGGTGTTGCGATGGTTTGTTCTCTCATTAGCATCTCTCCCTTTGTAAGCTCACTCTCTTCGCCTTTGGTTCACTTCTTCTTTGAATCATTTTTCTAAGCTAAATATTTTCTCATTTTTCTATCTGAGTTAATTTTATTTTTGTTGCTTGTTAATTTTCTTAGTTAATTGTTGATTGTTGTTAATTTTGTGAATTAGCAAGGGTCTAATTTTGTTTTGAGTTAACAGGGACTCCTTTTATTCTGAGTTAACAAGGATATGTGTTTGTTCTGAGTTAACATGAATCTATTTTTGTTTTGAGTTAATAGAGTTGATTATTGTTGATTTTCTGACTATTCTTTGTCTTCTCCAACTCATGGTATATTTGTTTCAACTCTATCTTAAGATCTGTTATAACATCCTCCGCCTCATTCAATTGTGCTTCAAGCTCTTTGATTTTTCTTTGCAGATTAATTGGCGCTCTCTTTGCTTCGGCTGTCTGCATACAAAGAAAGCATCATTTATGGTATTGTCTCTCTAAAACAAAAAACAAATGCAATATTTGAAAACAAATGCAATTAAGGATATTGTTACAATGAGAGAGAGAGAGAGAGAGCGAGGTGGAGAAGCATTGGGCGGGGTGGGGATAGGCAATCACAACCTCAAGGTAAGGATTCCAGAATTTATAATCGAGAAGAGTATCTTCGTTTGGAACAGGAATTCTTTACCATTTTTGTGGACAGATTACCAATTGATATATTAAAGCATGAATTATATAGCATGTTTTCTTGGATGGGGCGGATCAGTGATATATACCTATCACGGAAGAGGAGAAATGGTGTGATATATCTTTTTACTTTTATAAGGTACACCACAAAAGAAGAAGCTCTGAAAGCCATATCAGAGATGAATAGAATGCAAGTAAGAGGAAGTGTGATCTTTGTGGGAGAGGCAAAATATTAGAAGGGATAATCTTCAACAGAAGCAAATGGTGGTTGTGGAAGTTACGAAGAAGCGTGCAGATGATGAGGTAGTTGAACGTGGGAAAATCTGGTTCAGGGAGGGGAACACTTGGAATCAAGGAAGAACAGGAAACAGCTAAGGATCCTTATGGGAATGGATGGAAAAAGAAGCTTGCAATCTCGATGGCACAGAATAATTTGAGCTGGTTGTAGATGAGTATTGTTCGGGGTACGACAACCACTATTGACTTTTGCATGTTGAACGCAACAGTTTGACAGAACTGGCCTCAGGTAATAAAGATTTGTGAGATGGGGGTGTACAAAGCTTTGCTGACCTTTGAAAGTGTCCAAAGTATGGAACAGGCGCTTACATTTAATAGAGATGGTCTGTTGAAGATGTTCCATAGCGTATGGAAGTGGGAGGAGAATGAACGCTGGAAACTAGAAGGGTGTGGCTTGAGTGCTTCGGTGTACCGCTACATGCTTGGTCAGAAGAAACGTTCCATACGATTGGTGGACTATAGGTGAGGTGGTGAAGTGTGATGATATAACCAAATCATGTATGTCATTTAGTGTTGGACGAGTGCAAATTGATACATGTATGTTTGATGTCATTCATGAATGGATACACATTACTATAGGCATGAGCAAATTCGATGTGTTCGTGAAGGAGGTGGGGACTGAAACTTATAGCTCGGCGAATGATTTGGGATTAAATAGTGGGCTTATTATGAGAGGAGAATATGCTATTGGACACAATAACAATGGTGGTACTGGAAGTAATACACGGTTGTTGGATTGGGATGCCGCGGCGGAGTTGATAGTGATGGCAGTTATAGAGAAAGACCAACGGAAGGATAGAGGAGTAATTCAACTTGAAGATTTGAATGAATGGAGGAACAATTTTTTTAATACAAAAACAGTAAGTACAAGAATCAGGTCAACCAATTCTGATATACTGAAGGCTGATTTAGTGGAATCCCCTGCTAAAAATACAGAGGATAATTCGAATAGAACTGTATCATGGGATTATGATAGGGATCGGTTGGCAGATAGAGTGAAAATTACTAGTAATAATAAGAGGGGTTTGGTTGCTAGGAAGCCCAATGATGTTACTAATCACATTGGGGCTATTCCTTTGGCATGAAAACTAAGGAGGGTAAGGAGGGTCAAATGGGCCTCACACAACACGACCCACATGCTGGACCTGAGGCTGGACATGTTGTGGAATGGGTTAGGGGAATCCTGGAGCAGCAGACTCACACGACGATGGCTAAAGGAGGTGTGGCGGTGGAAACGTGATGCGATGTTGGGGTGAACCTTTACGGCGGTGCAGTCAGCTTTGGCGATGGGAAGGGCCGATCGGATCGCAGAGGTGGCAACTCGGATGAAGGGGCTAGTCAAACTTGCGCTGGAAGCAGGAGAGAGCAAATCCGTATGTTGGAGAACGAAGGAAGGTAGGGCGAGCCAGGATGATGGTGGCAATGGGGCCAGCGTCCATTCTAGGTTGTTACAATGCATGGGAGGGACGACCAGTAGTGGGCGCATGATGCAAGAGTGGCGTCGGTGTGCGGTCCGAGAGGCTTGCTGGGGACATAAAGCTAAATGGAGGAGAAGGGATGGGGAATGGGTCTGATGCAGAGACACCAATGCGGACAGGTGGCGATGCGGTGGAAGACCGGATTGCAGTTGGAATTATTCCTGGGTATGAAGATTATGGTGGTGTTGATGAAAGACACAAGGAAGATTGGTGCCGTGAAAGGTTGGAGATTGGAAGAATGGAGGGTAGGCCGAATTCGAATCTTATTAAGTTAAAAGGGAGTAGTTCCGGAGGCAGACGTAATACTATAAGGTATAGGGCATATATGTCGGTAAGTTGTGAAGGTGGTTGTTTGGGCAAAATATATTTGACAAAGGACAAAACAGATGATGGTTCAGATGCTGGTGAGGTAAAAGTAACATTAGAAACGTTAGAGGTCAAGCATGATGAGACTGGAGGGAATTCAGAGGACTTGGAAATGCAAGAATATATGAAAATAGTGAAGCTAGAACTGAAACTTCCAGAACTAAATAGGTTGATGAAATGCAGGAAAACAAGAAAGCGCGGGAGTTGGTAGTAGTGTCTGACGCTATTCAGTATAATGAGGAAGACGACATTATGGCTATACTTCAAGAGCAGAATGAGGCAATTGCACTGAAGAAAAAGCAAGCAATAAGAAAGAGATGGCAAGAAGAATTTTAGCTCTTGGAATGTTAGGGGTTTAGGGAGAGTTGAAAAATAGAGTATAGTGAAGAATTTTAGAAGGAAGTTTAAATTGCATATATTAGGTTTGATAGAGACAAAGAAGGAAGTAGTAACTAAGTTTGATGTAGTACAACTTTGGAAAAATGATGTGGTAGGATAGGAGTTTGTAGGGTCGGAAGGTGTTTCTAGTGGGTTATTATTGATGTAGGATGAAATGGTGTTTAAAATGAGCACCTGTTATAAAAGGGGGGAGATGGTTGTAAGTGGATGGAGTATTGTTAAAAAGTAATTTTGTTTGTACTTTTTGCTTAGTGTATGGGGCGCATGATAGAGAGGAGAAGCTTATTGTATGGGAAGAGCTGAGTTTCTTATATAGTGTATATCAAGTTCCTTTTTATTATATGAGGGACTTTAACGAGGTTGTTCTGGTGGAAGAGAGGAAAGGAGCTACTACATTGACAGTGTCTGTAGCAAAGTTTAGATCATGGATTCAAGATACGGAATTAGTGAACCTTGCTCTAACTGATCGTATGTTCACATGGTTCAGGGGTCGGTCTTGTAGTCGCATTGATAGGGTCCTGGTTAGTTCGGAATAGTTGGAAGAGTTTCATGAAACAAGATTACGAGGAGGTCCAAGAGAATTATCAGACCATTGTCCAATGATGGTGGATATCACAAGGTTGGGAGGGGGGTCGAGACCATTTCGAATCTTGGATTCTTGGTTTACTCATGAGGGATTTTTTAGAATGGTGAAGGAGGAATGGAGGAATTTAGGTGAAGTGCAATTCGTTGACAAGTTGAAGGCTTTGATAGGTCCCCTGGGTAGATGGCATAAGGTGAATTTTCGTAAATTGGATATGAAGATCAAGAAGATTGAGGAGGAGATCAAGAGAGTAAATGGTATGGTTAGTAGAGGGATGGATGATGGAACCATGGAATCAAGAAGGAAGGCGCTGGTGAGCTCTTGTAAGAAATGGTATGTTAGAAAAGAGTTACACTAGAAGCAAATGTCACAACCCAAGAATGCAAAAGAGATGGATAAAAACACTCGATATTTTCACAATTTAGCCTCAGCTCAAAAGAGAAATAATCAGATTGATGCATTAATGATTCTTGGGAGATTAGTCATGAATTAAGCTAGGATTAAGGTTGCTATTAGAGATTTCTATAAGGATCTATATCACCAGGAGAACTCGCCTAATATAGGCTTCCGTGATGGGCTGGTAAATCGGCTAAATAAGGAGGAGGCTACATAGTTGGAGTTGATGCCATCTATTGAAGAAATAAATGAGGCATTTTGGGATTGTGAATCAACTAAGGCATCAGGTAGTGGTGGATATAATATATATTTCATTAAGAAGTGTTGGGAGGACATTGGAGGGGAGTTCACTGAAGCGGTGATGGGATTTTTCCAGTCATTTGTAGTACCTAGGGATTCGAATGTTATTTGGGTGGCTTTGGTGCGAAAGTTTGTTACAGCAAAAGAGATAAAGGACCTTCGGCCGATTAGTATGGTGGGTTGTGTATATAAGGCTATTTCAAAGGTGCTTGTTCCGAGGATGCGGAAGGTAATGCCAGGTTTAGTAGGAGAAATGCAGAGTACTTTTGTGCAGGGCATGGAAATACATGATGGGGCGTTGATTGCATGTGAAACTGTGCAGTGGTTGAAGTCGAGGAAACAGAGCTCAGTGATAATTAAACTGGGTTTTCAAAAGGCTTATGATAGAGTTATGTAGAGCTTTGTGGATATTGTGTTGCAGAAAATAGGGTTTGGCTATAGGTGGCGGAAGTGGATCAGAGAGTATATGCTCGCCGTCTATGTCAGTACTCATAAATGGGTCTCCTTTTAATCCCTTCAAAATGGAAAGGGTCTGCGACAAGGAGATCCATTTGTTATAGGGGATATGTTATAGGGGATTGTGGATTCTGGGATGGGTTAGAGTGGATTTGGAATTTTCAATGGTGGAGAGAATTATTTCAATGGGAGTTGAAAATAGTAAACCAGTTTCATGAGGTTCTACAATCAGTTAAACTAACAACTAAGAGAGAGGATAGAGTGGTTTAGAAATTTGATAAAAAAAGGTATTTACTCAACTAACTCAGTTATGCAGGTGTTGCAGGCAAAAGTACTATCGAAGGATATAACAATCTATAGCTTCACTAGTACTATTTGACGAGGATTTGTCCCACCAAGGGTTGAGTTATTTACTTGGTTTGTGTTGGTTGGCAGGGTGAATACAAAGGAAAGACTATGTAGATTTAGTGTTATTGACCAGAATGATCATATGTGTGTATTTGTTGAAACGTCTTTTCACCTGTTCGTTGGGTGTGAGCTCACTTGGCAGGTATGGTGTGTTTAGTTGTTTGCCGTCATTTGGACAATTTGATTAGAAAGAAATGATAGAATCTTCAACAGTCACGGTTCAAGTGTGGCAGACATTATTAACATATATTTTACAAGCTTTGATGAGTGGTTTAGTGGTGAACCCTTTGGTTGTTGATGACTTGATGGCATTGCCGGAGATAATTAGGGGTTATTTTTTCGTTACTTTTGGAGTTGTAAGTTGTTGTTTCTTTTTCTTTGCTCCATCTCGTTGTATTGAACTCCTTTTACTTCAAAAAAAAATATTCGAAACTTATTTCTGAAGAACATTCATGTTTATAATCCGAGCCATTTAAGTAAACAATTCTTATTTCGGTTATAGTTATTATCCCTCTAATTCATTAAACTTTTAGGATTTTGGTTAGTAGGTGCAATCTGCTCAAATTTCATTATAGTTATCATCCAAATTTAAAGTATTTTTTTGTCTTAAATTTGTCTCAAATTTGAAATATTTAAAATTATATATTCAATTTTTAATAATTTTATTTTATATTTAATTAAATTGATTCAAATACAGTTCGATTCCGGTCAAATAATTAAATCATTGAATCAGTCATTTGATCGGTTCGATTCTCGCAACTTTTTTTTGGAGTATTTACCCATTTTGGTCCTCAAAGAATTTCGGACCAGATACTTTGGTCTCCAATTAAAATTAATTACTCGATTGGTCTTTAATAATTAATTTTGTCAGTCACTTAGGTCCTTTACTCTGCCAACTCTAACGGAGGACAAAATAGTCTCTAACAACTCTAACAGGGGATAAAATGGTCCCTGGCCCCCTCTGTTTGAAAACGACATTGTTCTCTCCCAATTTCCATCATATCTCGCATAACCTTAACAATCTAACACTGTAATTTCAAGCTACACAATGCACACTCTGTAACTTCATTGTTCACAAGAAAAAAGATTCTCAACTTGTTCTCAACCAATTCATACTTAGGAAACTAATGACTATGTCGCTCAAGTATTTGTCGTTTTCGATGGATCCCATGAATCTAGACAGCAAGTCTGATTTGTTAAGACCCATCATCGTCGTTGCCATATCCCTCCTCCTCTGCCCTATTATCTCCATGACCACATTGTCCACCACTTTGAACACTTCTTTCAGCTTCTTCTCCGAACCAATATTCAGTAATCGTTTCAGTTTCCATATGAGAGTCAACGACAACATTGCTTGTTGTACTGATAGCTTAGATGCGAGGTCAAAGCTGTCTGCCAGTTTGGACTCCGAGAAAGAAGGAATGAAATAATCGGAGTCCATTCCAAATGAGAATTTGCATATGATGTCGAAGGAGAATCTTCTGATGATGTCCTAATGTCCAACAATCTATATTGCTTGTCGGAGAGTAGAGAAATGTGTGCTCTTGGAGTAGTTGTGGAACTTGGTCTTGAGGATGTGGTGGATGTTGTCGGGGGTTGGAGGTGGATGCTTGTGGTGGGTCAAGTACGAAGGAGGTGGGTGTACCAATCACAGAGATTTAGAAAGTGTGTGGTTCATGACATGTTGAGGTAGGTGCGACACGCATGACAGTTACACCATGGCTTGATTTTGGAGTTGAAGAGGAGGAAGAAAAATATGAAAAAGAAGATTGTGAAAGGTGAAGAAGGAGAGTATGAATGTTAGAAATATGTGAGATATGATGAAAATTGGAAAAGAATAGTGTGGTTTTCGAACAGATAGAATCAGTGATCATTTTGTCCTCTGTTAGAGTTGTTAGGGACCAGTTTGTTTTTCGTTAGAGTTGACAGAATAAAGGACCTAAGCGATTGACATAATTAATTATTAGAGATCAATCGAATAATTAATTTTAGTTAAAAATAAAGTGTTTGGTTCAAAATTTGTTGAGAACTAAAATAAATTTTTTTTTTGGTCAAGGGTTCTCACAGACATAATCTCTCTCTATATATTTCATTCACACTCTAATACTACTTTAGAAGAGGTTGTGTTGAATTAAGATTGGATGTATAAAAAAACTACATCTATATATTTGCATTTTCATTTTTCTAAGATATGTTGGTGGAAGTGACTAGGCAGGTTCTTAGAATTAATATTTAAATTTGAATAGGATTCAAAGTTGTTGTTTGCCACTTTGCATACGTTAGACGTGAATCAAGTGTGGAATGTTCCTCTTCTCCACTTCCACTATTCCATGTTCAAAGTTGAAAAATCTCGATGCAAGTTCTTGAATAAGAGTTTTAATTTTTAACCGTGTAAAATTTGTTAAATAGTCATTCAATTATGTTTGTTTATTCAGATAATTAATTATGAAGTAAATAAGAATAATAGTTATTTTTAATCATGCAATAATATATAATTGAATACACATCTAAAGATTTTTTATATGAAAGTACTTTAAAATTAAATTCTTTTGAATAATATTTATTTTACAAAAATATATACATAATAAATACATAGGGAAATTTCTTATTTTTTATACATTTTAAAAGGATGACTATTCACATGAAGTAAAGCTAATATTTGAGAAACATTAGATAGTATGATATATTTAAATAAATTATTTAAAATAACACTTTTTAATATATTAATTATCATCTTTAGTTAAATTTTGGTTTAATTACTCTGTCGGTTCCTATAGTTTTACTGAATTTTTAATTAGGTCTCTATATTTTTTTTTTCTTTTTGATCAAGTCCTTATATTATATCAGATTTTGTAATTAAGTTCCCGTTGTGACAAAAACACTGGAATTAACGAAATATTCTGTTAAACAAAATGGATATGTCTAACACTTGACTTAATTACAACATCTGATATAATAAAAGGATCTAATTAAAAAGAATAAAAGTATAAAGACCTAACTATAGAGACTACAAAATAATTAAACCTTAAACTTTTTATATATTTATTTATTTTGGACGGGCTTAAATTTTTTATTTGAGTTGGATCTTTAGCTTTTTGGTCAGAGGATCTTTAGCTATTTTTAAAAATGGAGAAGAACTCCTCCGATATAAAATAATTGGGCCAAAGTGCAATTGGTCCAACGTAACACTTATTGGGCCTTGAATTGGGCCAAACAACCGGGTTTTGAATGGCCCAAGACTCCACCAGTGTTAGGGTTTTTCGTACGCTTTGTATATCTCTCTCTTCTTCGTTTTATAGTTGAGGCTAAAACCTAATTGTGACTCCGTACGCGCCGGTTCGTGATTCAACACTGCTGCTCACTCAGCTTCTCCGTCCGGCGCTGAAAATGGTTACTTTCAGGGTCCGTAATTCTAATTATCATTTCAATTTCACCTTTTATTTTTTTGCAATGCGAAGTCAAGTCTCGTTCCCGTAGAGTACTTTTCGTGTTCCCCAAATAAGCCCAAACAAAATTAGACTTGGAGACAAAGCAAGTGCCTTCTTCACTGCTCTCGCTTGCTTCCCCTTCCACTCCGAAGCTCGCTTTCTCCTTCAAACGGTGCGTTTTGTTTTCCCTGTACATTCCTCTTTCCATTCATTATTTACTTCTCACCTTCGTTGCGTTCCACATTCTTCGGTACTTTCAGCCATTTGTTAGTTGAATCTGAGCAAATGATCGCATTTTTTTTATCGACGAATTAAAATTTTGATCATAGTTGTTTAAGAACTAAGATTTAATTATCCATGTTGATCCTCTAGGTTAACGTAGCTTTCACTATTTTACATAGATTGCTGCATTTTCAGTAGTCAAGATTGGTTTTGGGTTTAGGTTTAGGGAAAATTTTCCCCCTCATTATCTTCAAAGCAATGGCATGGCTTGTACAGTTAGTGTTGCTTTCAAGCAGGGTATTTTTTTTCTCAATTGTCATGCGAGATATTGGAAGTTGTTGCTTAGAGCCCCTAAGTTCAAAATCTGTCAGATGGGAAATATGCGAAGAAATTTGATTTTAGAATAGCATATATTAGAATAGAATAAAACTAGCTGAGTTCTTCCAAACTTGTGGAGTTTGGTGTTTATTCTAGAATCTTAGCATGAGAAGTTTGTTTCCTTCTTCGGTAGGAACTTATTTAGTAAGCGACAAATGAACTCTACTGAATCCTTATTCTTTACTTACACTGAATACCTAAGCTAAGCCCAAGAAGTGTTAAGGTCAGTTACATTGGTTTGTACCTTTGATTGTGACAAGTTCCAGTTAGTTTTCTCTATTTGATGAGTTGGACTCTGCTTTTGTACTGGTTCACGCGGAAATGGTGCTTTGATATTTTTTGTATTTTGATCAACACCCATTAGTTCGCAATTGAGAACGCTTGGTGCTGGCTTAAGCGGGGATTTGGTAAATCTGATTGAAGTTAGATTGTGATCTGCTGCTTTGATTTTGCTATCATGTGCCATAAAATCTTTCCAATGATATGGCTGATAGGACTCATATATTAGTTCACAACTGTATTTTAGTTAAATTTGTTGAGGTCGTTGAATTCAATTATTATGGATGAGATATCAACTCAACAAGCCATTCATGCTTGTCCTTGGAAGTTTTAATCCTAGGCTTGTACTTTGTTTAGACAATCAATTTCTATAGCCTTTCATGATGGTTCTTCCATTTGGTTTTGGGAGGTTGTTTGGATGAGAAATTGCACTATCACCAGATTTTCTACCTTGCATAACTTGCTCTTAAACTGTTTGAAAGCGTCTCATTTGTTTGGTGATTCCTTCTACGAAGAGGACACGTTTACAAATATGGTGATAGTAGCAGACTCACAAGGAAAGATCTACACAAGGAAGGGCAAGGGTAAGGATGTCAAGATAAATCAGCTGAGTTAGTTAGCTATATATTTATATATACTTAGGGAGAATGGAAATGGCAGGAAATTAGTTTCTGGTTGAGGGAAGCTTGAACGACTGTTCTAACATAGATCACACTGATCTTGGGTAGAGTTCTTCACTAAAATACATACCTATACCCTAAAATTTCAAGATTTCAGGGTTCTCTTTTAATGTCAATGGAACACTTGTATGTAGTAATGTTGATTGGATAAAAATACCCCTTGTAATTTTTTTCTCTTTCAAAATCCTTGATATTCTATTAATGCTTCATGATAATAAAAATTGGTCTTCAGTTCATTGTCACTACACGCATGTTTTGCATATGGTTTGCTATCTTTGTGTAGTCTTTGCTTTTAGCAGATCTTGTAGGTTTGCATAGAGAAAAGTATCAAAAGCTTAGATCTTTGATTTTTTATTTTTCTGTTACTAAGAAATACATTATTGATTCCTCTCTTCTTTAGTGTTTCCTTTAAACTAGAAATCAGGGAATCAATATGTCGCGAAGATATGATAGCCGTACAACAATCTTCTCCCCTGAAGGACGTCTTTATCAAGTGGAGTATGCAATGGAGGCTATTGGAAATGCTGGTTCTGCCATAGGGATCTTATCAAAAGATGGTGTCGTGTTGGTTGGCGAAAAGAAGGTAACATCCAAGCTGCTGCAAACCTCTTCATCCACTGAGAAAATGTACAAGATTGATGATCATGTTGCATGTGCTGTTGCCGGGATAATGTCGGATGCCAACATCCTCATCAATACAGCTAGGGTCCAAGCACAACGCTACACATATGCCTACCAAGAGCCCATGCCTGTTGAACAGTTGGTTCAGTCTCTTTGTGATACTAAGCAAGGATACACCCAATTCGGTGGTCTTCGACCATTTGGGGTCTCATTCCTGTTTGCAGGTTGGGACAAAAACTTTGGCTTTCAACTCTACATGAGTGATCCTAGTGGAAACTATGGCGGTTGGAAAGCAGGAGCTATTGGTGCAAACAACCAGGCGGCTCAGTCAATACTGAAACAGGACTACAAGGATGACATTTCGAGGGAAGAAGCCGTGCAACTTGCATTGAAGGTATTAAGCAAGACTATGGACAGCACAAGCTTGACCTCAGAGAAGATTGAATTAGCAGAGGTTTTCCTCTCACCTTCTGGAAAGGTCAAGTATGAAGTTTGCTCCCCAGAGGCATTGAATAAACTATTGGTGAAGTTTGGGGTGACTCAACCAGCAACAGACACTGCCTAGTTTGCTCTGCTCTTCCATTTCTGATGCAGGTTTAATTAATGACAATGCTTTTATTTTTGTAATGCAAGTGACATTGTATTTGCTACACCTATAGTTGATTTTCAACACAGATTGATGATATTTGCTTTCTTGTTGTTGACCTATGATGATTTGTTGAACTTTCAATTATGTTTTATTGTGTTGTATGACTTATTGTGTCAATTTGTGAAATTAAATTTGTTTTGGTATTTTAGTGCATATTACTGGTTGAAAATAAGATAGAACCTTTTAGTACACGGATTATGACTAGGATAGATTGGTTTTTTAACTAGTTTAAAAACCAAAAAACCAACCAAACCAATCCAATTGAATTCTGTACGATTGGATTCCTACCAAACCAAACTAAAGCGCACCACGGACACCAGTAGTACCATGCAGATGAACCACAATAAACTGAAAGGTCAGTGAATAATTAGTCTTAATAATATTGTTTGCATTTTTCAATTTCTTAGTAGTCAGTTTGGGAATTTCATAACCTTAGGTTTGCTATTTGGCATTCACTCTAAGGTTATGTATCTGTCTAAGATACCAAGAGTCAGCTAGTGGTCACTGAATTAAGTTGTCACTTGTCAGTGTCCTTATGGATTGTTTCAGTCAAACGGAACAAATAATCAAAAGCTCAGCAATTCAATTACTATTTTTCCTTGGCCACTTGCATATTTTTTATGTCACTAATAGTTAAAACATGCTTTGCTTTTCCATGAAGCAAACAAGGTAATGTCATATTGTCATGCATTATTCCAAGGAAAAAAACTTAGTATAGAACACAAAAACAGAAACAAAGACAAAATATAAAAAGTCACTAGCACATGTGTGATATTTTGAGGATTAGGAGAGGCAATATGCTTTACACTTATACACCCTCAAAACCAATTAGAGAGGGGAAAAAAATAAAAAAGTAAAAAGTAAAACTCTAATGACTATATTGCCATTGCATATTCCAAATTTCTATAATCAGTTTTTGGTCATTGATGGAAAATATAGGCATAGAGAAGCTCATTCCAAGTGTCAGAAACTCCTGGAAGGCACCAATGTATGCAATCTGCATAAGTTTTTGGGTTAGAAATCTGTTCTTCTGTTAGAGGCTCCCATTGCTTCCTATAGATAGATGGGTGACCTTCTTTTCTATACTCTGAGAGCTGTGTGATGTTAAGCATCTGAACATTCAAGCCTCTTGATTTCAAATCTTGAAGTACATTTTCCACCACCCTCATCATTGATGGAAAAGTACCATTCCCCCAGTAATCCTCTTGTGTAATCAAATCTGTTTCTTTGTAGCAGTTTTCACCCTTCACTCCTCCCCATTCATGAGCCCTGCAATTTGCTTAACTTGTATTACAAATATAGCAAACAGAGGTGTTGGCATAGACCCAAGTTTAATATGAAATTTTATAGAGCACATTCGGTATTAAAGTATGTGCTAAGATAGCATATTAAACTTGTATCTACACAAAGTTTCTTAATTGATTGTGAGTACAAATATAGGCAGCATTTTTGCAGCAACTAAGGATGCGTTTAGTTTGTGCTTTCATTTTCTGTTTTTCATTTTTAGTGATTTTTGTTTTCTAGATTTTGTGAAAGAAAAAGTGAAAACAGTGAACAGAAAATAAAAAATAAAAACACAAACCAAACACACCCTAAGAATTTCTAAAATCATAAACATCTCATATGGAAACTCATCATTAAACTTAACATCATAACAAATAACTTTAATTTTTTATCATAGTTTTAGATGGGTTCTGTCTCCCAAAAAGGCATAGTGCATAAGAAGGGAGGAGTTAATGTGAAAATAAATACCCATAGATAAATATGCAAATATCATAATTATATTATTCTTTTAAGGTTGGTGAGAAGTCAGATTGTAATTAAACCTTTGGTGAGTGGGTGACATGCTAACAAAAAACAACTGTGTCTTGCTACGATTAACATGGACCTCCAACCAATCTGACCAAGTCCTCAATGCCATTTCATAGACTCTCACCATTTCAACCCTTTTGTACACTGCATCTGGATCTTCAAATGATCCCCACCTACTCATTTCACATATTGTAATCATATAAAGAAAAAAGAAGAGGAAAGAGCTATGTTATTTGTATTTCAGGATTTTCACATATAAAATAAGGTAGAAATTTATATGCAGTTATTTTTTTGTAAAGTTGATTGTTAAAAATTATTAGATAATTTGATGTATTTGACTAAATTGTTATCTAATAATGTTTAGATATTAACTTTTTACATAAAGAGATATATATTAGTTTCCACCAAAAAAACAAACACTTCTATAATCAGACATTGTAAGGGTGACTAGAAATTAAATTAGTATTTGTACTTTAGTTCCTTTCCTTAAGTTTAAAATATTCTGATTGACCATTATGCTAACAATATAACTTTTTGGAAAAGTAGTTCTATCAATGGAGTAATAGTACCATACTTCACAAAGATCTATAACTACAAAATTCAATATTTTACTCTACTTTTTCTTGCTTACCTTCTAATATTGTGTGGCTGATATTTATATGGAGCATGAAAAAAGCATTTACTCTATATAATACATTTGTAGGGGATGAAGTTGCATATGAAGAAAAAATTCACCTTTTATTTTTTATATTGGGGAGAAGATAGTGTTCTGCAACATTATTAAAGTATGGTGTGCTTAACTAAGATGTGGAGGACATAAATCAGACTATCAAATTTGCTATTTAAAATACAAATCTGACCCTCAAGATTTGTATACCTCACTCAAATCAAATTCTTATATTTCATTTTTCTTCTTTTTTAACAAATCTAACCGTCCGATTTATTCTATAACAATTTTAAAAAAAATAACTTCATACTAAAGAAAAACACCAACCTTTCAAAAATTATATATTACACACCAATTTTCTCTCTATCGAAAAAAATAGCCAAAAAAATTATGGGCTAATCGAACATAACCTAAAATTCAAGTATAATGAACTTATTTTAGACAACAATCTACCCATTTTCAGAAAGTTCATGGATCTATACTTTGTTTATTGTTAAAATTTTAAAATAAATAACCAACTTGGGTTTGTTTAGTAGTGAGTTCACTAATCTACTTAAACAAGTGTTGGAAGTTTGAATTAGTTTAGATATGTAACTGATTAATCTTTAATCTGCCGAATTAAAAAATACTGTGAGAAACAAAAAAAAATGTCACAAATCCAGGAATAAACTACAATTACACCCTACATTATATTTATAGTTTATACCCCCAATGTTTATACATACACATTTAAATACATAGGTCATTTGATAATTAATAGTAATAATAAGAATAATAATATCTATACAACTACTTAGTACTTACTATGTTTAGAAAACATTTCGAAAACACAATCATTATTATACAAATGGTGGTTGGAAATTAACATTGGAGTAGTTGTAGATGATCACATAACATAGGCAATAAAGCAGTAAATTAAATTAGTTGATGAAATTAAGAAAGTGATGGTTAGGTAAAAGATGTGTGTATACTCACAGAACATTCATTGCACGCCTTCTCCACCAAAGGAAAGTGTTGAAGACCAGAATGTCTGCATCAGTCCAATGCCTAGCATGCTTCTCAATGCTCTTGACCCTCACAATTCTATTTGCTACTCTATGGTTTATTGGATCATCTGAGTTTGATTCTACTAGTAGTGGGGCCCAATAGAACTCTATGCTTGCATTGTATTCCTTTCATTTCAATTTTGTCAAAGTTAACATCCATAAACTGTTATTAGTCACATAATAATAAGTTGTTTTCTTTTGCAATTGTCAAATGTTGGCTAATTAATAATCAAACCCATGTGTCTAATCAGAAATTGTTTCTCTGCTCATGTTTTGAAACATGAGAAAATTAAAGAATTAGTTTAATAGTGTAGCGGATCTTTTCAAGGATAAATTACAATGATTTTGCTCTTTTATATTTAGTGAAATTTTTGTGATTTTTCTTTATGAATTTGATTTTAGTGCATTATCAGTACAGTAGTGTAAAATAATTTTATACGTGCGTCTAATTATATAATGTTCTATTAACAAAAATAACTACTTTTTATATTAATTGTGTGGTCATCCAAAAAGACAGATGTAATTAAACGACTGCGTAAAATGTTTTACATTATCAGCACATAAAAATTAAACTCTTATTTATTTATTCATCGGTTGATATTAATTTCCTTTAATTTTAGGAGAGGACAATATTATATTTATAAGTGTTTAATATTATATTTCACAAAACATAGAACTATATATCTAAATTTTGATCAATGTATAATTTTAGAAATGAAGAAAAATTAATTTGGATTTCAAGAATATCAAGTCCATATAGTCATTATACTTGCCATAAAATAGATATCATAAATTAAAATTCTTTTAATCATATAATCATATTAGCTATAAAAATATCTTTTGCATGGTATTTTTTATTAGTTTTAATTATCTTGTCGGTCTCTATAGTTTCGCTAAATTTTTAATTAGATTTCTATTTTTTTTTAATTGGGTCTCTATATCGTATCAGATTTGATAACTAAGTTCCTACCGTGACAAAAACGTTGAAATTAACGGAATATTCTATTAAATTATATAGAATATTCAGTCAAGTACTAGACATATTCATTTTGTTTAATGAAATATTCCAATAATTTTAACGTTTTTATCACCACAAAGACTTAATTACAAAATTTAATATGATATAGGAACTCAATAAAAAAAATATATAAGAATCTAATTAAAAATTTAATAAAATTATACGAATTCACAGAATAATTAAACTTTTTTATTATTGTTTATTGTCCATGTTCATGCGATGATAGAAGCAACTATATATAGCTCTATTCTTCTACTACTTATAATGCCTAAGATTACTTACTATGGCCTTAAAAATACTTAGTGAGCCATTGGCAATGGTGCGCATGGATTTAAGAGATGGGAGCACTGAAGACTCGACAAGGCAAACCATTGAAATCCATTGGCCTCTATTGAGTGAATCCCCCACAAACACAAGCCTCTTGTTCCTTAGCTTTTCAAGCATTGCTGTGGCATTGAACCTATAATAATTATATAACACAAAAAGATGGGCCACATTCAACTAAGCTAAAAAATATAATATAAATTGACTAAATTAATACATTTAAAAAAAAAAACTAACGTATGGTAAAATATATTGTTTGTTCTTGAAATTTGTTAAAAATTTTAAAAATATTCATAAATTTTATTTTGTTTTAATTTTCTTAAAAGTTTTTCACACGTATCAAATATATTTCTGATAACTAAATTTTCAAAAAAATTAGGACTAATCTAATAATAATACATGACAAATATGTTTGGGTTGTTTATGTTAAAAGATGTTTTGTGAATATTGTTACTGAATTGGTCCTAAATTTTTTAAAAAATTAGTCGCCAAGAATATATTTGATGCAAATAAAAAAATTTTAAAACAAAATTAAAATAAAATAAAACTTAGATATATTTTTAACAAATTTTAAAGACAAAAAATTATGTTTTACCCATTAATGTATCAATAATTGTCTAGAGAAGTTTGAATGCTTTAAACAGTGTAAAAAAACTAATTTTAGTGACAATAGTATTATATTATGACCATTTTTTTAAGTTAATTTTTTGTAACAATTATATATTTATTATTATTATTATTGTATGTTATAATGATAAGTTATAGAATTTTTTTTAACCTTAAGAAAGGTTTTTACCGATAATTAATAATTGTCACTAAAACTTTAGCTTTTAACGACAAAATAAAAAACGATTAATAATATCTAATTAGGATAAATCTATTTACGGCAATTACAGCCGCCAAAGCCAAAATACATTACCACTGAATTAAAATTAGTTGTCTCTGAGCAATAGTCTTGTCAAAATATAGGTCTATAGTACTAATATCTGAACAAAAATTTGTCTCTTAACACAAACCAACAATTGTCTATCTAGATATATATGTATTGATGATTTTTCAATGTACTAAATTAGTCAAACTAACCTGAAAATTGAAAGAATAGATATGATGTAGTTACATAAAATTATAATTTTCCAAAATTAAAAGAAAAAATGTGATAATAAGCTAATACTTAATTAAGGGGATGGAAATTAATTAATTAAAAGACCTTGGTATGTGACATTGGTGTGGCTGCCACCTCCAATTCTGGTAGCTAAGGTCCTTCCTTCCAAACTTCTCACAAGCCAATTGATCTGACATGTATGTGCATTGCTTCTCTTTGTATAATGGATGAGTTATGTTGTCAAAAACCCACTTACCATTAAACATGTTGCATTTTGATTCTTCAATAATTGATGACATACTATTACTACTACTCTCTTCAAACCATTCTCCTCCTTCTTGTGTTAGATAAACGCCAGTCACAACTACAATTGTTGTTAGTACTAAAACAAGTGATTGAAATGTGCTTCTTATTCCTCCATTATTAGTACTAGTGTTTCCTAACACTATTTCTTGTGATGCCTTATTTGCCATTTATTACAATAATTGCTTGCACCTTTCTTTGTTTTTTTCAAGATGCAATGCAATATAATGATTCCTCAATTTTAATTTTGAAGCTTTCTTGATGATGGATAGTGAGGTAGAAGATTATTGTCATCCATAGCCAAACATGTCCCACTGAAAATGGTAGGTGGAGAACAATGATGCATTTAGAAGTTTAGTGTACTTGATATTTCTTAACTCATAGTGTTTTACAATAAGAATCAGATAATAATGTACTATATTCAACATTGACTAATTAAAATTTAGCTCCAATTTATATAGATTAAAAATTAATGTTAGATGTATAATTATTTGTTTGCTTTCTATTTAAGATTTAAATTTATAGAATAAATAATTTTATGAGATAATGCATATTAAACTATTTAGAAAGATATTTTATGCTTCATCTACTAAACTTTACTATATACCTTACCTTATTTTATGTGGTTTAATATGATGGCAATTATTTGAAGCACTATTTTTTTAAAAAATATTCTATAGTAATTATGTTGTTTGGAACTTTGATTTGATATGATATGATATGATATGTGGAGGGAAGGATCAATTAAATGATATATATTAAGGTTATGTTGTTGACGTTTTCACAACCAATGACATTGCTTGAAGAATGGTCGAAGCCCTTATTGTCCTCTCCACTATCTTAAGTCCTTTTCTACCTCAAAACACAAATGAGGAAGAGATAAGAGAAACCAACAAAGTAGTGTCACTTTCTTAATTCCCTCATGTGTATGTATGCATGCTTCATATATCAAATCTTCTTTTTTAGTGGGTTAACAAACTAAGGTAACCACATACTAGGTAGATTTATTTGCAACTTTTAAGAGTGTTTCTGGTAAGAGTTACATTTGCATTTTACTCTTTTAGTATACTAGTATATTTTTGGGTTATGTGTTTGGTTGTTGAGGATAAATATATAATAAAAAGAAAAATAATTAACGAATTTAGTTAATATGCACGATATAATAGTATACAATTATGTTAAGCGTGCTATTATTCAATTATATTTAAGAATCTGAACAGACTTTAAGTAGTAAAAAATACAATACATGCAATAATTGTAATAATACATAATTAGATTATAATATAAAAATTTTATTTTGGAAATATATTCAAATTAACCAAAGCATACAGTACATGCATATGTACCAATAATGTACCAATTAGCTGAAATACATAATTAAATCACATAAGCTAATTTATCATGATACTACTTTTTTTTTAATTTAGGCTGATAAAAAATATATATAAATGATTATATTTTTAACACATTTTTTAAATGAGAGTTTCTTTTAAATTTGGTTAAATTTTTATATTTTTCTTAATTTGCCTTGTGCTAAATTCTTTTTCTTTTGGGATCTTATAAGATTTGAATTTTAGACCTTTCGATTATAAAACTTTGATAATATGTTATGATATTAGCTACTTTTCCTAAGTCGATCATAAAAAAAGATATATGAATAGTTATATCTCTACCACAATTATTCTACTCTAATTCCTAATATTTGGACACATTCCTTGTATAAGAAATTACAAATAGTTTAACTTTCTTTATAAATTTTAGTGTTAAAAAAATTGCATACACAAAATTAATTAAATGCTATCAATCATTTAATTTACAAAACTTTTGAATTTATTGATAAATTTAATTATAATATACTAATAGTGTAAAATTTTTTATATAATCATTTTGTTTAGATAATTTTTTAAGTAATAAATTTAAAAATTAATTATTTTTATTAATATAATAAGAATATATAATTAATTGTTTGTGTAAAATTATTTTATACTAATATTCCGTCTCTATTTATCCACAAAAATAGATTTCATTTCTATGAAAATTTTGTAGATTTCTGATAATCTCTATTGCGGATAATCTTTGTGAGTATCTGCAAGTTCGGGACAACCATATATGGATGAACTTCTTCTAATAAGGTGAATAATTGGTAAAATGAAAAAATGAATGTTAAATATTTCTTGAATTAAAGTAGTAGGACTTATGTATAATGAAGGCTAGAAATTTAATAGTGATTACATATTTATTTTTTTATTTTATTAAAGTTTCCATAATAATAATTAATATCTTTTCTATTATTTATATCTTTTATTATGAATTAATATATTTTTTTTGTCTGTCATGGTGTTTATCGTGGCCAATAGTAACTAATTCTTTATCACTTAAACTTCCAGTTAAAGATTATACATCTAGTAATAAATTTTAGGAACTGAATCCTCACCACTTGATTAAGGGACTAATGATCGGATAACCAATACTATATATACTAGACCTTCGTTTAATTTTGATATACTTATAATATAATAAATTTTATATTGTCATCTAATCAAATTATTTTCTTAAATTTTTTTAAAATAATATATGTAAGCACTATATAATTAATTTTAGTGATATGATCATTAATTTGATATTTATGATTAAATGTTTGCATAAATTTCTTTAATTTATACAAATAAAGCTTTTGTTTTCAATTATACCAAGGAATATCTTTGGATAAGGATGGGTTGAAGATAAATCTATGGCTCAGGCTGTTCATTAATGGAGATCTCATGAAGTCAAAAGTAAAACAAGTTCCGTGAAGACAAGAAAATGCATGGCATTCTTTTTTTTCCATCACTTCTTTTGGTGCAAACTTATCCGAGGTTCCACAACTTTTGTCTTGCCCCTTTTAGAAGTTTTAGTATGAAAAAATACTATGTATTTTGGTATATTTTATTGTTGTAATATTGTTTAGTTGGTCTTTTTTTCATATGTCGAAATTAGGACTTATATATCTATTCTGGATTGTATATATATTTTTCTTTGATTTTTTGTATCAATATTTTTTATCTTTATCATTTTAGAAGTAAACAATTATTATTGTTTTTTTTTTTTCATAGACTCCTAATTATATTATTATTCTTTGAATATATGTATAAAAGAGAAGAAAAAGTGTCAATATATTCCCATTATTTGAGTTCTCATCACAAAACTTCAAGTTCATGTGATGTGATGATCAACTTGTATCTTGATGAAAAAATATATTTTATCAAGTAAAGTTTATAACAATATTCAAAAATTTTATCAAATTTGTTAGAGATATAATCATCTATATTATCTCTTTTTATTAGTTTAAATTTTTGTGATAAGTGATTTTATGATATGATATATCTATTGTTCAAAAGGTCAATAATTTAATTTTTAATAAATTTCAAAAATAAAAAAATTAGTATAAAGCAAATAAAAAAAGATAATTTATGCAAAAATATATAAAAAAAGAAATGTTAAAAATATAATTATTTATACTGTTTCTTTTTATCTAACTTAAATTTTTTGAATAATGAGTGATTTCATGATATATAAGATTTAACAATGTTATTATTAAATGACTAATAATTATAATAATTTAAGATTTAATAATATTTTTAAATGTTAATATTGCTTGTTCTAAACATGACTAATAATTATACATAGCTTAATTGAAATCCAGTAATGGAATATCTATGAACCTTACCCGTTTGTTGGGGCTTTACAGTAGTTGTACTTGGCACAGCAGTGACGAAATGAGTGATACAATGCAAAAGTTCAATTAAATAATATGGTTACTGACTTGTTGTAAGGTCATTTTCAGAATAATATATAGAGGGTATAGGAAAATTTTCCAATCAAAGTTTTAAAAACTATTAAATTCATTCGGAGTAATAATGAAAAAATATTTTTTATCATTAGCTTTTGCTTTTCGTTTTACTTGAAATGGATACCAAGAATCCATGATATTTCCCAGAGCAAGAAAGATATTTCTTTCTCTCTTAGAATAATAATATGGGAGTTAAAAATAAAGAAGATTACTTAACCTATGGTCATTGTAATAAGTAGTTTAATATTTATGTTGAAATAATTGTTTAAGTTCAAATTGTATGGATGAAAAAATTTAGACTTAAATTACAAAAACTTACCCTTCTACTTTTGAATCAAAACAAACCACCAAAAATGATTTTGAATTATCAAATTACTTACAAAATTAAATATACCCCAAATTCGTTAACAATACAAAAAATCTCAAAATATTTTAAAATGCGACAAAACTATTTAATCATTAAATATATATTTTCAAAAAAATTTAAAAATTAAATTTTAATGTGATTTTTTAAATATAATTATAAAAATGAGATATTGTATTCTTAAAATTTGATAATTCTGAGATAAGTAGATTTTTTTGTAATATGAAAATAAAGTCTAAAATTGAATTTTAGTTTTATTTTTTACATGCACTATTCAAATATTTTTGCTAAAACTTCAAATCAAATACACTTAAGAGGTTTGTTAAATATATATAATTCATTTATTACTTATAAAAAGTTAATTTTTTTGTTATTTTATTATAATTTAAAATATTTTAAAAATATTTTTGTCTTTATCATATTTAGAAAATTAGCCCAATCATTTAGAGAGAATTTTTATTGGTTTGCCCATTGAATTAATTTTCAATTAACCTTATTTTCAGATCAAAGAGAATAATTAAATTTTTACATTATTAATTTTAATAAATTAAAGCCTAATTGGACAATTTCAGAGATGTCTCTATAACAACTATATAAAAATGGGCTCTAATATTGTATTATAATTAGTATGTCTAATTTAACATTATATATTATTAACTCCATATAAAAAATAAATATTCAAAAAGTTTAATTTAAATCTTATCTTTAGAAAGCCTAACAAAAAATGTGAAAGAACTTAAGAAACACTCGAGAAGGTAGCGTGACAGGTGAATGGAATTAAGTTGAAGAGAGGCATTAATATTCTCATATTCAATATTCAAAAATTCAATATTCAATATTCAACTCATCCCCAAAAGTGGACAAACAAAAAGGATGGTGCAAGGAACAGGGATTATTATTAAGACCATCTACTACTCTCTCTTTCTATCCCTTCTTCCTCTTGTACGTATGTGTTCTCTCATAACTTATGAAAAATAATTAATTGATAAATACTTGTATTTTAAAAATGTTACTAATTTTTCGAGAAAAAATTAATTTATTTTTGCTAAGGTAACTTTAGACAGGTTGAAATAATTGCATATTCTTAAGTCTTATCGTATAGTTAGGTTTGATATGGTAAAATTTTTTAAAGAAGTGCTTGTGTTTTTTAAAAGTTCAAACTCTTCATTTTGTATTTGGTAAATAAAAAAGATCATGTGCCTATGTTTGCAGTTTTTAAGAGATCGGAATACTTTTGAAAATACCTAAAATAGAGTTTTTTAAAGTTGACTTGTGCTTTTTAAAATTTAAAAGTCTAATATATTAACTAATTTTTAAATTTAATATTTGTATTTATGTCTATTATAATATTTTTAAATTTTAAAAACTATTTTATCAAACATAATTGATGTTACTTATGTTTATTAAAAGTTATTTTTGATTTGATTTACCAAACATAAATACTACAACTTTTAAAAATTATTTTTTAAAAGTTAACTTTTATAAGCTACTTTTAAAAATAAAAATTTTACCAAACACTTAGTGATTTTTTATGAATATGCATACTTATTATTGTGAATGCTTAGTTTTTCTATAATTTATAAATACTAAAAATAAAAATAAATAATTATTTAGCTAATTTAAATCTTGTACTCGTTTTACATGTAATAATTTATTGACTAACTACAAAATCTTTAAATAGAGATAGAATTTTTTATGAATTAATTTTTAATTTATATACAATACAAAAAATTCACTTGTATAGTACTTATTTTTTGAAATAAAAACATATATTTAAGTCATTTTTATGTCGCAGTTGTTTTTGAAAATAACTGCTTATTTTCTCTATTTTGTAGATTTAATAATAGTGGAGTGTTAATAAAAAGAAAAAATATTATTAAATATGTGCCACTTGCAAGGGCAAGTTGCAGAAAGCGACGATGAATACTATTCATGATTCACACTCAAACAAACATGATGCCACCCTTTTCTTATCTTTCTCTCTCTATTTTAAGCATTTCCTTCTTCAATGCTTCCCCCCTTTGATTTCATTTCTTTCTCTTTCCACGCTCTCTCTCACCAAATTAAATTCAATATAGAAAAATATGCAATGCAACTTGTTCAATTAAAATAACACTAAAGTACGTCTGCATATATATAGTACCATTATTATTATTATGCAACTTGCATGTATGTATCGTTGTTTCATATGCTTTTACTCTTCTCTGCCTCATAAATAATAATAATAATAATAATAATAATAATAATAATAATAATACATAAATGAATAAATACATATATATAATTTCAAATTGAAGTTATATAATGTTGTTTACAGCTAACGACAGCTTGGTAGATATATCGTAGTATATACCTTTTAATATGCCTTGCTTCATTTGTTTTTTTTTTTAAACTAATATTTTCACTATTTTTCTAATTTATATTATAGATATAGGCAGGATAAGGTAACTTAAAAATATTCTTATTTATTCATAAATTTATTTATTTTTGTGTATGACTAGAAATGTAAAGATAATTCAAAGTCGTATCCCGAAAGGACCTCTCCTAGAAATGTTACTAGATATATATAATTCGAAAGATATAAAATGCTTCTATTGAAAAAGAAATATACTCCTAATAAGTATCTATGTACTCATACAAATTTTTACCAATATATAGAGTTTAATTTTGATTCATTCACAATGCAAAATATTTTATATAATCACTTAATCACATTTATTCGTATAAATAATTAGTAGTTATTTACTAATATGGTGATATATAATTGAAATATATATATGTATATATAATATTTTTAACTTATACTGAGAGTAGATTAAAATTAAATTTTATATATTTGATTTATATTTATATATATGGTTAATTATATGCAATAGGAAAAGCGAAAGGCAAAAATCTATACCGGAAAAGAAAATAGTACCATCTTCATCCATAGATTCGCCTTAGCTTGTGATGGGAGTAATGGGAGCTCAAATTTAAAATGCTCAAGAATATATTATTTCATGTGGAAACTTGCAATTCATCATGACATAACAAAACACTACCCAAATTTTTTTATGTTCAATATAACACTAAATTCACACAAACTCATCACCAAATTAATTTATCAATGAATATATGTACTTAGTGCAATTCTCTTCATCTCATCACCATCCTTCCACTAATTAATAAATAGATTCCCAATCGCATTAACTTTTTCACTCCACTTACAAATTGTTACATATACTATTTTCTTACTTTAATAACAATGTATATATATATGATATATTATTCTACATACATATTATCAAAAAGGACAATCAAATACCAATGTTCACAAATTATATTCATATTTCATCATAACACTTAATCAACAATTACACCAACCCAAAATTGGTTGATTTTGTAGATCATCAACTTTACATGTAGCAATAATGTTAGGGGATTATACTTTAGAGAGTCATCACCAACTTAGCTGTAACAAGAAATAATAATATCCCACCCCCTAACTAACCCAAGCAAAATGTGTTAAGTCCAAAAGCTTAACTAATAATAATTCCCAATATATATAATATATAGACACATAAATATTTATATCTTAGTTATAATAGAACTACTATAAATTAAAAATGCAAAAATTAAAAATTAAGGGAAAAAAAAAAAGAAATTAGGTACAGAACTTGGTGTTATTGTTGTTGATGCAGTCTCGTCTTGTTAAATTCTCAGCGATATGCGCCAAAGATTGAAGGTTGCATTTTACGATTGTGTCCACAAAAACGCACGTGTCTTCTTTTGTGTTCCCCGGAGGCACATCCACCACGTAAGATTCCACAACCACCGTGCCGGAGCCGGAGGAATCTCCGCCGCCGGAGGAATGAAGCGTAGTAACGGATCGGTAGTTCGCGAGGCGGTGGTCTCCGCCGACGACGCTAAAGCTGAGGACGTGCTCTTCTTCGTCGAGGATCTCGAGTCTCTCGGTGCTCCGGCCGGCGGGGAGGCCGGAGATGACGTGGACCTCACGGACTGTTCCTACGGCGCCGTCGCCGCCGATGACGTGGCAGCTCTTCACGAAGTGCTTGTAGGCCTGGGGGTTGTCAAAGCGGCGGACGACGGACCATACGGCAGAAACAGGCGCGGCAATCTCCTGCACCACCGCTGAGCAGCACTGGTTCGCCGCCACAGCATGCGTGTGGTATCTCGCCACAGCGTCAGGGATGACGACGGCCGGTGAAGAATTCTTCTTAAGATGATTGCATCTGGTGACAGTGGCCGCACCACCCGTGGTAGTGGTGTGGTTGATCCGGTGGACTAGCATAGAAGACTTTGGTGGATTTGGAGGCATTTTTTCTCTTCAGCCTTTGTCACTTTGATTCGTTTACAGCACAGGAGACTTATACAGTTATACTAGAAGTTTTTAAACTGTAACTAAATTTAATCAAATCGGTAATATGACGAATAGTATTTAGGGTTTTAATGAGATTTTGATATTTTGAAAGAGATTTTGTTTTAGAAATGAAGAGAGAAAGAGAGGAGGAGGGGTTTTGGGTTGGTATTGATGTTAGGGTTATATAGTAGTTTTTTTTATCGTAGGTCCTATATATGGTGTCTGTGGGCGATGAGAGAGAGAGGGAGGAGAGGGGTGGGGTGTGGTCAGTGGTGTGTGGGGTTGGATTTTTCAAAAGATGAAAGGGGTTAAATGAGGTTCATGTGGGGGTCATGTATTAAAATAGGGACCAACTTGGTCTACTTCAATTTACCAAAATGGGTTTCTCTCTTTTAATTTATGTTCATGTGAATACATATGCAACTTTTATGCAATCTCATGAATCATCCTACTAGCTCTTTCTTCATGAACAAAGGAATTTACATGTTTGCCAATTTAGAGGTATATTTGATAATTCAAACAATTGGATTCATCATACATAAAAAATAAAGCAAAGTTGAGGGTTTACCAATGTGTTTTTGTATTTCAATTATGCTTTTTTTATTGTTAGATGGTACATTTTTTTTTTGTCTATCTTGCATTTGAGGTAATATTAGTTATAATGCAGGCAATTTATTTTTTTAATAACTATATTATTAATGACTGCAAAAGGAAAATGAGAAGAGATAATAATAAGATTATAAAATGATTCTTTATCAAAAGGGTGCATTTATTTCAAATTCTAAAAAGGTGATTTTGATTTTTGAAACTTAAAATTTTCTATAAAATTAGAAAATATTAAAATGTCTCTCTTCATAAATTAGTTTTTATTTATTTTAATTGGTAAAAAATAAATATTTTTTAAGAATTGGAATATTTTAGAAATTCAAGCTGGTGTTTATAAAAGTAATTTTTTACCATAAAAAATCATAACACATGCACTACCCTAATTTACATATATCAAAAAGTAAGATGCCCAATTGCCCATAAGTATGAAACAATTCAAAAAAGAAAAAAAAACCTGCTCAATATAATGAAAAGCAGGGAATCAATTAAAACGACATGGAATTGATAATATATCTTTCATTTAAAAATATCAGGGTAAAAATATCTAAAATCTATATTAATTTAATAAATAATGGATTCCCCATGACTATACCAACACATTATATTGTTGGACATTGGGACATGTTTTTCCAGCGAAGAGTATCCTTACTCCCATCATTATCTCTTTTAACTATATTCCTACTCAAGAAGGAAATATTTCACTTGTTTGCATAAGTCCTTGCCTTATTTTTATAAGGCCAGGGAATATGAATTAATTTGTGAATAAATTAAGGCCACATATATATAATGGCAGGCAACAATAATGTGTTATTATGTGGGATGTTTACTACTAATTTATCATATAATTCATTTGTTATAAATTTCCACTAAAATAATAAATTTGAGTTAGTTGGATATATAATTATTTTATTTATCTGTTTAATTAAGTATTTAAGATTTTTAATTCTGTGTATATAAAAATTTATTGACTAATAATAAATTTTTAAATAAAATCCTAGTAAGGTCGTAATTAATGAGAGTCTTGCTTAATGCTAAAATCTTCAACTCAAAACTAATGCGTCCTTAACATGTAATGTGCATAGTCATAGAGCAGGGTTACATATATCAAATATTAAAATTTCAAAGTAAATTCATTTGGAATTTCTCTACTTTAATTACATTTTGCTTTTCACATTATTGCATATAGTAAACTTATTTTATATATAACAAAAGCAAAAATAATATATATAGACACACACACATTTTTGTCCATTAAAGAAAAAAGAAACACATCTTCCTGCATGGTGAGACCTATATAATTAGTGTGTTACAACTTTTGAAGACTATGATCTGTTCAGTATTAGAAAAATAATAACAAAAACTTGTACAATCTTTAGTGGTTTAGCAAGATAATACAAATAAAAAAAATTTATATCCTTTTTAGTTTTTTCATAAAAAAGATCCACTAATAATAATTAAATGAAGCAAAAATATATAAAATAGGATTAAATTTACAAGTGCCGTGGGATATTCTTGACTTTATGCATGATGGACGCTCTAATTCATTTATTTGTCAACAAAGAAAAGAATGGCAGTTTTGTAATTTTCGCAAACATGGAGGCTAGAATGCCCTAACTTCTCTCACATTATATGCAACTTGACGATCAACTTGCAAGCAAGATCGTAAGCTATGAGATCAGAATTCAGGAACAAAGTTTGCAAAAGAACAATTAAAAAAAATGAAAAAAAATAAAAATACACATTATTACACTCAAACCTCAATATTACAATTAATTAAGAATTAAAAATAAATTTAACCCTATACTAGCTACTCCACAGTCGGCAGATACAAAGTACAGGAATAAAAATTTGAGTCGGTTCCTCCATCTTTACTTTACGTACTAATATTTTTTCCCAATAAACAAACTTCTGGAAACATATTTAAAATTCTTCATCATGCAATATTTTGTATGGGTATTTAAGGCAAATCACATAAATAAACCATTAGGGTTTGAAATTTATGTGAATATCCTAAATGCAAAGAATGAATGTATGTGAATGTTTTAATTTTATGTAAATCGAATCAATTTATTTTGATTTATTTTCATTTTATATAAATCAAAATAGTCTAAATCGATTTAGTATAATTTTATATAAATCGAAGCAATGAAATTGATTTACTAGGATATCATGCAATTTGAATCAATATAATTCGGTTTACGTTAAAAAATATTGATACATGTAATTTAAATCAATATGGTTTGATTTACGTTGGATATTCATACATGTAATTCGAATAAATATGATTTGATTTACATAAAGAGTAGATCATGGTAAATTGAAGTTTACTATCAAAGTAATACATATGATAAAATCGAATTGATTTAATTCGATTTACTTAAAGAGTGTGTGCTATATAAATAGGGCATTAATGTGGAGTGTTGAATTGAGGTAAATTCACAATGGCTAGTGAAGAGAGTTTTCTAGTTCTTGTGCACTACAAAGGCACGATAAAGAAAAAAACACGATCAGGTATAAAATTTACTGATAAGGATCCGTTGAGTGTCTTTGTTAGAGCATCTACGAGTCTTGTTGATTTTCAGAATACTGTACTACAGAAATTGGGACTGCAGGGAATGAAATAGATAGAGAAGTTATATTTCAGAATTTTGATTTCTGTAGTTCGCGATGGGGTGAAGTATGACTCGTTTGTGATAGACAGTGACAAGGATTTGCAAGTTTTATTTCACTATCGTCGCGAATTTTTCGACGTGAGAATCCCTGAACTATTGACCAAGCTTGTGGATGTGGTCTCTAACTCAGGAGTATCGAACCGGAATTATCAATCAGTACCAATGGCAGCAGCCTCCAATTCAACCCCTATTGTTGCGTCTTCATCTCTGCCTGTAATGACATTTGTGGGAGATTTGGTGGCATCTCCATCTTTTGCAGCTGATCTACACCGCGATGAGAATACAGAAATAGGTGCTAACATGAATACTCCTGTTATGATTCTGATTCCTGGGGAGGTTGGAGTACTAGATGCGGTAGAAGACTTGGTAGGGGATGACGATGAGGTTGAGCCCGCCATGATTGACAATGAGAGCGTGATGATATAAGTAGGAGTGTTCCTGTTGGGGTCGGTGGAGCATCAAGCTCGGAAACTCAGTAGTACTCGCCGCATTTTTTGACTCTAGACTTAGATGCCATGAGACAGTAGGGGTTCCCGGATGTGGAATCCAGTTTTGGGGCCAGAGACTCACAGGACACCACAGGTCTAGCTGAGTTCTAAGTCGGTCAACAGTTTTAGAATAAAGAGAAAGTTATCTTATGTGTGAAGACTTATAGCACTGGGGGTTGAGTACAACGTGCTTAAATCAGACCATGCCAAGTACTACGGAAAGTGTAAGGAGTTTGAAAATAGCTGTAGATGGTTGAATTGGATCATTCTACGATAGTGGAAGGGTATCTGGGAGGTCAGACGGTATAACGAACCTCATACATGTTTGGCCACCTCAATCTCCATTAATCACAGAAAGTTTGATTATCATGTGATATCCGCTTTCATCCTTCTTATTATCCGAGTTTATGCAGCTGTATCCGTCAAGGTTCTGCAGAATGCGACAGAAGCTTATTTTGGGTTTAGACTAGCATATATAAGGGTTTGGTTGGCGAAATAGATGGCCGTCGAGTAAATATATAAGGATTGGGAGGAGGCCTATAATGAGTTTTCAAGATGGGTGTTAGGTGTGCAGATAACGATGCCATGCAGTATGCAGTTCTGAATACAAGTCCTGTGCGAGTTGGAGGACAGGTTGATGAGTAACATGTGTTTTTCCACCAACTCTTTTGGTCATTCCCACCGTGCATCAAGGCATTCAAACATTGTAAGCCTTTGGTCAGTACTAACGGGACCCACTTGTACGGCAAATACAGAAGAACTTTGCTGGTTGCGATTGCTCAAGATGGAAATTTTAATATCGTCTCTATTGCTTTTGCCCTAGTGGAGGGTGAAAATGTGGAGTTGATGCGTGAGCATTTTTCTTATCGTTTCTCAGTGACTTTGCATTTGATTTTGTTGAATTAAATCAAGATTTAGGTGTTTTATGCCATCATGAATGCTACTTTGAGTTGTTTTGCAATTTAATTGATTTCAGGTAGCATTCGAGCGAATTTGATGAAGTTCAGAAAGAAGAAAAGGAGTCAACTGCATGCAGGAGGTGGCGCCAAACTTCATCTAGCTCAAGTTTTGTGCCAGGATCACAATAAAGCTCCAATTTGTTTCAGCCATAGTGGCGCCAAATGCCACATCCCAGCATTTGGCGCCAGAAAGCTTGGGAATGCGTGCAACGTTACAAGTACGTGGCGCCAAACTTCACTTAGCTCAAGTTTGGCACTAGTACACTGAAATTGAAGGGCTTCCCGTGATTTGCACCAAATCTTAATAATTTAATTTGATTTCTTATTTAGTTTTTAATTAAGAAAAGATATTTGTAGGTTTTAGGAAATATATTTTACATTAATTAGGATTAGATATAAAAGGAGAAGATATTCTGACCTAGCTCTTCTTCTCCTCTTCCGCACTTTATACTTTTTTTTGCTAGGATTCTTCCGCACCATGAGCAACTAAACCTCTATTGTTAAGGTTAGGAGTTTTGTTACTTTAATGGATTAATACTATTGTCACTCTTCTCTTAATCAATGTACTAGTTTATTTTCAAGGATTGTTTTCGTTCTTCATCCTAGGAATTAGAGTATATTGGAAGATAACTCTTTCTAATTGAATTCTTGTTGAATCTTGGAAAAGTTAAATCACTTGAATAATAGCTTGAAATCAATTTCTCACAATTCTCTAATTACCTGAACTTAATGTGACACGTGACATATAATCATCTTATCTTTGGGTACTTAGGATTTGTGTGGCTCGTAAATTAGGATTGGACTTAAACTTCTAAATTAATTTAAGTGACCATGGAATTGGCAGTTTGTTTGGTTAGAAGAGATTAAATTATTAAGGAATTATGGTTTAATCAATTAGGGTTTGCCATGAATTGAACCTTTGCATGATTAAAGTGAGTGATAAGAACTATTAATCTAGAAATTTAACATCTCGAAAGTCTTAACTGTTCTCCTTATACTATTTTCACCAACCATTCATTACTTGCTTTTTTAACTCTCTGATTTATTGCTTTATGATAATTAGAACCCAAAACACTCCTTTTTTCTCATCTGACTAAGTTAATCACTCAACCATTGTTGCTTGATCCATCAATACTCATGGGATCGACCCTCACTCACTTGAGGTATTACTTAGTACAACCCGGTGCACTTGCCGATTAGTTTGTGGTTTTCGAAATTCGCACCAGGAGTCATGGCCATTTTTCTTATTTCACTTACGGAAACACGTGACCCCCTAGCCTGGCATTCTCGTGATATCAGATAGGCACAATGGTACCTAATGGTGGTTAGATTCCATTTGCTGCTTATTGTGCATTATGTGTTAGGTACGTTGCAGCAAATTTCGTGCTGAGTTTCAAAGGAAAGAATGCGAGGAGGTTTCTAGTCAACGCTGCTTATGTGAAGACTGAGGCTGAGTTTTATTATTGGTTTGACATCCTTCGGACTGAAGACCCAGCAATGTGTGAATGGGTCAACAGGATGGAGTATGATAAGTAGACTCGGCACCGGGATGAGGATCATAGATTCGGCCATATGACTACAAATATTTTCGAGTGTGTTAACTTGATACTCAAGGGTGTCAGGAACCTTCTAGTTTCTTGCTTGGTGAAGTCCATCTATAGGAGATTGGCAGAGATCTATGTTCACAAGGGACAAGAGGCTGAGGCCCAGTTGAGGACATGTCAGCAATTTAGTCAGTCACTAGTTAAGACAATATAGGCTAATCTAAAGGCATCGAGGTGTTTCACAGTGACCCTATATGATAGGCATAATTCAGAATTCAATGTGGCTGAGACTACTCCGACAAGTAACTTCTCACTTGGTACTTACAGAGTCTCGTTGAGAGATCGGAGTTGCGATTGCGGGTACTTTTAAGCACTTCATTACCCATGTCGACATTGCTGTGCATATTCCCACCTGAGTTGGGCAACTTATGTCCACGAGGTATATCGCCTCAGCACAATTTTTAATGTCTACCAGATGGGATTCAATCTACTGATTCCAGAAGGCTTCTGGCCACCATATAATGGTCCAACCGTCATCCCTGATCCTAGTAAGAGGCGTGTATATCAGGATCGTCCAATGAGCACAAGAATTCGCACCAGTATGGATAAAACATATCCGAATAGACCAAAGCAGTGTGGGCTGTTCAGACAGCATGGTCATACTCGGCGGAGTTGTTCACAAGGGGAGTCACCGGGTTTGGAGCAGTGGGTAAAGTTTAGTGTTTTCTTTATTGTGTTGCCTTTTCATATGTCCATTGTATTACGGTTTATTTTTGTTTAGCAATGCTTGTTGAAAGATGTGTTATCTTTTCTGTGTTTCTAGTTGTTTTATTGTTGTCTTGTCCAATGAACGGTCGTTATTGATGTTATTGTGTTTTTTTCTTCAGCACAGTGTACCTTCACTTTTTTTTCTCGTGATTTTTCAACATAGATTGATTAAGAACATTATTAATGTATACCTTCCAAAGTCATTCAAGTATTATATAATGACATAATAACATGTTAATATGATAACATAATAACATAACAACCACAATAGCATAGCATGATGACATAATTCTGAATACAATAACTCGATACTAATGACATAACATGATAACATAATAACATATAACATAACAGTCATCCAAATAGTCGGAATAGATGTGACCCTGTGAAGCAGCGACGAGGGCGCCTGATCCTCTGCGCTCTCTGAGCGAGAGGTACTTCATCCTCGTTTTTGGTCGGTCCGGGTGGCCTAGATGGACCTGTACGATCGGGGGGTGCAGTAGCAACTACCAAGAAAGGAGTGTCACCCAATGCAAATGTCTCGTCCAAAAGCCCTGACGGAGGCTCGTTTAGGTCCATATCAATGGGTGTCTGTTGTCCGGAGACTTGCGGTCCACGTCGAGCTGCCTCATCTTCCTAGATAATGATCCTAATCACCTCAGATCTTCCGAAGTCACTATCAAGGCCATTCCTACCTATCAAATCCTAAAGGAGCTCACCTGAGCTCATGAATGTCTGACTCTTAAAACCCCTGATATCCTCCAAACCCTCCACCATCCTCTAACCCTAAAGCACCACACTAATAGCCACTATCACCCCACCACCACCTCCACGACCTCCACCGCCACCATCTCCACCTCCATAAGCACCTCTACTAACATCAAATCCACCCTCTAAATCATAACCACTACCACCACTATCATCTCTACCTCCACCCCCGCCTCTCCTAATACATCCACCCCTCCCTCCCTCTCGATTGCGCCCCCTTCCTCGTCGACGACCTTGACCCATCCCCTCCATTGCATCAATCACATCATCAAGCCATCTCCATTCATGATCATTGGCTCATGTACCAATACGACATATGCGCTCCACTCTACATCTGTTAGAAATATCTGGCACCTGGTTCATCTCAGGTACCCGTTTTGGACCTCTCTGTATTGCCTCAACTAAGATAGCATTTGCTCTAGGGTCTCCGAAAAAGATCTCAGGTGATAAAAATTTTCTCCCATGCTCGTGCCACCACTCCAAGTAATTCGATGATGGTCCTGGGTCTGTCACCACATCAAATCGTAGTACATGGTCGGCCTGACTGGTCTAATATATGTGCCAACTTTGTAGAGTATTCTAAAATCATCGGTCTCCGCCACTGCCATTCTTCGCCATAAAAAAATTAATGTTGGGTGTAAGCAGTGGAAAATGCTGTACTCCACCAAGTTGTGGTAGCACCCTATCCACCTGATGCCACTCTATCATGACAAAATAGATCAATACCGTCATTGCCCTCTATAGTGCCATATGTCGGGGCTCCAAGATCTCAGGCTAAACTTCCTGAATAACATCCAATACGTTATATGGCATCCACGTGAACTGATAAAGAATAAAGAGTATTGAAAGTCAATTTACATCCAGTAAGTAGTTTAAACAAACTTAACAATAAATGCTTGAAAGCTAAACCACTCACATCCCTTGCTCAGAATAAATCTATCTTGAGCCTCCACTACGCGACTCTAGGCCCCTTCTCACTCAATGTTGTCTGATAACCAGAGCATCTGACACCAAATACATGTTATGAACATTGGCAATAATCTTTTATATATTACTAAACATGACAACCATAAGCGGTAAGTAACTCGTCGCTAATGGTTAATGAAAGGCGTCAAACCCATCTAACCTAAAATCCGGGAATCACCGAAAGATCCATGACTGGAAGAGCTGCAACAGATTGGCTAACTTAACCATATTTTTGTTGGCCACACGACACAAGTACTGTTATAACCACGATAGAGCGACGGATCCTCAGCTATATCCACCCATGTCCTCTAATCTCGCTACATACGGTAGCCAACAAATATGCATGCGTGTATCAGACTTGTCACCGAAGAGTTGGGTGGATAAAAACATCATAATGTATGTCTTCATGTACCTCCTGATTGTCTCCTCATCTACGTCTTGGAGAAGTTGACTGAATGTCTCCTGCATCCAAGTGCACTTTACAGTTAACTTGTCGATGCAGTCCACCAGAGAAAACACACCCAATAACTCCTAGAACCAATCCCATACAGGTCGCCTGCCATCAATGTATCGCTCAAAGTCTATCAGGTATCCATTGATGTACTATTTGTTGATGGAAAGGCCAAACTGGTACACAACATCATGTAGCGTAATCGTGCACTCCTCGAATGGCATATGTATTTTGTTATGCCTTATGTAGCATGAAAGATAATGTTTCAGCACATATAAAAAATAGATAAAATGACAAGGGGTCTCCTTAATAGATTTTTTTTGTTGGCTTAAAAAAACTCATATGGTTGACCCTCTACAATCACATAATAAGAAACAGTGAAAACTAGTTCCTTTATCCAATCAATCCATTTAACATCAAAATTCATATTTTGCATCATAAACCACAAAAAGTGTCATTCAATACCTATTTTAGTTTTCAAATAGTACATGTATTCATGAGCTACTAATATATTATCTGAGATCAATCTATCCTTTAAAAATATGCTTTGAGTAGGGATAATAATAGTGGTTATAAAATTTTGTAATCTATGAACTAACACTTTATGGATGATTTTGTAAATAATCGAAGATAAACTAATAGGTCTTACCTGCGTCATATTTTTGGCATATGGAATATTTGGAATTAAACAAATATGGGTGTGGTTAAAACTCTTCAATATCTTTCCACCTCCAAAAAAGCTACAAACAATTCTATAAACATCTTTGCCAACTTTGTCCTAATATTCTTGAAAGAACTTTGCCGTAAAACCATCCTCTCCTGAGAATTAATAGCATATATACTATCCTTGTCAGTCTACGGTTCATGCTAGTTGTCACCGTAAACTGAAAATCATCAAAGAAAGGGGATGAATCATCATTTTTATTTGTAGTAAATATATTTTTGAAGTAAACTTCGGTTACACTTGCAATGCCCTCCGAAGTTGAAGTAAGAATACCATCATCTCCTACTAGTCTCCAAATTTTATTTCTCCAATTTCTAGCATGAAATTTATGGTGAAAGAACTTTGTATTACAATCCCCTTCATTCAACCATTTACATCTAGAATATTCTTTCCAATAAAACTCCTCTTTTACATAGATATCTTCCAATTTCTTTTCAAGATCAGTCACCTCAATACTCCCATGTGTTCCTTCTCCTCTCAATTTCTTCAAACTCCTCTTTTACATTGGAGAATCAAGCACCTTTAGATATCATGCCTCTTCTACACCATCTTATTTAAAATTTGAATATTTTTTATTTTTCTAATTAGGTGGATCAGTGTCAAGTAAGAGGGGTGAGTGATCATAATCATTTTGTGAGAGCTTTTTTACCACAGCTCTTTAGTACTTTTTCTGCCATAAAGTACCTACTAAGGCTTTGTTTGGATATAAGAAAAAAATGGAAGGAAAGAAAATAAGAGGAAAGAAAATGAGAAGAAAGAAAATAGAAGGAAAAGTGAAGTTATTTGTGTATTGTTTGGATGAAGAGAAAATAGATAGAAAGAAAATAAAGAGAAAATTTTCTTTTGTTTGGATAGAAAAAAAAAGTGAAAAGAAGAAAAATTATAATAATATGAAATTACATTAATATTCTTAAATATTTTGTTTTCTTTATTAATCAAAAGATAAATTTGTAATTTGACTAACTTTTATCTATTTTTCTTCTATTTTCATTTTATCTATAGAAAAAAAAAATTATAAGACCTACCTTATATTTTTATTTCTATCCAATTTTTTTTCTCTATCCAAACAACAAAAAATTCACTTTTCCATTTTTTTTCTTTTCATTTTCTTTCTCTTCATTTTCCATAAATCCAAACAACCCATAAAAATCTATCCAACCTCTCTCTTATAAGATCATCTTTATGTCACCTATTAGATCAAGTGAAAGGTTGACCAACCATTCTTAGGTCTATAAAAATATCATCATCAATAAACTGATTAAATATATTAAGTGCAACATTTTTCTACAGGTTTATATGGCGACTATATGTAGTTCAAAATTTAATGTATATGTATAGCATTGTTATTAATTAAAAATTAAAATTAAAATTTAAGAATAAATTTTAATGCTATATATGGCAATTTCCAGCGAAATTTCCAGAGTAGAAAACGGAGGCAAAGCAGGCGCATAAGCTATCTGTGTATTGATATAACATTTCATTTCATCCCAATTTGCAAATGACTTTTTTGGTGCTTTAACGTGATGTGCCACACCTTTTTTTGTGCTTTTCCCTTTTTCTTTCTTCAGTGTCTCAACTCTCAAATTCTACGTGACTCGCTGCGTCGTTGCAGTAAAATTAATATTTAGTTAACAATTTTCTGTCCCAAAACTTGGAATAATTATATAGAGGAATTATAGGCCAATTTATTTATTTTATTTATCCTTCTATTTTAACAAGAAAAGCTGCGCTATGTATATATAATTAAGAATAATATCATATGTGAAAATTATCTTGTCAGATTCTATATATATGTTTTATAATAATAATATTTCTGCAATTAAAATTTAGAACTTTTGTTGATTAATAGGTAATATCTTGGATTTAATCTAATCTAATGATACTATAGAAATAAACAAAAGCAAAACTAATGAAAAAAAACTATTCAATTAGCCACGTTAAACTATCGAAAATGCTACAAATTGTCGCAAAAATATTAGGCAAAATTATTCAAGTTAGTTACGACAAAAAAAATGTGATAGAATTGTGCAAATTAGCTACAGATAACGTGTGAAAAAATTGGCCAAGTTATTGACCATAAAAGTATGTGTAAAAAAAAACACTAATTAAAAAAAAAAAAAACCTAAACCGCTAAATAACTACATCAGTGAAGAAAAACATAGCAAAAAATCCGTCTTGCCCAAGTTAACTACAAACAAAATGTGAAAACATCAATCCCTTTTATTTTTTAAAACATGGTTAATTGCGTAAAACTCGTGATTAATATCTCCCTAGTTTTCAAAACAGTATGTTTAATTTTTTATTATTGTAAAAAATATTGTCATTATAATTTTTTTCAGACTTTAAGCTAGTGTAATGTATATAAATAATTATATTATGCAATATTATATATATTATTGTAAAAATTAAATTGACTATATATAAACTCTTAAAGTGAGATTAGAATACCAAAATGAACCTTTGGTCCAATTTTATTTGGTGCAAGCGACATGGAAATTAATATCAACATGTGTTCATGTATGTGTTTCCCTTTTCTTTATGCAATTGATGCTATGACTAGTTGAGTAGTTGTTGGTAAGTGAATATATGTGATGTGCCTTAAGCTGGGACCAAAGTATGGGTAGATATATATCGTTTAATTTCCATCATTGATTGATTTAGAACTTTGACATTCACTTATACCCCTATGAAGGTCCCTTCAAAATAATGCTAGTTTTCCTAACTAAATGTACAAACATCAAATTAAATATCAATATTTTTGTTTTATAGATTTTCATATATAGATATATATTTAATGATCTTGAGAATTGATCTACAATTTATATAATTATTTCTTAGATAGAAGTGTATTAAATGTGGGTAGTATTTATAAATGGAATCTATATTTATAACATTTTTATTATTAGAATGTCACATTTTTAACTGCGTATTATTCTGATAGCGAAAATATTACGACTATTTCTATATATATAATAATAAAGTAGAAACTTTTAACTAAAAACTTTAACAACTTTTCTTTAAAAAAAAAAACAGAAATACTACAATTAAATGTTCAGTCAAATTTTCATAAATTTTTTATCTGTTTTCTAAAAAAGATAAAATTGTAGGGGATGAGAACTTAATCATACGGTCTCATTAGAGAAATTTTAGAATCGTTATATATATATATATATATATTAAATCAAAATTCGCTTATACCAACTCGTCTTATAAATCTTCTTGATAATTTAATTTTATTCATTCTTAATTCTACCCAATTCTTTATTCATTAATTCACTAAACCTCAAACTTTATTTTAAAGTCATGTGATTATCCATTTAAAATTAGAAATCATCAAAACTCCAATCTCAACAATATTCCATAATATTTCACTACATACCAAAAAAATAATTTTATCAAACTTACCAAGGCATATAATTTATTCAATCACAGTCTCCAACCCAAACAATCACCACAACTCATCAAGAAATGTAACTCAAATCAAATACGACCTCCAACCCATAATGCATCCATCATTCAAATCATCATAAAGTCAATCAATCACGGCCTTTAGCCAAAAATATACTCAACCATCAATCCATCACAATTTTCGGCCCAAAACATAATCAATCACTTACAAATCTTCACATTCTATCATAATCTGAATCAACAAACCACAAACACAAACAATCAATAGACAATGAGATAGTGTAAAAAAGATATTAAAATTAATAATAAAAATAAAAGATAAACGTAAAAAATATAGTTATTATAAAATGAAGAAATATATCAATATAGTGTAAAAAAGACTTATTGGTATTTAATATAATAAATCTTAACTACTAACTAGTCTCAAAGAAAATGAGGTAGTGGCTTCTAGATATCACATAGAGTGTTTGACAATTGTAAGATTATAAAGATGTGAATATTAATTGTTGGCTTTATAAGTTATATCCCACTTGCATGCTTTTAAATCCCAATTGGCTGGAACTATTTATTGTTATAGTTGTATTCTTCCTTTTAAAAAAAAAAATTCCTAAAATATAAAATAGAAAGTTCTGATTCTCTTCATATCCTTGTAGCCAACTTGAGTCCCGAGCTTGACTGCCTCAGCAAAATAAACGTGATTGCCAATTGGGCCATTAATTAAGAAGACTGATTCCATGCCCCTACCCCTACCCCAATTGAATTGATTGAAAAGTAAGAATTTGAAGGAAAAAAATTAAAATAAAAAATTATTGAAAATTGTAGATTGTGCTGTTGTTTTATTTTTGTCCTTAAATAAGACATTTACTATTCCTAAATTTTTACCTTTTTATTCTTAACTTGTTTTTGTGAAATAAATATTAGTAAAAAATAATAGTGATATATTAGTAAATTTATTTAATTCATTTTTTTATTGGTTATCTTTTAGACTTTTTTACCTTATCGGAAAAAAAAAAACTCGGTTAGACTCTTTTAAGGGCTTACTCATGTATTTATAAATATCCACTAAAAGAAACTTTTATGTATAAATAATAATAAGAATCAAATTCGAGTTTTTATGGAATTCAATAAAGTTATAAAAATATATCAAACTCGAATTTTTATAATGAGAATTTTTTTTTGTGAAATACAAAAATATTGAATTTTTGGAAATTTTACCAAAATATTAGGGTAAAGTATAAAATCAGAAATTAGATGAGATTTCTGTTGGTTTTTTTAAAAAAATTAAAATAAGAAATCGTTGTGTGAAAGTTCTGTTTTTTAATTTAAAATGCAGCACGTTGGGTGTGATTTCTGTTTTTTTTTTTTAATTTAAATGAGAAATTGTTGGGTAAGATTTATTTTCTGTTTTTTTAATTAAATAAAAAATCACCAAGTGAGATTTTTTTTAATTTAAATAAAAAATTACTAGGTGTGATTTCTATATTACATTACACACTGGTAAAACACTAAAATACACTATTATTTGGTAAAACACCAGATCTATTTTCATAAAAAAATAATATGCGACTTGTCTCACTTGGCTTGGGTTTTATTATAAACGGTAGGGTTGGAATTGAGTCAAGCCAAATCGAATTCGATTCGTTAATAGCTCGATAAGCTAAATTTGTGAGCTAGTGAGACAAGATTGAGCCTGGAATTAAGTTCATAAATTAAATGAGTCGATGTTGAATTTGGATAAACTCAACTCATTAACTCGTGAACTAGCTCGATTATATATATATATACATATATATAAATATATTATATGCATTTAATCTATATTTTTAATATAATATATATATATATATATATTAATGATCTTAATTATTTAAAATTTTATATTTATTTTTTATATATAATTTTATAGAATTATAGATTATGTTCCTATTATTTGAGTCATCTCGTGAGCTTTCGGTGAATCGAACTTGAACTTAAGAAATAGGCTCGATTGTTAACGAGTCGAATCGTGAGAAGCCAAACTTAAGTTTGGTCCAGCTTAACTCAATTTGACTCACTTCCAACCCTAATAAACTGTGATTATAATAGTAAATATGAGTCAACTCACTTTTCTGTTGAACCAAAAAAATACCAACTCACTCACTTCAATAAAATTGGTGATGAGTTAAATAGATTAGCTCGCTTAGTTTTTTTTTTTTTTTTCAAAACCTGTTATTCTTGTATTTGTTCCTAGACATACAAGTCATCATGTTTCTGTTAGTTTAATCCATCATTTATATGCGAGTTATTCGAGCCAACCCATGAATTTAATAATCTTATTCAACTTAACTAAGTAGTAGAGTTATCATCAAAAGAATAATATAATATAATTTGAAATTTACAAAAGAATCCTTCATTGGACGGAGGAGGTACAATATAATTTTCCACATGCCTGAATGGAGTGAGAACTTTTTAAATTAGCATGTGGGAAAAGATTCATGTTCCGCACACAGAAACACACAATGGATTTGATGCATTCATTGTATTAGCTTATTAGGATATGCACTTGAGTGAAAAATAATAGTACTTCTAGTTAAGCAATAATCCATTTCTTATATTGACATTGTTGTTCTATGGAATGAAGAAATTCTGGTTAGAAAATTATTTAATTTTTTAATTATTTGTAAATAATATATATATTCATTATAATTACAAGTTATACGTACTATTTTAAATTAAATGACATATAATGTTGATTTTATTTATTGTTATAAATATTTAATTCAATAAGTTATAATTATTTTTATTTGAAATTAAATAAAAATAAAATAAAATAATATCTTTATTTGAGTTTTAGATATTATTTTTTATTTAAATTTTAGAATTTAATAAATGTAATGTTTAAATATAAATAGTAACTTTAAAATTTTAGTTTTCAACACATCAAACTCTTTCTATAGCTCCTTTTAATTTAATTGAAGAAAAAAAATTTTTATATAAATGTATGTACTGTATTTTTTGACGTTGTAGTCTTCTGTAGATGTGACTTTTTTTTAATAATCTATTGCAAAATATTAGTAATTCCTTCATATATTATTATTATCTTTTGTTAAAATCACTGATACGCAATTGTGATTTTGAAATAAATAAATAATAATAATGCCGGTGTTTATATTTGATTTTGTCGCGTCGAGAATCAAAATGAATATATTAATTGTGTAATATTTTATATTGAGTACAGATTTAATTGTGTGTGTCATTAATTTAGTATATAATTATTTAATTATTTTTTTAGAATATAAGAATTATCGCGTGTATGTTACTTATGCGTATATTAATCTATCTGAATAAAGATTTATATTTAGCTAAATTATATGTATGCATTAATAACATTTGAATAATAAAAAATTAAGAATAAATTGATGTTTATTATCTATGCGAACAATAATCAATGCAAAAAAAAAGTTTATTATTTGGTCAAATAATAAACATTGTACACTTTTGTTTATTTTCTATGAATTATACGATCAATAATCAGTCCAAAGGAAAGTTATTGTTTTGGCCAATTAATGAAAAATATATGCGATAATAAATAGGTTACAAAGTTTAAGTTTCTATGTGCACATTCAGTCAGTCCAAAGAAATACTTAATGTATCATAGAAATTTTTAACAATATTTGATTATTGCAATAAAAGTATCACTTACAGTTAATTTTTCTATTTAAAAATTAAAAATTAATATTGTTCTAGATATCTCAATATAGACTCTTTTTCCTATTATTTAACTAATATTTACTGTATGTTTTTGTTCTAATTCAGAAACTATGACTTTAGATACTAATATTTTTGCACAAATTAGCAGTATTCCTATGCTAAATGATTCAAACTTCAAGGTTTGGAAGAATACCATGGAGATTATCCTCGATTGTATGAATCTGGATAAAACTCTTTGAAATAAGAAACCCACTTACACTTTAGAAAATCTTAATAAGGTTTAAATAGAGAAGTAGGAGAAATCCAATCGAATGAGCATTATGATTATGAAATCTTTCAGGGCTCAATTACTGAGGATAAAGATGCTAAAAAGTTTTTGAAAAATGTTAAAAAATTCTTTACTAAGAATGAAAAGGCGGAGGCAAGTAACCTTTTGAACAAACTTGTCTCCATGAGATATAAAGGTAAAGGGAACATAAGGGAGTACATTATGGAAATATCTTATCTTGCTTCTAAATTGAAAGCACTAAAGTTAGAGTTGTCTGATGATTTACTCGTACATTTTATTTTGATCTCTCTTCTTGCACGCTTTGGACAATTTAAAGTGAGTTATAACACTCTAAAGAACACTTAGTCCTTAAATGAGCTTATATTTTACTGTGTGCAACAAGAAAGAGGCTACAGCGAGATAAGATTGAAAGTCCTCATATAGTTTCATCTTTTCAGTATAAAAGAAAATGTGATACTACTACGGATACGCCTTCTAAGTAGAAAAAGGCTAAGAAACAGGATCAAGGTTCAACCTGTTTCTTCTGTAAGAAGGTGAGACACATGAAGAAGTATTGTACCAAATATGTCATTTGGCGTGCAAAGAAGGGTATGATTTTTACTTTCGTTTGTTCTTAAACTAGTTTAAGTTATGCACTTGTTAATACTTGGTGGGTAGATTCTGCTGGCACTACTCATGTAAGTGTTACTATGCAGAGTTGCCTGTGGAGCTGACCGCCAAGTGATGCTGAAAGATACATCTATGTGGCAGACGACAATATAGTTGTAGTCAAAGCTATATGAACCTTTAGATTATGTTCCTCGAGTGGATTTTACTTGGATTTATTTGAGACATTTTATGTACCATCGTTTATATGAAATTTAGTTTCTGTTTCTCATTTGGACAAATCAGGTTATTTTTGTTCGTTTGAAAATAATAAAGTCGATCTGTTTTATAATTCGAATAATATTTTCTCTGTTCCTTTGATGGATAATCTATATAGGCCTGATTTGAATTCCTATAATAATGAAATACTGCAAATAGGTACAAAACAAAAATTAAATGAGAATTCAACATCATTATGGTACAAACACTTAGATCACATCTCTAAACAGATAATCCAAAGGCTCGTGTCAGATGGAATTCTTGGATCCCTAAATTTGGCGGATTTCGAAGTCTGCATTAAGTGCATAAAGAAAAAAGGACAAACAAAAGAAAATTAGGTGCCAAGAGAGCTAAAGATGTCTTTAGAACTGATACATACCGATATATGTGTTCCATTCCCTACTGTCTCTTGGAATGGACAACGGTATTTTATTACGTTTATAGATGATTACTCTTGTTATTGGTATCCATATTTAATTCATGAAAAGTCTCAAGCTTTGGATGTTTCTAAGTCTTTCAAAGTTGCAGTTGAACTTCAATTTGGGAAAAAATTAAAGCTGTTAAATCTGATCGTAGTGGCGAATACTACGGAAGATATGACGGTTCAGGTGAGCAACATCCTGAACCTTTTATGCTTTTTCAAGAAGAGTGCGGTATTATTCCACAATACACTATGCCAGGTAAACCTAGCATGAATGGTGTTGCAGAGTGAAGGAACCGAACTCTTAAAGACATGGTGAGAAGTATGATTAGTCATTCTTCCTTACCTGAATTGTTCTGAAGATAAGCCTTAAAGATCATAGTATACATCCTTAATAGGGTGTCAAGCAAAGTAGTTAACAAAACTTCTTATAAAATTTAGACTGGAAAAAAGACCCAATATAAAACATTTACACATTTGGAAATGTTCAGCTGAGGTGTAACCTTATAGACCGCATGAAAAAAACTGGATTCAAGAACAATTAGTTGCTACTTTGTTGGTTACGCTGAGCGTTCACGGGGGTACAAGTTTTACAATCCTGCATTAAGGTTTATTTTTGAAATGAAAAATGTGAGATTTCTTGAGTATATTGGGTTTGGAGGGAAGAAAATATTAGGAATGTTGCTTTTGATGAGAATTTTATAACTGACAATGATTAGGTCTTTATACTTATTATTGTTTAAGATGCAATTACAGTACAAAAGTACAATAAGAATCCTACTGTAGATTCAGTTACAGTATAAGAGAACAATGAGAATATTGTTATTTCTCAAGATACTGTTATAATACAAAAAAAATAATGAAAAACCTCCTCAACCCCACCTTATACAGCAAGCTCAACAACCTCAAGAAGTGCCATTAAGGATATCCAACCGAGAAAGAAGAAGTACAATTTCAGAAAAATATGTAGTCTATCTCCAAGAACATGAGGATGGTATTGGTTTGATAGAAAATGACCCAATTAATTTTTTTCAAGCCATGAAAAGTTCTAACTCTAAAAAGTAGATCGATGCCATGAAAGAAGAGATGAAGTGTATAAAAGACAATGACGTTTGAGATCTTGTAGAATTACCTGAAATGTGAAACTAATTGGTTGTAAATAGATATGTAAAACTAAAAGGGATTCTAAGGGTAATGTCGAGAGATATAAAGTTCGTCTAGTCGCTAAAGGCTTCACTCAAAAGGAAGGCATAGACTATAAAGAGACTTTCTTTCTGGTATCATCGAAAGACTCTTTTAGAATCATAATGGCACTAGTAGCTCATTTTGACTTGGAGTTACATCATATAAATGTAAAGACAATGTTCTCAATTGTGACATTGATAAAATGATGTATATGGTACAACCAGAAAATTTTGTATCAGACAATTCAAAATCTATGGTTTGTAAGTTAAAGAAATCCATCTATGGTCTCAAACAAGCCTCGCATCAATGGTATTACAAGTTTCATCAAGTTATTACCTCGTATAGTTATGAGGTAAATATTATAGATTAATGTGTATACCGCAAGTTCAGAGGGAGTAAATACATATTTTTTATCTTATATGTTGATGACATTCTACTTGCCAGTAATGATATAGGCTTGTTGCATGAAATTAAAAAATTTCTATCGAACAAATTCGAAATGAAAGATCTTGGTGATGCCTCTTTTGTATTAGGAATTAAGATACTAAGAGATCACTCTCAAGGTATTCTTAGATTATCACAAAAGAACTATATCGAAAAGACTTTAAGTAGATATAGCATGAAAAGTTGTAGACCAGTGGATATATCCGTAACTAAAGGAGACAAGTTCAACCTCAAATAATGCCCTAAAAATGATCTCAAGAGGACAGCAATGCATGATAAACCTTATGCATCAGCACTAGAAAGTTCAATATATGCTCAAATCTACACACATTCTGATATATCATTCATAGTGGAAATTCGGATAGATACTTGAGCAATCCTGACATGAATCATTGGATAATTGTTAAACGCGTAATGCGTTATCTGAATAGAACAAAGGATTACATGCTTATTTATTGGAAATAAAAAAGTTTAAAGATCGTTGAGTACTCTGATTCCGATTTTGCGAGATGTTAAGATAGTAGAGTCTCTACTTCAGGTTGTGTCTTCATGTTGGTTGGAGGAGCTATTGCATGGAAATCTAACAAACAGACTCTTATAAATTTCTCAACAATGGAGGCAGTGTACGTTGCTTTTTTTGAGGCATCCAAACATGACATTTGGTTGCAAAATTTTGTCATTGAGATTCGTATAGTAGATGACATTGAAAGGCCATTAAAGATATTTTGTGACAACAAGTCAGCAGTACTATACTCCAACAACTATAAGAGCTTGACAAAATCGAAGCATATAAACATCAAGTTCTTAGTTATCAAGGAGAAACTTCAAGAAAAATAAAATTTTTATAGAGCATATAAGAACAAAGTATATGCTAGCAGACCCATTAACCAAGGGATTGATCCCTAAAGTCTTTCATGAGTACACTGCTCGGATAGGTGTCAATATATGTGATGCCTTGATTTAGTGAGAGTTTATTTTATGCTATATGTCCTATGACAGATATTGAATTATCTTTTTGCATAATTTAGTTGATGGTTTATTTCATGTTATGTGCAATATTTATTTTGCAATATTTGTTTTGTATTTGATCTCAATAAGGTTTTAAAGTTGGATTAGATGAAAATAGATATGCATGAGATCACTTGGTATGTAATTTCTATATTACTCATCCAAATTTGATCTATGTCGTTAAGTAGATTAGTATGGTGATTACCGTGGTTCTGTTACGACACTAATGTGATAAGAGCTGCGGTAATTCTATAACTAATATATGAGATGGACCAGATTGTTAAATTAATAAGGGAAATAGCATTCAGATGCGTGCATAAAATTTATAAGATGTGATTATCTCAAGAAAGAATATATGTATAGCTCAAGTGAGAGATTATTGAAAAATTATTTAATTTTCTAATTATTTGTGGGTAATACATATATTAATTATAATCACAAGTTATGCTATTTCAAATTAAATGACTTATATAACGGTGATCTTATTTATTATTATGAATGCTAATTGAATAAGTTATAATTACTTTTAATTTGGAATTAAATGGGAATAAAACCAGATATTATCTTTACTTGGGTTTTGAATATTATTTTTATTTGGACTTTAGAGTGTAATGCATGTCATACTCAAATATAAATAGTAACTTAAGGGTTTCGGTCCCAACACATCAAAACCGCTTCCATAATTCTTTTTCCATCGAAGAATTGTGATTTAGCCCTATTAGAGATATAGAATGATTTGATTGAGAAAGATAAAAAAATCAAATTCTTCTAATAACTCTTATGAGTACAGGTACATTTCCGCACTATAATATATATTTTTGGTGATATAGATGATCTGAATTAATAAAACAATTTATTCTAACAACTCTACCGTAGTTTAGTTTGTTCTATTTAGTATTAGAGATATAAATATTTATTTATCTCTTTTTACTAGTTAAATTTTTTAAAAGAAGTAGTTTTATGATATAATATAAAAAATTTTATAATAAAAAATTTATAATTTGATTTTTGTTATTTTTTAAACGAGAAAAAATAATATAAAATAAATAAAAAATTTATGCAAAAATTCATACAAATTTCAAAAAAAATTTACATAAAAATATCTTAAAAATATAATTATTTATGTATTGCTTTTTATCAATTAAAATTAAAAAAAAAGTGATTTTATCGCCGATAATAAAAAAGCAAAAAGTGATATATAACAATAACATCTTGGATTATGTTGAAGCTAATTACGAACGTTGGATTCGGCACATGTATGCATATATTAAAAGGGGAATTTTAATATTTATTTTTCTAAATTATTGGAGAAGATTATCAAGAATAAATTGGTTTGAATTTACTAGTTATTTTATTAGAAGATTATATTATTACTAACAAACGTGTTATATATATAAATTTTTTTGGCATACAAATTTATATAAGTTAGTATAAATTTAACAAAAACAATCTTCAGTTTAAATTGTGTATAAACACGTGCTTTTCTAATTCTTGAATAGCGCAAATAGTTCTTTTCCTCAATCAAAATCGCAACACACTCAAAATTTAAACAATCAAAATCTTTTAAAAATCTCTCAAAATCGTCGTAAAAAGGGAAAGAAGTTTCAAAGATGAGTTCAAAAAGAATTATGAGAAAGTGAAATAAGAAGATGAAGAAGAAGAAACGGTAGAAGATGAAGAGGAGGAAGAGGAAGAATTTTGAATTATACAGAATTTATCAGTATAAATCCACCGAAAATTCTTAAACAATATACATAAATGTCTTAGTCTTGCACCGAAATTTGCTACAACTACACAAAAATATTTTCTCTAATACTGCATTTTCTTCTTCTTCTTCTTTTTTCTTATTTCTTTCTTTTTTTTAGTTGAATGAATGTAAGTTCACCCTCTTCCAAGTAATTTTGCAGTATTATGTATTTCTTCTTCTTCTTTGTTTGATTTTTTTGTTTTTATTCTTGTTAATAGAATAAAATAAGAAGAAACTGGATAAGGTAAAATAAGAAAGGAAAGATGAATAAGAAAAAAAAGAAGATGGCGATGATAATGAAAAAAAAAAGAAGAAGAAGCAACAAAAGATGAGGAGGAGGAAGAGGAAGAGTTTTGAATTATGTAGAATTTATGAGTACAAATCCACAAAAAATTCTTAAACAATACACATAAATGTTTTAATTTTACACCGAAATTTGCTGCAAATATACAAAAATATTTTTTCTAATATTATATTTTTTTCTTTTTTTCTTTATCTCTTTCTTTCTTATAGTTGAATGAATATAAATTCATCTTCTTCCAAGTAAGTTTGTAGTATTATGTATTTTTTTATTTTTTTTATTCTTGTTAAGAAAGCAAAACAAGAAACTTGAGAAGGTAAAATAAGAAAGGAAATATGAATAAGAAAAAAAAAAGAAGATGGTGATGATGATGAAAAAAAGAACAAGAAACAGCAGAAGATGAGGAGGAGGAAAATGAAGAGTTTTGAATTATGCAGAATTTATCAGTACAAATTCACCAAAAATTCTTGAATAATAAACATAAATGTCTTAGTTTTATACCGAAATTTACTGCAACGACACAAAAATATTTTCTTTAATGCTGCATTTTTTCTTCTTTTTTTCTTATTTCTTTCTTTTTTTTTAGTTGAATAAATGCAAGTTCATCATCTTCTAAGTAATTTTGCAGCATTATATATTTTTTCTTCTTCTTTGTTTGTTTTTTTTTTTTCATTCTTGTTAAGAGAGTAAAACAAGAAACAATTTGAAAAGGTAAAATAAGAAGGAAAAGATGAACAAGAAAAAGAAGAAGAAGAAGATGGTGATGATGATGATGAAAAAAAGAAGAAAAAGAAGCAGCAGAAGATGAGGAAGGAGGAAGAGAAAGAGTTTTAAATTATTCAGAACTTATCAGTATAAATCCACCGAAAATTCTTAAACAATATACATAAATGTCTTAGATTTACACCGAAATTTGCTGCAAATACACAAAAATATTTTCTTTGATGCAGAACTCCTACACTACATTTAATTCAAACCATCAACGTTGAACATCAATTTTCACAAACAAAAACAATATTATTCACCTACCGAATCATAAACTACTAACACAAATATTAACTAGAATCGAACCACATCTCAACCACCTTATTGGATTCAAAACAATAATCCATTTCTCTTGTTCAATTGACAATCTGAATATAAATCATTCATTATCTTCAACAACAAGATAACTATTCAAAACTGATTTCAGAGTTTGATTTCAAAAACGTAGAGAACGAAGAAAATTGTAAAAAACGAAGAAAGAAAATGCAGAGAACGAATGAAGAAAAATGCATAGATGGAAGAGAACGTAGATCGAAAACGTTAAGGAGATTCGAAAAAGGAAACAAAATCCTTTCAAAAAAGACAGTTATATATTCGTACGTTGATTGAAAAGTTGGTTAAAGAGTGACGTGTGAGGTAAATTAAGTTAAAAAGACTTTTATAGACTTATATGTGTAAATGACTTGTATATGAAAAATATTTGTATTATTAAATAATTGATAAAGACAAAATGTATATTGTATTACATCTATTACCTATTTACCTCATCCTATCATAATCTTCAATCACTCTAGGAATAGTTTTTACGAGTTAATAGTTAAATTAGTCTCGGAAAAATAAGACATTATTCAAATTCATCTCTAAAAAATTTTTTTTAATCAAATTGGTCCTTCAAAGATTGCGAATTAATCATATCTATCCTCTAATCACTCCACTAACAAATTTTTTCAAAGATTGATGTTATAAAACGTTAATTGATAACATATATAATATTTGATATGTCTAATTGGATATATTTATGAAAATTATTAATTTAGTCATTTTTTCTAATTACAAAAATTCTATTCCTAATATGACCTAGTGACTAAATTGATAGATTTTTTTAAATATATTTAGTCAACGTTTAATTGAACATGTTATGTGTCATGTATGCTATCAGTTAACATTTTACATCATTAATCATTGACGAAAATTATGAGTGGAGTAACTGAAGGACAAATATAATTAATTCGTAATCTTTGAAGGACTAATTTGATTAAAAAAAATCTTTTAGGGACAAATTTGAAGAATACTTTATCTTTTAGGAACAAATTTGATTATTAACCCACAAAATTAATTTCTACTAGAGTATCATCATAATCATTGTCAATTATTATTAAGTAAAGATTATTTTACCTCTTTATATTGATTTGGTAAAAATTTTAAAAATATTTTTAAAATTATTTATTTTATTTTAATTTTGTTTCAAAAAATTTTTATTTGTATTAAATATATTTTTAACAGCTAATTTTTCAAAAAAATATGACCAATTCAATAATAATTTCATAAAAATAACTTTTAATATAAGTAAATCAAGTATAATTTTCATGTATTATTGTTGGATTAGTCTTAACTTTTTTAAAAATTTAGTTATCGAAACATATTTGATGCAAATTAAAATCTTGTGAGCTAAAATTAAAATAAAATAAAATTTATGTTTAATTTTAAATTTTTATTAAATTTAAAAAATAAAAAATATACTTTATTCTTAAGTATGAATAAAATGCCAAAATGAATGAACAAAACAAATTGCGTACACATTATTTAAACATTGCAGCTTCATAAAAGTTTTATATTATAGATAGGTCATAATACATTTAAAATGTCAATTTTTTCTCTATCAATTTTTTGTTTAAAAATTTTAATCGTATTTTATAGTTCAATATGATATTTTTTATTTTGGTACATAAAATGATAGTTTATTTTCAAATATTTTTAATCTTTTGGACATTTGGGTCTCAAAAGTAAAACTGTCTCAGAATATTCCAATAACTGACTAAAGCCCAAACTTTACAGACCCAAGAAAATGTCCAAACCTAACATAACATATCACCAAAACTTTTTTAACAATAATGTATAATAATAACATAACCTCTTGAAAATTCTCGTCCAAAACTCAACCTCCTGAAAATTTATTGGCTTCTAATACCTAAAAAAACGAAATAAAAAAAATAATGGCTTGAATAATATTGTAATATTTTAATAAGGAAGAAAGTAACTTTAATTCAAATATTAACAAAACTCCACAATTTCAATAACAATAAAATATAGGTTTGAAGAAATCTGTTAAAAGTTAAGATTCCCCAAATACCTTGTTTTCTTTGAAAATAATACGAGTTCGTCAATTTGAGAAAGAAAAATTTGTTAGAATTTGTTATTGTTAGTAAAATGGGTTGAGATATATTCGATTGGATTGATGTAAATGATGAATTCTCTATTTTCTCATTTTTAGAGTTATATAAGACTTAGTCTAACTGTACTTCACATGAATAATTTTATAATTTCAAATTCTCTTTTCAGTCTTTTTTTTTCTAGTTCTCTAATTCTCTGCTCAAACTAGAATTCATTCATGATATCAAAAACTATGGTACCTTGATCCATAGCTTCATCCATCACTGCTGACTCTGCTAACTCAAACCTTCTAAACAATAATGCTATCATTGTTCCAGCAATTTTCATTCCAAAAAATTTTTAGAATCTATAGCCTACAAATTGGGAGAGAACAACTTCAAAACGTGACAAGCACAGACACTTGCAGCAATCAGAGGCCAAGATAATCTCAGGCGTGATTCAATTCCTCCTCAATTTGAATCTAATGCTTATGCTCTCACTAGTACTGGATCAAAGACTTAAAAGCAATGGAGACAAGAACATTACAACTTAATTTCTTTCCTTTTAGCCTCTATAGATCAAGATTTCAATAACAAGATGATTGGCAACACTTTTTGTTATGAAATATGAAAAAAGCTTGAAGATTACTTCGTCAAGACAGCAAGATACAAAGTTAAGCAACTCAAATCTAAAATTAAAACTATCAAGAAAGTTGGGTTAACTGTTACCGATTACATGAATAAGCTCAAACACCTCTTTTATTCCTTAATAGCATTGGAAAATCTTCTCACTACTGAAGAACAAATTGATGTTATCATTGAGAGCCTCAATGAAGATTATCAAATATTCATATCCACAGTCTCTGCAAAAACAGAATCATTCACACTCAATAAAGTTGAGAATTTACTAAAAACACATGACAACATGCTAGAAAGATTTCACAAATCAGAATCCATGATTGCTGATGAGCGGATAATTTATACGCTTTTTGGCATTGTTTTTAGTATGTTTTTAGTATGTTTTAGTTAGTTTTTATTATNACGCTTTTTGGCATTGTTTTTAGTATGTTTTTAGTATAATCTAGTTAGTTTTTAGTATATTTTTAGTAGTTTTTAGTTAAAATTCACTTTTCTGGACTTTACTATGAGTTTGTGTGTTTTTCTATGATTTCAGGGATTTTCTGGCTGAAATTGAGGGACTTGAGCAAAAATCTGATTCAGAGGCTGAAAAGGACTGCAGATGCTGTTGGATTCTGACATCCCTGCACTCGAAGTGGATTTTCTGGAGCTACAGAAGCCCAATTGGCGTGCTCTCAACTGCGTTGGAAAGTAGACATCCTAGACTTTCCAGCAATGTATAATAGTTTATACTTTTCTCGAGATTTGATGGCCCAAACAGACGTTCCAAGTCAGCTCAAGAATTTTGGCGTAAAACGCCGGAACTGGCACAAAAGCTGGCGTTTAACTCCAAGAAAAGTCTCTACACGAAAATGCTTCAATGCTCAGCCCAAGCACACACCAAGTGGGTCCGAAAGTGGATTTTTATGTCATTTACTCATTTTTGTAAACCCAAAGCTACTAGTTCTCTATAAATAGGACATTTTGCTATTGTATTATCATCTTTTGATCACTTTAGATCCTTAGATCATCTTTGGACGTCTAGTTCTTAGATTATTGGAGGCTGGCTTCTCGGCCATGCCTAGACCTTGTTTTTATCTATTTTCAACGGTGGAGTTTCTACACACCATAGATTAAGGTGTGGAGCTCTACTGTACCTCGAGTATTAATGCAATTACTATTGTTCTTCTATTCAATT
>NC_029773.3:82834931-82838147 GCF_000817695.3 Arachis duranensis | reverse complement strand
GCTGAAGCTTGGCTAGCCATGTCTAATTTCTTTAGACTGAAGCTTTAGACTAACATTGCATGATTCCTGAAATTCTTATTAAAAATTTTGAATCTCCCTATTTTCTTTTCCATATAATTTTTGAAAAAACCAACAAAATTTACAAAATTCATAAAAACCAAAAATATTTCTTGTTTGAGTCTAGTGTCTCATTTTAAGTTTGGTGTCAATTGCATGTTTCTGTTCTTCTTGCATTTTTCGAATTCAATCATGTGTCTTCATTGATCTTCAAGTTGTTCTTGATGATTTCATTGCTCTAATCTTTAAATTCTCTTGTCTTGTGTGTTTTGTTGTTTCTCATATACATTCTCAATTCGTTAGTGTCAGTAGTATACAAACTTCTAAGTTTGGTGTCTTGCATGCATTGTTTATTTGATTTTAGTTGCATTTTGATCATTAAAAAAAATTCAAAAAAAAATTTTAATTTGTGTCTTTTCAAGTCGATAATACAGAGAATTGAAGATTCAGAACATACAGCAGAGGAATCACACAGAAAAAGCTGGCCGTTCAAAACGCCCAGTGAGAAAGGAAAACTGGCGTTTAAACACCCAGCCAGGTCTTGGCTGGGCGTTTAACGCCCAAAAGGGTAGCATTTTGGGCGTTAAACACCAGAATGGATACCATGGCACAAGAGGGAAGATTCTGTTTTTAATTCAAATTTTTTTCAAGTTTTCATAATTTTTCAAAATCAAATCTTTTTCAAATCATATCTTTTCAATCATATCTTTTCAAAATCAATTTCTTTCCACTTTTCAAAAATACTTGCTAACAATTAATGATTTGATTCAACATTTCAAGTATGTTGCCTTTTCTGTTGAGAAAGGTTTAATGTTTGAATCATATCTTTTCTTGTTAGCCAAGTCATTAATTTTTAAAATCAAATCTTTGTAAATTGTTTTTCAAATCATATCTTTTTAAAACTATATCTTTTCAATCATATCTTTTTAATCACATCTTTTCCAAAATAAGTTTTCAATCATATCTTTTTTATTTCTACTTTCAAAAATCTTTTTCAAAATCACTTAATTTCTTTCCCACTCTTAGTTTTCGAAAATCAATTACTTTTTTTTTTCAAAATTTGTTCAATTAATTCACTTTAATTTTCGAAAAATTCTTCCCCTCTTCTCACATCCTTCTATTTATGGACTAACACTCCTCCTCAATGCACAATTCGAACTCTATCTCCCTTGATAAGTTTGAATTCTTCTACCTTCTCCTTCTATTCTTCTTTTCCTCTGACACCTCAAGGAATCTCTATACTGTGATATAGAGGATTCCATACTTCCTTGTTCTCTTCTCTTTCATATGTGCAGGAACAAAGACAAAAGCATTCATGTTGAGGCTGACCCTGAACCTGAAAGGACCTTGAAGCTAAAGCACTACTCTCTGTAGAGGACCTAACAGAAATCTTCAAACAAGAAGAAGACATGGCAGCCGAAAACAACAACAATGCCAACAATGCAAGGAAGGTGCTGGGTGACTTCACTGCACCTACTCCCGACTTTTATGGGAAAAGCACCTCTATCCCTGCCATTGGAGCAAACAACTTTGAGCTTAAACCTCAATTAGTTTCTCTAATGCAACAGAATTGCAAGTTCCATGGACTTTCCATTGGAAGATCCTCATCAGTTTTTAGCTGTGTTCTTGCAAATCTGTGACACTGTCAAGACTAATGGGGTGACCCTGAGGTCTACAGACTTATGCTATTCCCTTTTGCTGTAAGAGACAGAGCTAGGATATGGTTGGACTCACAACCTAAGGAAAGCCTGAACTCTTGGGAAAAGCTAGTCAATGCCTTCTTAGCAAAGTTCTTTCCACCTCAAAAATTGAGTAGGTTAGAGTGGAAGTCCAAACCTTCAGACAGAAGGAAGGTGAATCCCTCTATGAAGCTTGGGAAAGATACAAACAATTGATCAGAAAGTGTCCTTCTGACATGCTTTCTGAATGGAGCATCATAGGTATCTTCTATGATGGTCTGTCTGAACTGTCCAAGATGTCATTGGACAGCTCTGCTGGAGGATCTCTTCATCTGAAGAAGACGCATGCAGAAGCTCAAGAACTCATTGAAATGGTTGTAAATAACCATTTTATGTACACTTCTGAAAGGAAGCATGTGAAGAATGGGACGAATCAAAAGAAAGGAGTTCTTAAGATTGATACTCTGAATGCCATATTGGCTCAGAACAAAATATTGACTCAGCAAGTCAATATGATTTCTCAGAGTCTGTCTGGAATGCAAGCTGCACCAGGCAGTGCTAAGGACACTTCATCTGAAGAAGAAGCTTATGATCCTGAGAACCCTTCAATGGAAGAGGTGAATTACATAGGAGAACCCTATGGAAACACCTATAATCCTTCATGGAGAAATCATCCAAATCTCTCATGGAAGGATCAACAGAGACCTCAACAAGGTTTCAACAACGATAATGGTGGAAGAAATAGGTTTAGCAATAGCAAGCCTTTTCCATCATCTTCTCAGCAACAGACAGAGAACTCTAAGCAGAGCCACTCTGACTTAGCAACCACGGTCTCTGATCTAATCAAAGCCACTCAAAGTTTCATGACTGAAACAAGATCCTCCATTAGAAACTTGGAGGCACAAGTGGGTCAGTTGAGTAAAAAAGTTACTGAACTCCCTCCTAGTACTCTTCCAAGCAATACAGAAGAGAATCCAAAAGGAGAGTGTAAGGCCATCAACATGGCCGAACTTTGAGAGGAGAAAGAGGCAGTGAGCGCCACTGAGGAAGATCTCAATGGACGTCCACTGGCCTCCAATGAGTTCCCTAATGAGAAACCATGGGAATCTGAGGCTCACACTGAGACCATAGAGATTCCATTGGATTTACGTCTGCCATTCATGAGCTCTGATGAGTATTCTTCCTCTGAAGAGGATGAAGATGTCACTGAAGAGCAAGTTGCTAAGTACCTTAGAGCAATCATGAAGCTAAATAACAAGTTATTTGGTAATGAGACTTGGGAGGATGAACCCCCTTTGCTCACCAAAGAACTGGCTGACTTGTCTAGGCAAAAACTACCTCAAAAGAGACAGGACTCTGGGAAGTTCTCAATACCTTGTACAATAGGCACCATGACCTTCAAGAAGGCTCTGTGTGACCTAGGGTCAAGCATAAACCTCATGCCTCTCTCTGTAATGGAGAAGCTAGGGATCTTTGAGGT
>NC_029773.3:82833193-82834774 GCF_000817695.3 Arachis duranensis | reverse complement strand
TAGCCACAGCAAAGGCTGTGATTGATGTTGACAGAGGAGAATTAATCATTCAAGTGAATGAAGAATCCCTTGTGTTTAAGGCTCAAGGATATCCCTCTGTGACCATGGAGAGGAAGCATGAAGAGCTTCTCTCAAAACAGAGTCAAACAGAGCCCCCACAGTCAAACTCTAAGTTTGGTGTTGGGAAGCCACAACCAACTTCTAAGTTTGGGGTTGAACCCCCACATTCAAACTCTAAGTTTGGTGTTGGGAGGTTCCAACATTGCTCTGAGTATCTGTGAGGCTCCATGAGAGCCCACTGTCAAGCTAATGACGTTAAAGAAGCGCTTGTTGGGAGGCAACCCAATGTTATATTTATCTATTTTCCTTTGTTATTTTATGTTTTTTATAGGTTGATGATCATGGAAAGTCTCAAAATTAATTGAAAAAAGCAAAAACAGAATGAAAAATAGAAAGAAAAACAGCACACCCTGGAGGAAAACTTGCTGGCGTTTAAACGCCAGTAAGGACAGCAAATGGGTGTTTAACGCCCAGTCTGGCACCATTCTAGGCGTTTAACGCCAGAAAGGGGAACCAGACTGGCGTTAAACGCCAGGAAGGGGCAAGAAGCTGGCGTTAAACGCCAGCAATGGGCACCAGCCCGGCGTTTAACACCAGAATTGGCAGAAGGAGCATTTTTTGCTCGCCACTTGGTGCAAGGATGAATTTTTCTTGACACCTCAGGATCTGTAGACCCCATAGGATCCCCACCAACCCCACCACTCTCTCTCTTATTCACCCATTCACCAATCACCTCAACACTTCTTCCCCAAAAAACCCCTCACCTATCAGATCCCACTATTCTCTTCACCACTCACATCCATCCTTCATAAAACCCCACCTACCTCACCATTCAAATTCAAACCACTTTCCCTCCCAAACCCACCCATTATGGCCGAACCATACTCCCCCTCTCCACTCATATATAAACATTTCTTCACTCCTTCATTTTCACACAACCTAAACACTACTTCTCCCCCTTGGCCAAATCACAAAGCCACCTCCATCTCCTCTATTTCTTCTTCTTCTACTCTCTTTTTTCTTCTTTTGCTCGAGGACGAGCAAACCTTTTAAGTTTGGTGTGGTAAAAGCATTGCTTTTTGTTTTTCCATAACCATTTATGGCATTTAAGGCCGGAGAAACCTCTAGAAAGAGGAAAGGAAAGGCAAAAGCTTCCACCTCCGAGTCATGAGAGATGGAGAGATTCATCTCAAGGGTGCATCAAGACCACTTCTATGAAGTTGTGGCCATAAAGAAGGTGATCCCCGAGGTCCCTTTCAAATTCAAAAAGAGTGAATATCCGGAGATCCGACATGAGATCCGAAGAAGAGGTTGGGAAGTTCTTACCAACCCCATTCAACAAGTCAGAATCTTAATAGTTCAAGAGTTCTATGCCAATGCATGGATCACCAAGAACCATGATCAAAGTGTGAACCTGGACCCAAAGAATTGGCTTACAATGGTTTAGGGGAAATGCTTAGATTTTAGTCCGGAAAATGTAAGGTTGGCATTCAACTTGCCCATGATGCAAGGAGATGAACA
>NC_029773.3:82832204-82833082 GCF_000817695.3 Arachis duranensis | reverse complement strand
TGTTATTCAGTCGGAATTGACATAGAGGGAGACACCCTCATTGATGAGGACAAGTCCATCACTAAGAAAAGGATGGAGCAAACAAGAGATCCCATTCATCATGAAATTCCTGAGATGCCTCAAGGGATGCACTTTCCTCCACAAAACTATTGGGAGCAAATCAACACCTCCCTAGGAGAATTGAGTTCCAACATGGAACAACTAAGGGTGGAGCACCAAGAACATTCCATTCTCCTCCATGAAATTAGAGAAGATCAAAGAATCATGAGAGAGGAGCAACAAAGGCAAGAAGAGACATTGAGGAGCTCAAGCACTCCATAAGATCTTCAAGAGGAAGAACAAGCCGCCATCACTAAGGTGGACCCGTTCTTTAATTTCCTTGTTCTTTATTTTCCTGTTTTTTGAATTTTTATGCTTATGTTCATCATCTATGTCTGTGTCCTGTGATCATTAGTGTCTTAGTGTCTATGCCTTAAAGTTATGAATTTCCTATAAATCCATCACCTTTCTTAAATGAAAAATGTTCTTAATTGGAAAAGAGAAGAATTGCATGAATTTTGAATTTTATAACAGATTAATTATTTTGATGTGGTGGCAATACTTTGACTTCTGAATGTATGCTTGAACAGTGCGTATGTCTTTTGAATTTGTTGTTCATGAATGTGGGCTCTTGAAAGAATGATAAAAAAGGAGACATGTTACTGAGGATCTGAAAAATCATAAAAATGATTCTTGAAGCAAGAAAAAGCATTGAATTAAAAAAAACCGAAAAAAGGGGAAAAGAAAAAGAAAAAAATAATAAAGTTGTGATCCAAGGCAAAAAGAGTGTGCTCAAGAACCCTGGACACCTCTAATTGGGGACTCTAGCAAAGCTGAGT
>NC_029773.3:82819549-82832072 GCF_000817695.3 Arachis duranensis | reverse complement strand
AGTGAGATGCCAAAACTGTTCAGAGGCAAAAAGCTAAAAGCCCCGCTCATCTAATTAATACTGATCTTCATAGATGTTTTTGGAATTCATTGCATATTCTATTCTTTTTATCTTATTTGATCTTCAGTTGCTTGAGGACAAGCAACAATTTAAGTTTTGTGTTGTGATGAGCGGATAATTTATACGCTTTTTGGCATTGTTTTTAGCATGTTTTTAGTATGTTTTATTTAGTTTTTATTAAATTTTTATTAGTTTTTAGTTAAAATTCACTTTTCTGGACTTTACTATGAGTTTGTGTGTTTTTCTATGATTTCAGGTATTTTCTGGCTGAAATTGAGGGACCTGAGCAAAAATCTGATTCAGAGGCTGAAAAGAACTGCAGATGCTGTTGGAGTCTGACCTCCCTGCACTCGAAGTAGATTTTCTGGAGTTACAGAAGCCCAATTGGCGCGCTCTTAACTGCGTTGGAAAGTAGATATTCTGGGCTTTCCAGAAATGTATAATAGTCCATACTTTGCCCGAGATTTGATGGTCCAAATAGGCGTTTCAAGTCAGCTCAAGAATTCTGACGTAAAACGCCGGAACTGGCACAAGAATGGGAGTTAAACGCCCAAACTGGCACAAAAGCTGGCGTTTAACTCCAAGAAAAATCTCTACATGAAAATGCTTCAATGCTCAGCCCAAACACACACCAAGTGGGCCCGAAAGTGGATTTTTATGTCATTTACTCATTTTTGTAAATCCTGAGCTACTAGTTCTCTATAAATAGGACCTTTTGCTATTGTATTATCATCTTTTGATCACTTTAGATCCTTAGATCATCTTTGGATGTCTAGTTCTTAGATTATTGGAGGCTGGCCTCTCGGCCATGCCTAGACCTTGTTCTTATGTATTTTCAACGGTGGAGTTTCTATACACCATAGATTAAGGTGTGGAGGTCTGCTGTACCTCGAGTATTAATGCAATTACTATTGTTCTTCTATTCAATTCAACTTGTTCTTGTTCCAAGATATCACTTGTTCTTCAACTTGATGAATGTGATGATCCGTGACACTCATCATCATTCTCACCTATGAACGTGTGCCTGACAACCACCTCCGTTCTACCTTAGATTGAGTGGATATCTCTTGGATCCCTTAATCGGAATCTTCGTGGTATAAGCTAGAATTGATGTTAATCGGAATCTTCGTGGTATAAGCTAGAATTGATGGTGGCGTTCAAGAAAATCTGGAAGGTCTAAACCTTGTATGTGGTATTCTGAGTAGGATTCGAGGATTGAATGACTGTGATGAGCTTCAAACTTGCGATTGTGGGGCGTTAGTGACAGACGCAAAAGAATCACTGGATTCTATTCCGACATGATCGAGAAACGACAGCTGAATAGCCGTGCTATGACAGAGCGCGTTGAACATTTTCACTGAGAGGACGGGACTATAGCCATTGACAACGGTGATGCCCAACATACAGCTTGCCATGGAAAGGAGTAAGAAGGATTGGGTGAAGACAGTAGGAAAGCAGAGAGACGGAAGGGAAGGCATCTTCATACGCTTATCTGAAATTCCTACCAATGAATTACATAAGTATCTCTATCTTTGAATCTGCCTGACTGAGATTTACAAGATGACCATAGCTTGCTTCATACCAACAATCTTCGTGGGATCGACCCTTACTCGCGTAAGGTTTATTACTTGGACGACCCAGTGCACTTGCTGGTTAGTTGTGCGAAGTTGTGATAAAGAGTTGAGATTGCAATTGAGCGTACCATGTTGATGGCGCCATTGATGATCACAATTTCGTGCACCAATTGCTCAAGCACACTATTCACAAACAAAATTTGGGGGAAGACGTGGGAGAGGAGCTAGGTTAATCGAGGGGGTCGCAATTCCTACACCTCAACTCATCCACAATGCCAGATTTGTGAAAAATTAGGTCATCTTGCATGGTCATGTTATCATCGCTTCGATCAAAGCTTTCCTTCCCCGGCTAATTCTCAGGATTTTCGACCTCCCACCAACTCTCAACAATTCAAGACCTCTACCACTACAAACTCCACAAGATCCTCCACTCCTCCACCACCCTCTTCTTCCTTTCATCATCCTCAGACCTATGTAGCTGCACCATCACTATTAACAGATGATTCTTGGCATCCACACATTGACACCACACACTATCTCACTCCTGACCTGAATAATATTATTTCGAGCCATGAATATCATGGACTAGAATAGGGTCCATTAGAAAATAGTTCATGTATGTTCTTCTCACATTCTGAAAATTCATATATTCTTGCAAAAGACTCAATTGCCTATTTACTTTAAATAAACTTTTATATACTCCTGATTTGACAAAGACTTTGATAAGCATTGGTAAATTTTGTGAGAACAATCAGGTATTTTTTGAGTTTCATGCACACAATTACTTATTCAAATGCAAACACACTCAAGAAACTCTTGTACGTGAATATATATATAGGACTCATAGAATCTACAATTTTGTTAATACTGTCACCTATAAAAATCACATTCCTGTTGTTAATAATGCTAAAAAATCAGATTCATGTCGTTCTTACACTTTATGGCATTATAGACTTGGACATGCTGCTCTTAAAATTGTAAAACATGTCCTTACAAATTATAATCCTCCAAAATATAATAAAATTGTCAATTTTTTAGATTTTCCTAACTCTATTTGTGATCATTGCATGCAAGCAAAAATGCATAAGTTAACATTTTCTATTTCAGAAACTACATATCATTATTCTTTAGAATTTATTTACTTTGATATTTGGGGTCCAACACCCATGATTTCTCACCTTGAATTTCGATATTATGTGACTTTTATCGATATATATAGATATACCTGTATTATTTGCTTGTAAATAAGTCACAAGTTTTTGAAGCTTTTAAACAATATAAAACATCTATAGAAAAACTCACATGTCACAACATCAAAATGCTTCAATCCGACAATGGTAAGAAATATCTCTCTCATTCTTTTAAAAAATACCTTCAACATCATGGCATTTTTCAGTGCTTATTATGTCCATACATCCCAGAACAAAGTGGGTGTGCAGAGAGAAAGCATCACCACATCACTGAAATGGGTTTGGCCATACTTTTTCATGCCAAAATGCCCTCACCTACTGGGATGAATATTTTTTAACTGCTACATATATAATTAATTGCTTGTCTACACCTATTTTATCTCAAAAAACATCCTATGAAATGCTTTTCTTTGCTAAACCTGATTACACATTTTTTTAAGACCTTTTGCGGTGCTTGTTACCGTCACCTTCGCCCTTACAATACTGCCAAATTTTATTATTATAAGTCACATAAATGTGTCATCTTGGGCTATTCCACTCAATACAAAGGTTACAAATGTCTATCCTCCACTGATAAATTTTAATTTCCATTTCAAAGTTTATTCTTCCACAAACCAAACAATACAAAATCCTCAGATTAGACACCAGTTTCTTGCATATCAACTATACAACTAATTCTATCTCCACCTAGAACACCTATTATACTTAACAACAACACTAAACCACCCTCAACCTCATATGGTCTTATACAACCACTAACATCTGATTGGACTTCTCTTCTTAATGAATTCTTGTTATCTAAACCTATACAACAGTAGCAACCTATCTCTGTAGTAGATATTCTACTACCTCTCAACAGCACACACCTTATTAATAGTCACCAAATGCTCACTAAATCAAAGAGTGGCATATCAAAACCTAAAGCATACACTACTTCTATACATAGCACTAATGATATAGAATAACTACCACCCAAAAATGTTACTTCAGCTCTCAAAATATCAAAATGGCATGATACTATGAAAGAAGAATACAAAGTCTTCATGAACACCAAAATATAGACCCTTGTCATTCCTTTACCTCATGCCAATATTATTGACTACAAGTGGATCTTTACAATTAAAAAGAACCCAGATGGTACCATACAACGATACAAAGCTTGTTTGGTGGCAAAAGGCTTTGATTTTAAAGAAGTTTTTAGTCCAGTTATAAGACCTGCCACTATACGTGTTATTCTATCTATTGCTTTATCAAGGAATTAGGTGATACGCCAATTTGATTTTAATAACACATTTTTAAATAGGGATTTACATCAAACTATTTATATGATACAGCCTTTAGGGTTTGTTCAAGGCACATCAGACATGGTTTGTAAACTAAATAAGAACCTTTATGGCCTCAAATAAGCACCACGAGAGTGGTTTTTGAAACTTATTCATATTCTACTAAAATTTGATTTTTACTCTACAAAATCAGATACTTCTCTTTTTGTTAGAAATGATGACAACAGTGTTATGTATTTATTTTGTTATATTGATGATATTATACTTACAGGTAATGATTCTCATGCTATATCTAACATGATGTAAAAGCTGCATAATATTTTCTCTCTTAAGGATCTTGGATATTTAAGTTATTTTTTAGGTGTTAAAGTCTTGCACATTCAAGCAGGACTACATTTATCTCAAACAAAATACATTAGCAATTTGTTATTCAAAGTTGGCATGAAAGGAGTTGCTCCCATGCCCACTCCAATGGTCTCCTCCATTTAACTACTGTCCTCAGGATCTCAAGATTTTGAAAATCCAACTTTATACTGGTCTATAGTGGGGAGCTTTACAGTATGTCACCATCACTAGACCTGAGCTTTTCTTTGCTGTTTGCAAAGTAAGCCAGTACATGTACAAGCCACTGATATCTCATTGGAAGGTTTTAAATGAATTTTGCGCTACCTACAAGGGACGATGACTCATGAGTTAATTTTTCATACATGCAATGTGTAAACCCTAAAAAATTAGTGAATAATTAACCAATAAATTAAATTTTAATAAAGAAAACTAGAAATATAAATTTTATGGTAAAATAGGATAAAGCTAATTAAAACAATAATTTTGACACTAATTTCAAAGAGTTTGGCCCAAAATTAGACCGAACAGCTAAACCGGTCGAACCAGGCCCGTGGACCCAACCAACACCTTAAACATAATGAGCTAAGGCTCATCTTCTCCCATTCATCATGCAAATACGCTGGGTTTCACCAAAGGGGGGGAGAACAAGTGAAAAGTTCACAAACCCTTGATTTCCATTCAAATCCTTGTAACTTTTTATTCGAAACTCCAATCGCCGCATCGTTTGTAGCCACGCGTCTGCGGCGTCGAGCTCTACAGAGCCCAGAACATTGTAAGGTAAGGAAGTCACGTTTTTTTTCCTCAATTTCTTCAATTTCAGTTTCAAAAATTATGAACAAAGGTGTTGAAAATTGTTTAACTTCGGTATTTAGATTCGAATTGGGTTGGAGGAAACACTTAATCTTGCTTATATGACGCTTGGGTAAGGTGAGAATTTTATAACCTTAACTAATTCCTTAATTGAGTATGTTTGGTATTGAATTTTGAGTATGTATGTGTAATATATGTGAATTAGGTTTGTGTATAAGCTCCTTGGAGCTTGATTGTATACATTGGAGGTTTGGTAGAGTTTGGGAGACATTGCCTTGGAGATTTTGGACCTTTGAAACTATGTTTGGTGCCTTGGTGGTGTCTCGGATAATACGTGAAAATCGGCCAAGGTATGGTTTAGGTTTCACGTATTTAATATATAATGTTCTGCGAAAACTTAAGGTAGATGACCATAGGATAGGTTAGAATGTTTGATTGTGCTTAATGCTTAGTAAAATTTGTGAAGGATGTTGAATGAGTATGACAATGGATTGATGGTTATTACTTGTGGTTGATAATATTGTGGTGAGAAGTTTATGAATATGAATTATTATTATTGTTTCATTGATGTTTAATATTACTTTGGATATGGATTGTTGGATTGGAGTAGTTGAAATGATGTGTTGTATGTTATGAAAAGAATGAGGATGTGGAGAAAGTAATTTGGATTGTTTTAATGTTGTGTAGAACTTTGGAGTTTTTGGTGAAAATCTTGTTTTGGTAAAAAATTGAGGTTTGAAAGTTTTTGTGTAAAACTGATTTTTTGCCGAACTTTGGCAAGCCATAACTTGGCTTCCAGACCCCCAAATTGTTTCAAATCTGTTTCAAATGAAAATTGGATCCATGAAATTTACGCCGTTTGAAGAACGGTTGAAAAAGAATTTAAAACAAAAAAGTTATGCACGTCAAAAATTTGGAGTTCAAAACTAAAATTCTGCAGATTTTCAGACTTAGCCAAAATTTTGTTATAACCTCTTTGCATGCGTACGCATACCCTTCTTATGCGAAGGATCGTTTCTGTTTGGCATGTATACGTACGCGGACATGAGTATGCATATGCATACTGCCCAAAAAGGGACCTATGCGCATGTGAGCAAAGGGCATATGCGAACATGTGATTCTGTCCAATGTACATGCGTACGCGGACAGGTGCATGCGTACGCATCTTGGGCCAAACAGGAGAGCTATGTGTACGCATACCAAGACATGTGTATGCATAGCCCTATTTTCAACAAATAAATGTTTTGCGTTTTAAACCAAATTTTGACCTTCCAAACCTCTATTTTCATTCTTTTAACCCTAGAACTTATTAGTAAGCCTAGTAATAAGATGAAGCTAGGAAATTGAGGTAGCTTGAAGGTGAAGTAATGTTGAAAAATTGACGAATTATACATGGAAATGTGAATACCTGGAGTGCATATGGTGCTAAGACTTTGATGATATGATTATACAATGATTTCAAATGATTATGAATGTTTATTGGCTTGTGCACTCAATTATCTGAGACACGAATTTTTCTGGGTAAAGTACCGTGGCTTGCCACCACGTGTTCCAGGTCGAGACTCGATACTCTGTTGACCCTACGTCGTAAGGGTGACCGGACACTTAGAAATTCCCGGGAAAGTTAACCCCCATTGAGTAAAGTTATATATGATGCATAGACTCATGGGGATGCGCGACAGGGGATAGTCCGGGGTTTAGCAGCTGGACTTGTCGGGTTGACTTGATAACCGATAGATGAGTCTCATCAGTCATAGGACATGCATACACCATGTGCATATTGTTTGCTTTGCTTGGTTGTGCATTAATTGAGAATGCCTAAGTGAATTATTATGTTAATTATTATATTTGCTAATTGCAGTTCTTGTATACTAGCTGTGTTTACCCTTTTTTGCTTGTTTGTCTGTGTGGTATCACTGGTGTTGGAGGATTGGAGGAAAGACGGAGAAGTTAGAGAGTTTAATCTAGTTTAAGGTTTGGTTAAGTTAGGATCTTATAAGACCACCCGTTATGGTTTCTATTTTAGTCCTTTAAGCTTTATAATCTGAGTGTCGCCGTTCTAGGATTGTTTCTAGCATTCCTAGGACCTTATATCTTATGTACGTGGCACCTTTACCATGTTGAGAACTTTCGGTTCTCATTCTATACAATGTTGTTGTTTTTCAAATGTAGGTCGAGAGGCACCTCACTAAGTGCTTGGAGTTTTTGCAACGAAGTGGATTCATTTTGGGTTTTCACTTTTGGTCTTTTGCTATATATGTATAGACTCTCCTCATGTGTGTGTGTGTGTAAATATTCTCCGGTCAGCCTTAGCTTCGCAAGCTGAGTTAGGAGCTTGTTATTTTATATTTTTGACCCTCTATTCCTACTTTCTGTTTATTTATGCTTATGAACCTTAGTTGTCTTCGCACGCAAGTAATCTTGTCTCTTGAGCGTTGCGCTTTATAATTTGCGATTTTGCTTTATCCGTTTTTCAAGACTCCTCGTATACTGCATCCTTTTCAATATTATTATATATATTTTATTTTGGAGGTCATAATACCAGGCCACCTCTATCTTACAGCTTAAGCGTAAAGCTCTGTGTGGTAGAGTGTTATATAATGACTATAAAATATATGAGTTTTCGGATTCTGATTGGGTAGCTGACCTCGAAGAACGAAAATCAATCTCTGAGTATTCTATATATTTGGGAACTAACTTAATTACATGGTCATGCAAAAAACAAAACTCAATTTTCAGATCTTCCACTGAATCAGAGTTCAGGAGCTTAACTGCCTATGAAGGGGATGTTTGCTAGCTCACAAATCTATTGATGGAACTTCGAATAAAGTTTCAGACTGTTCTTACAATTCTGTGTGATAACATGAGCACAATTTTCTTAACTTATAATTCAGTGTTACATGACATAACAAAACATTTTCAGCTAAATATTCAAGTCATTCGAGATAAGCTTACTATAAAATTATTGCATGTGATACACAATCTGAGAAGTGAGCAAATTATAGATATTTTGACCAAATCTCTCGTTACTGTCACCTTTAGGTGGTTGAAGAGCAAACTCATAATAGTTCCAAAACCAATTTTGAGTTTGAAAGGAGTGAAAAGGATACGAGTTAATTAATTTGTGAAAGAAAAATTTGTTATTGCTAGTAGAGTGAATTAAAATTTGTTCGGTTGAGTTGTTGTGAATGATGAACCCTCTGTTCTCTCATTCTTATGACTATATAAGATTCAATCTAAGTGTAATTTATATACACAATTTTATAAGAGCAATGATAAGGGACCAGCAATTTTTGTAATTGTTAGCCATCAACTAGCCATCAATGATAATTTGATGGTGTGAGATTGGTGTGAGATTTCATCCAATGACTCACCTTTCTCTGCTGGTTACATGCTGGCCAAAATTCAATAAAACTGCTGGCCCCTAGACTTTTCCATTTTATAATCTCAAATTCTTTTTTTAGTCTTTCTCTCTCTAATTCTCTACTTAAACTAGAATTCGTTCATTCTTAATAAAAAACTCTCGAAAGAAATAAAATTCTTACAAATATTTGTTGACAAAATCAACACAAATATAATTTTAATGGATAATATACTATTCATACAATTCGGAAATGTTAAAACAATCAATAATTATCTCTCCACATCTTTATGATAAATATCATTCTAATACAAAGAAATTAAAATATATATATATATTATTTTCCATACACAAACTCAGCTTGACTTTACAAAACTCTTGATTAAAATAAAAAGAATAAAAATAATAGTAACTTAATTTTAAATCTCCACAAAACTCCTCAATTTGGATAAAATAAATTGATTATCCAAGATTTTTTTTAAGATTATTCAAGTTAATATATATTTGGTTAAATTATAAACTAACAAAATTACGTAAATACTAAAAATTAATTACTAAATCAGTTATTTATATATAATATATATTATAATATAAAAAGTACACTAAAAACAAGTTAAACAATAAGTAATAATTTATCAAACAAAACCGGACTTTGAAATAAATAGAAAATAAAGAACAGTAAAACAAATAAGTTAAGTAAATTTTCAAAAAAACTTCTATGGTAAATTTATAAATTGAAAAAAAAAAAGGCTATAATAACGCAATTCACTCTTACCTATAAATCTATAATTCCATTCTTAAATTCTTAAGGACTTTATTTACGTATAAATAAATTACAAAAACTTCTGAAAGACTTATTTATTTTTTATTCTTTAAAACCTACAAGTCTATAGTAAAATTTTCCATGAACAACATGTCGTATTTCTCAAAAAAATAAAATATTAATTATAAATAATTAATAATATTATTATTTGGAGCGAAAAGTCGAAAGGAAGAATGAGGAAAAAGTCGTATCTTTCTTTCTCTGAAGGAAGGTAGAAAGAATGGAGCAATAATAATAAAAACAGAACCTTTTTTGTTTGCGTTTGAAGAAGAAGAAGAAGAAGATGGATGCGATAGCAGGCAAAGTTGGATCCTATTGGTTCAATCAAAAGGCCAAGGGGGAACTTAGTTCCGTTGGTAATGACATCAACGTGTGTAATTTTCTCTTTTTCTTACCAAAATTTTGCACTTTTTATTTCAATCATGATTATTTATTGTGATTATTGTTGTTGTTATTATTTTTTATGATGGAGGATCCTTCTAGGTTCTCAGAATTGGTGAAATTGTTTATTAATCTGTGAGAATTGAATTTTGTACTCCTTTTGAAATTAGTCTATTCTATCATTTTGGATCAACAATGGATTCTTATTTAATGACCCTTTATTGGATTTGGATGTCTGAAATTTTCCATCAAATTAAATCCATAGGTGTAATTATGTAGAATATTTGAGCTATAAAAAATCAATTTTTTAAACAATGTATTTTCTTCTGTTGTAAGTAATCAAAGTTATCTTTTACTTGTAAAAACTAAATTATGTATGATTGATTTAAATACACAAGTTATGGTTTTGAGAAATTCTGTGACTTAATTAGGTTCATGAATTAAGATTATTTTCCTCACCTGCTGTTAAAGAATGCAGCTACATCATAATTGAACATTGAGTTTTCCTTTTTAATAATCCTGTTGGTGTTTCCACTAGAATACAACAAATGTTTAGGATAATTTTTTTGGCTTGAAGAATGCTTAAATTGACACCTCTTTTTTCATTGATGATTAGTCATTGCAAAGCAGTATTGAAGGAGGAGCAAAATGGTTGGTTAACAAAGTAAAAGGTTTGTACCCTTTACTTGTTTGACATCAATCATATACACTTCATAACCAGCAATATATAGTCCAATATTTTGATTTTGATGTCTAATTCTGCACTTGTTTACAATCTGATTTTCACAAAAAGTATGTCAATTTTTTCGAGATCCTATTAGATATATAAAGGTGATTCTAGTTTTCAACATCAGATGGTTCTATTTGACATAGCACTATTGATATTCTTCAGAACATTGTTGCATAGGTTTAGAATATATATATATATATATCTCTACTATTCCCATTGATGCTGCAGAAATTCAATTTAAGATTCCTGATTTCTATTTTGATTAACATTGCTTCCACAGGATCGGTTCAAAAGCCATTGCCGGAATTGCTAAAGGAGTATGATCTACCAAGTGGACTCTTCCCTAAAGATGCAACAAACTATGAGTTCAATCCAGAGACAGGAAAACTAGTTGTTAACATTCCTCAAGTATGTGAGGTCGGTTACAGGGATCAAACAGTCGTGCGATTCTCCACCACGGTGACTGGTCAACTTGGAAAAGGAAAACTAGCCGAGATAGAGGGAATGAAGACAAAAGTAATTATCTGGGTTAAGCTTACCATGGTTTGGACCGACGAATCGAAACTCTACGTGAGTGCTGGCATAAAGAGAACAAGGAGTAGAGAGGCATATGAGGTTATAAGAAATGGTATTTGTGTAGATAGGTTCTGAGATAGTGAGACACTAGTTTACTAAAAGGGTTGAGATTATGTAAAAGAAAAAAAAAACATGGTATGTTTGTTCTTGAGGATCATCTTGATTTTCTTTTACATAGATTTTTATTGGAAGTAGGTTGCAGATATAATATATATACATTTCAGATACTGCCCTTGGATGTGAGTGTTGTTGCTGTTTGGTGAAACACTGAAAATTCTCCTATGGTAAGTTGTTGGGTTGGAAGGGGGAAAAAAACAAAAATGAAAAACTAACTGCACCAGCCGGGAATCGAACCCGGGTCTGTACCGTGGCAGGGTACTATTCTACCACTAGACCACTGGTGCTTGTAGTTATCAAAATTAAAAATATAATATTTAGTTAAATTTTGGTGAGAAATTAACACCACTTAATTATAAACAATATTAGAACTTGTCTTTTGACTATACTAAATTATAAGTCTTGACATGTTTACATCGTCTAATAACTTTTTATGAATTTTGAAATCATTAACCTAATTGTTCAATTGATATATATATATTATTTTCATGATTGATTTTTTGTATGTATATAATATAACACGGTTGTTTATGATATAAATAGATCATATAAAATTTGAAAATAATGTGATATTTTAGGTTCATTATTAAACACTCGTTAATTATAATTAGATAAATTTTAGTCTTTTATTTATTATATTTTATAAGAATGATTCTGAATTTAAAGTTTAGAATTTAAAATTTATAATTCAAAATTTTAAAATTTAGAGTTAACATGTAAAATTTAGAAATCAAAATTTAGGTTTTATAGTTTAAAAAATGCTATATATTTTTTTTTTGAAATACATTAAGATTCAATGATATTTTATTATATATTTTGTATAATATAAATACTTATCTATAACACTTTAAAAAAGAATAGAGTTACATATTAATTCAAAATAGATAAATAAATTTTGTAGAATCCTGTAAGATTGGTTCAACCGTTTATGTTTTTGATGAACACACCTAAAGTCTAACAAATGGGAGAATAGGAGATAAGAGAGAAAGTGGAAGTGGATGAATCCAGAAGAGGAAGATGAAATTATACATGAATGAAGATAGGGCCAATGCTAATCTCATGACTCAATAAGAAATTTCTACAGCATTTTTGAAAGTACATATATAATAATAATAATACAAAAACACTAAAAGGAAAGCTTTGCTGTCACAACCAAAATCTGCGTGCTATGGACAAACACTTGTCTGACCCACTTTTCTCGTTCTTCCACCCCCACTCGCTTACTTTTCTCACTCTCCCAACTCCTCACGGGTTCAATTATTGTGGCCCTTGT
>NC_029773.3:82809015-82819505 GCF_000817695.3 Arachis duranensis | reverse complement strand
AAAAAAACTTAATTTAAATTAACCTTGTAGTTAGGTTATTAATTTATTTAAATAAATATTAAGATTTTAATTAAATTGGACTAATTTAATAGTTAGTTTATTAATTTATTTAAATAAGTATTTTGTGTATGTAGCAACTCAATGACTAATAACAAATTTTGGAATGGAGTTCCGATTCGCAACGAATTAGTTCTTGTCCTACCAAATAAAAAAATACCATAAAAATAAAAATACCAAAAGTTTAATATTTATTTTGTATATATAACAATTTATTAATCAATTATAAACTTTAAATAAAGCTCCTACTGAACCATTAGACTTGGAAATATGGTGGACAATCAGAAAAAATATACAAGAGATTATTATTACCATATCCAATGATGAAATAATATAGGTTAACTAATTTGTAACAAATAATATTAATAGAATTTAGTTAACATATAATTTTAGAATATATAATAAAATTATTATTATTAAAACTTTTTAAATTTTTATTTTAAAAAATATATAATAAATTTATTGAAAACCGAAACAATTTTTTATAACAAATTTTTACGTAAACACTAAAAAATAATGACTACGTATTTAAAAATTGAAACACCAACTTTATTGGGATTTAAATTATAATGATTAAATTAATTTATTATAAATTTCAGAAATTATAAAATTATAGAAACCAATTTCACCCTTTAATTTACTTTCTTACCTATTTAATCAATACACCTGGTGGTTATCTTGTCGAAAAAGAAACTACATGTTGCTTGACGGTTCTTATTAGTTGCTAATTATGGTAGAAAATCAGAGAACTTAAATAAGATAGATTTTGACATTCATGTTAGTTCTATATCTTTTGCAAGACAAATAAAGAAAATTCAGATTGACTCGCTGCAAATATCGTCCCGTTTAACAATTACTTATCCATTAAGATAAGCACGAAAATGTCTTTTAGATGGTATCGCCAGATTTATGACAACGTCGGTGTTTGTTTGATTTAGTCTTATAGGAAGATTTGTTTTCATCTCATTTTCATTCCCACTTCATAAAATCTTTTTAAAAAAACTAATGAAAATGATCCTTTATTTAGATTTTCAATTTCAAAATTTGTTTTAAAAAAAATTATAAACTAAAATAGTGTTTAAAAGAAAGATAGAAATTGATTGAGAGACGAGGCTGAAAGATAAATATTGAGAGACACAAATTGAAAGAAATTTTAGTATTGTATTTCGTGTAAAGTGAGAGATAAAAATTAAAATAAAAATAAAATTCTAATTTAATTTATACAAAGAGTAAAATTAGAATTAATTAATTGAAACAAGATTATTTCAGATATAAAATATTATTAAAATTTTAGTTTCCGTCTCCTAAAATTTTAGACTCCTATATTTTTATTTTTTGAAAATATTAAAATACTAAAATTTTAGTATTAATATTTGAGCCAACAAATATAATACTAAGTCTCTCAGACTCAATTTTCGTTCCAATACTTAAAAAAAAACGCTGCTTAAATGACACAAAAAGACATATTAGTGCATAATCAAAGTTTATTTTCATCTTTTATTTTCCAGTTTGTACTTCATAAAATCTATAAAAAAAAACATCATTTTAAAAATTTGTGTTACAAAAAAAACATAAATTAAATGAAACAGAAAGACAATTTAATAAATGTAGAAAATTATATAATCAGATAAAATTATCTAGAAATTAATTTAATTAATACAATTAACGCTCAGTCATACTCTTTTAAAAGTTAAATGAGTAAAGTATCGTTTTTGTCTCCAGCGTTTGGGGTAAGTTCCAAAGTTGTTCCTAACATTTTAATCGTCCTATTTAAGTCCCTAATGTTTCAGAACTGATTCAATGTTGTCCTGCCATTAGGGATCCGTTAACAGAATTGACGGTAGGACAAAATTGAGACGATTTTGAAACGTTAGGGACTTAAATAGGACGAAAACGTTGGAGACAAAAATGATACATAGAAATAAATTTTAATTTTATCCTTCAAACGGCTGAAGCATAAGGAATATTTTGCATCTGTTCCTTTTCAAGTTCATTTTTGGGAATTGGGACATTGATCTAAGCAGAATTTGTCACCTTTCACAATAGGTGCAACACTTGGTGAACAATTTTTCATTTGAAACCTTTCAAGAATTTTATTAATATAGGCTTCTTGAGATAAATCTAAAATTTCTTTATATTTACCTCTATGAATCTTTATGCCAATGACATAAGATGTATCACCCATATCTTTCATATCAAAATGTATAGAGAGAAATTGTTTCACTTCATGTAACAACCCTAAATCATTTGTTGCAAGTAAAATATCATCTACATATAAGATGAGAAATATAATCTTACTCCCACTAACCTTGTGATATATACATTGATTAGAAATATTTTCAATGAACCCAAACGAAGAAATCACATTGTGAAACTTCAAATACAACTGTCGGAAAGCCTGCTTAAAACCATACATTGTCCTCTTAAATTTGCAAACTAACTCCTTACTAGTACTTGAGATAACTAACTCCTTACCAGCACTTGAGATAAACCCTTCGGATTGTCTCATATAGACCTCTTCTTCCAAATCTCCATTAAGGAATGTCGTTTTCACATCCATTTGATGCAATTTCATGTCAAAGTGTGCTACCAATGCCATAATGATGCGGAAAGAGTCCTTCTTTGAAACAGGAGAAAATGTTTTCTTGTAGTCAACTCCTTCCCTTTGAATAAATCCTTTGGCAACAAGTCGATCCTTGTAGCGCTCAATATTGCCTGAAGAATCCTTCTTCGTCTTAAAGACCCATTTACAGTCAATGACCTTTTCCCCATCAGGTAATTCTACAAGATCCCAAACTTGGTTATCCGTTATAGAATTAATTTCATCCTTCATAGCATCTAGCCATAAATTGGAATTACGACTTTTCATTGCTTGTGAAAACGTCGTTGGGTCATTTTCATCACGAACATCATAGTCAGACTCAACAAGATACACTACATAGTCACTAAAAATTGCAGGCTTTCTTATTCTTGTTGATCTTCTTAATGTTGTATCATCAACCTCTTGTAAAAGTAGTGGTATAACAGGCTCTCCCTCTTCTTGAAGTTGCTCTTGAGCAATATATTCTTAAATAACATTTTCATTATAAAGAGTTTGATTCTCCACCATATGATCTACTTAAACATTATCTTCATGATGTGGAACATCTGTAATAGGTTGTTTTATATTGATCCTATTTGTATGGGCATTGTATTAAACAATCACTCTTGTATATGGAGAGTTTGACAAACATTATCATTCTCAATAACTTTAAGAGGATGATTTCTCCCACTTTTTACATCATGCTCTAAAAACCTTGCAATTTTAGATTCAACTATTTTACTTGAATGGGAGGGACAATAAAATTTGTAACCCTTAAACATTTTTTGCATAGCCAATAAAATTGGCACTTATCATCCTTGGGTCCAATTTTTTTCTTGTGGATTATAAACCCAAACTTCAGCAAACCTTTCCATAGCTCAAATGGTTTTTTAGAAACTGCCTTTGTTGGAACTCTATTTAATATATACGCGACTGTCTTAAGAGCTTCACTCCACAAGGATAAAGGAAGATTGGAGTTGCTAAACATACTCCTCACCATGTCCAGCAAAGTCCTATTTCTTCTTTCGACTACACCATTTTGATTTGGTGTGTCAGGCATGATATATTATGCCATAATACCATGCTCTTGAAGGTACTTTGCGAATGGACCAGGTGCTTATCCACTTCCAGTATATTTCCCGTAGAATTCTCCACCTGTATCTGATCTCACGATCTTAATTTGCTTTTCGCATTGTTTCTCTACTTCAACTTTATAAAATTTAAAAGCGTTCAGTACCTCATATTTATTATGAAGCATATAAAGATACATATATCGTGAATAATCATCAATAAAGGAGATGAAGTATTTCTGACCACTTAAGGACATATCAGGACAACATATGTCCGTGTGAATTATTTCTAATATGTCAAAACTTCTCTTAGCACCCTTTTGAGACTTTTTGGTTTACTTACCCTTAATGCAATCCACACAAGTATCAAAATCAGTAAAGTATAGAGGTTCAAGAATCCCATCACTTACTAATTTCTTCATTCTCTCAATGGATATATGTCCCAACTTTCGATGCCATAACATAGAGGATTTTTCATTCATATAATTACCATGCATAACTATAAAATCAGATGGAACATTATTAGCTAAATAGACTTTAAATAAATCACCAATTAAAGTACTACGTCTAATAATATTAAAATTTTTAATAATGTCAATAGAATCATCATACAAATCTATACATAATTCTTGTTTTACAAGCTAAGATAAAGAAATCAAATTTTTAGAAAAATCTGAAATATAATTTTTTTTCTAAATCTAAAATACAACCAGTACTTAATACAAGTCTAAATGTTCCAATAGCTTCCATACGTGAACGCATCCGATTGTCCATATTGATGCTCAGTTCACTTCCTATCGATTTTCTTTTCCTTATGAAACCATGCATGGTATTTGAAATATGAATTTCAGCACCGGAATCAATCCACTAAATGTCATGACATATTTCAACAAAATTAGATTCAAAACACATTGAAGGAATAAGACCACAAAGGTTAGTACCTTTCTTTTCAAGCCAAACTTTAAATTTTGGGCACTCCTTCTTCATGTGTCCTTTCTTTTTACAAATGAAACACTGTGCACCTTCTTTCTTCATAAGATGAGTTGCAATACCCTTTCCTTTCTTCTTATGAGCTTGCTTTTTATCACCCTCATTTGTCACTAATAGTGCACTTTTACCAAATTTCTGAATTATCCTTCCTTCCTCTTGCACACACATCACTAGTAATTCGTTAATGGACCTTTTTTTATGTGTGTTATAAGAAATCTTAAATGGTCTATACTGAGTAGGAAGAGAATTCAGAATAAGATGCACAAAAAATGAGTCAAAGATCTCAACCTCTAAAGCTTTCAGTTGTGCTACAATATCTCTTAACCTTATGATGTGTTCACGCACACCTCTTTTGTCGGTAAGCCTCATGGATGACAATTGTGCCATTAGGATACTTGCAAGTGCCTTACTAGAAGACTCAAATTGTTCATCAATAGCCTTCATGTAATCCTTGATATTCCCGCAATCAGGAATTGCACTTCGGATACTAGCTGAGATATGAGACTTAATGAACATCATACTTAAACGGTTGGATTTCTCCCAACGTTCATATAATGCTACCTCAACTTGAGAACTAGCAACAGTAGGTGCCGAAGGCTCTTCCCTACGAAGAGCATAGTCAAGGTGTGCACACCTTAAGTGAAAGAGAATCTTATCTTTTCATTCTTTATAGTTGTCACCACTTAACAAATGAACTTCAGATACAGTTTCAGATATCATTATTGCTGCAAATAATAAATCATGCTAGTATTACTCAACTTTAAATAGGCACATCAAAATCCATAATATATGATAATACATACCAATGCAAGTCATATCAAAATAAATATGAATCATAGTATCATTAAAATCTACCTGTGGGCAAAGATTTTAACACACATAATATTCACTATATTAACTAAAATATTGAAACCAGAAAATAAAATACTACTTTTTAATACCTGTAGGCTAATTAAAAAATAAAAATATTTTCTATTTTAACCTAATTATATGTGAATAACATAATAAATTTCTGTGGGTAAGTTCATTATATAATTCACAACAGTTATAAATATATCATATTAATATTTATGTGATTTTTTTAAATATAATTATTATCAAGCATGCTGTGGCTACTCCTTAATAAATCATATATTAATCACAATATGATATATGCAGCGGAAGAATTTATATTACATGTAAATATAATCATCAAATAAATAAATTCAGTAACATGAATAATATCAAAAGTGAAGATGATCTAGTGGATAAATATTTTGAAAATATTTAAAAGATCCAAGTTTAAATCTCACTCCTACCAAAGTTTAAATATTTTTTTTTAACAAATTTAAATTTTGAAGCCCAACAACTTCAAGATGAAAGTAGCAAGCATTCAATATTATATAACAAACAAAATTCATCCATTGAAACAAGTTCTTTCGGTCTTCTCTCTTTCAGCGTCTCCCTTTTTTCCTTTTTTTTAATTCAAAAATGAGAAAACCTATGGAAATAATGAAAATCATGCCATTATGAAGAACAATTACGACACAAATTTGGAGAATTCCTTCTGGGAACATTTTCTATTATTCCCTCTTCTTATGGTGCGTCAATTTCAATTTCAATGGTTTTTCTTACTTATTCCAAAATTCATATTATATATTTTTCTTTGAAAATAATTTATAAAAATAATGCACAGTAATTAAATTTTGAAATGGCAAGACAGAGATAATTTTGCTCTGATACTACATATTAGATATTTTATAAAACCAGTAATTTACGTACCTCCAGCCATAGCCAATAAATTTCTTGATTTAATTTGGAACTTCCAATTCTTGAATCACAGCACCAGATGAAATCAAAATGTGTTTTTTTTGTGTGTTCAGAATTAGAGACCCAAAATTTATAAAATTTATGAACAGTCGTGTTCTTTCCATCAAAGAACAGACCAACTGCCAATATAATTAACGAATAATTACAACATCACCAAACTAATTTCTATATTAACAAATTGGACTACAATTAGAATAAAAATTCTAACAAAAATCTCTAATAATTTTTAAAAATAAAATTAACTTATGTATTATTTTATAACGCAAAATTAACATACCTTAATTTTATCAGTTTACTACGATTCAAATGTTAATACTATTTTTTCTCATAAATCTAACTAAGACCAGTCTCTTGTCTAATTAATTTAGTCCATAATTAAAAATAAGATTTAATAATATTCTATCTATTTTGTAGTTGTTTATGAACATATTAAAACCCTATTCTCTTTCTAATTTTTTTAGATTTTTTTAATTAATTTTGTTAAAATATTTATTAAACTTATTACCAATTCGCATCTCTTTCATATAGATAAACAAAAATATTTAAACATTCTAATAATTTCATTTTTCTTTTACAATTTTTACTTCTTTTTCTATTGCATCCTCGATTTCATATTTACTTGATTAAGATTTTTTTTAATTTAATTTTAGAGTCATATTATATAAATTATAAAATTACATCAAATTTTATAATATATAAAATTAATGGAACAAATTATACTGTGTAATAATAGTAAATATAATATAACAACAATAACAATAACAATAATAAAATTTTGTCCCACTAGATAGGGTCAGCTATATGAATCAAACGATGTCATTGTGCTATGTCATGTATCATGTCTACAGATAGACTATTTACATGTAGATCTCGTTTGACTACCTCATAGATGGTCTTCTTAGGTCTTCTTCTGCCTTTCGCCCATTGTCCATTTTCTATCTCATCCACCCTCCTGACTGGGTGTTATATCGGTCTTCTTCTCACATATCAAAACCACCTGAGACGCGATTCAACCATTTTTTTCACAATGGGTGCTATTCCAACTCTCTCCCATATATCTTTGTTCCTTATTTTATCCAATCGCGTATGACCACTCATCCATCTCAACATCTTCATCTCTGCCACACTTAACTTATGTTCATGCTCCTCTTTGGCCGTCCAACACTCCGTACCATAAAGTATAGCTGGTCTTATAGTGGTGCGATAGAATTTACCTTTAAGTTTTAAAGGCATTTTTTTGTCGCATATAAAACCAGATGTACTCCGCCATTTTGACCAACCTGCTTGGATCCTATGATTTCTATCCTGTTCAATCTCTCCATTATCCTGTATGAATACTTAAAACTTTTAACTTTTCGTAGGATGTTTTCTCTAATCTTTACCTCTATATTAGAATTTTTCCTTCTCAAACTGAACTTACATTCCATATATTCCGTCTTCCTACGACTTATGCACAGACCATATACTTCTAGAGCTTCTTTCCATAAGTCCAACTTTTTATTTAGGTCTTTCTTTAACTCTCCCATAAGAACGATATCATCGGCAAAAAGCATGCACCATGAGACAGGCTCTTGGATGTGCTCAATGAGTATTTCCAAGACTAATGTAAAAATGTATGGACTTAAGGATGATCCCTGGTGTATATATGCGATTATTACTCTCCTCTTTTTTAAAACCTTCCATATGATTCTCTTGGCACCTTACCATACGCTTTTTTCAAATTAATAAACACCATATGTAGATTCCTTTTATTACTACGATACCTCTCCATTATCCTTCTTAATAGGTATATCGCTTCTGTGGTAGATCTGCCTGGCATAAATCCAAATTGGTTCTCTGTTATTTGTGTCTCTTTTCTCAACCTCCGTTCTATCACCCTTTCCCATAACTTCATGGTATGACTCATGAGCTTGATTCCTCTATGGTTTCTGCAACTTTGTATATCCCCCTTATTCTTGTAGCTAAGTACCAAGGTACTATTTCTCCACTCATCAGACATCTTTTTTCCCCTTAAAATCTCATTAAAAAGTTTGGTTAATCAGTTGATGTCTTTTTTTTTTAAGATCCTTCCAAACCTCAATCGGGATATTATCAGGTCCTACTGCCCTGCTATTTTTTATCTGCTTTAGAAATTCTTTTACCTCGAAGTCTCGAATCATTCGATAATAGTCAAATTTTTTATCTTTTTCTCTTGTGCATAATCGATCAAGGCTTGAAAAAAGTCTTCTGTCCCTCATTAAATAATTCGTAGAAATAAAAATTGTGAACAATAATAACACATGATAATAAAAAGAAAGAGTAAAAGAAAGAACAATAATAGTAATGCTAAGAATGTTGCATAATGTATATATTGCATAATATTGCGTGGGAATGAACAAAAAAAGAAAAGAAATAAAAATTTGAACCGTTAAACGTGAAAAATGTTGTAGAAGAACAATAATAAAGAATGAGGGATTTAACCTTTTTATAATCTTATATATAATTTTTTAACAAAAATTAAATAAATATGTTATATTTTTATTAGTAAATCATTTTAAAATTTTATTTTTTTAGATCTTCATATATGATTATATTTTATATTAAATTATTAAAGNCAAACACATTAAAAAATAAAAATATTTATTGAAAATGTTAAGTATGATTTTGGTTCTTAAGGTATTGGTTGAAATTTTTCTTCGCCCCCAATCTTTTCTTTGCATACAAAATTGTCCTAAGGTTTTACTTAGTTTTAAAATCGTCTTTACTTTAGGGATCAAAATCGTACAGAGGTGGCGACAAAAGCAGAAGTAGATGTGGATTATGAACAACTTTTTTTTCTTCTTCTCTTCCCACTTTTTCTTTTTTTTCTTCCCATTTCGTAAGAGTAGAAACACTCTCTTTCTCTTATTTTTTTCTTTTTTTTATAATATTTTTTGTTATGAGTAATTTGGTACAAAATTTTAATATTTAAGTAAAAATGACGATTTTAAAACTTGTTTTTAAACCTTAGGAATGATTTTGTATGCAAAAAAAGGTTGGGAACGAAAAAAACTTTGGTCTATACTTCAGGGACTAAAATCGTACTTAACCCAATCTTTTTCTATCAACTTAATGGCACTCAAACAAATACATAATATACAAATTTTTGCATACAGCACACAAATTTTTCACATAATATATAAATTTTTGTACATAACACACAAATTTTTACTGTAAATATATTTTGTTAATTGAGTGAGTTAATGTTTTAAGTATGTAATTTTCTAAAAATTGTCTGCACATCAAAATTTATGTATTATGCACCAAGATTTTGTGTTGTATACCAAAATTTATGCGATGTGCATATTTTATTAGTATAGTATACAAATTTTTGTATATTGTCCACAAATTTTTGCATATTGCATACAAAGTGAGTCAATATTTTGGGTATATAGTATTTTAAAATTTTTTGTATTGTACGTCAAAATTTCTCACCAAAATTTTTGTATTGTACACCAAAATTTATGTGATGTGTATATTTTATTGGTTGAGTATTAATATTTTAGATACATAGTTCTTTAAAAACTTTTGTACTATATATTAAAATTTTTATACTATACACTAAAATTTATGTATTGTGCATAAAAATTCGATGTTCTAATCTTTTGAATATTTATTGGAGAAAAAGAAGATAAAATCGACAAGGACAAAGATGATGATGACGATAAAAGAGGAGAAGGAGAAAAAAAAATGCTCGTCTCTATGTAAAAAAGAAGTGCGCGAGAATTTGATTAAAAATTTTTGTTTAAAAAATATTTGGAGGTCTAGTTTTATTATATTTTTAATATATTGAAATATATGTAAAAAAAAATTACAACGGTTATGATTGTTGCGTTAACAAGTATTTTTAAAGAACTATTAATTTTTCTAATAAACTTTTAGAGTTTAGAGTGGAAGAAAAATCCCGTTAAGTGTATACTAAAAATTAATTACTAATTAATTATATATTGTGATAAAAAAAAACA
>NC_029773.3:82765775-82808900 GCF_000817695.3 Arachis duranensis | reverse complement strand
ACGTGGAAAGGATATTTCCATTGATTCCTCATTCACACTGGATAGGGCCACGAGCCCGCCACACGCCCCAACTCCCCAACAAATCTCAACCCTCCACGTGTATCTCTATCCAACGGTCCATAATTATTCATATTCCCAAAACACCCCTTAACACCACTACTTATATCCCCTTTACCCCTTCCCCATTTCCTCGCACCAAAGAAACTCTTAGAAGCCGCCATTACCACACTCTCCTTCTTCTTCGTCTTCTTCTTTTTCGTCTTCCCAAAATGGCCCTCTCTTGCTCCAAAGTCTCTAGCTTTTCTCTTTCACCTGTTTCTAGTGGTTGCGATGTTTCTGCGAACAGAAAGATCGCAGCTTTGAGCTTCTCTTCTTCTTCTAAGAGTAGGAGCTTCAAGGTTGTTGCAGCCGGTGGCGGTGTTGATGTTCCTTCTAAGCCACTCACTGGTGTGATTTTTGAACCTTTTCAAGAGGTTAAGAGGGATGCTTTTGCTGTTCCTGTAACACCAAATGTTTCGTTGGCTCGTCAGAACTACGCTGATGAATCTGAATCCGCTATTAATGAGCAGATTAAGTAAGAATTCTCATGATTTCTCACTTTTGTCTTGTATGGCTATCATAGTTTGTTGTTGTTATTAATTATTTTTATGATGAGATGATTTATTTGGTGTATGAATGCAGTGTGGAGTACAACGCTTCCTATGTGTACCACTCTTTGTTTGCATACTTTGACAGAGATGACATTGCTCTCAAGGGATTTGCAAAGTAAGTAACTTACATCTGTGAATTCACTTCTTCCGTTTCTGAAATGGAATTTAATTTTGAATGTATTGTATTTTGTTGAAAAATTGCAGGTTCTTTAAGGAATCAAGTGAAGAAGAAAGAGAGCATGCTGAGAAGCTTATGAAGTATCAGGTTGGTGTTGGAACTCTTGGCTTTAAGGATCATTATGTTATGTGTGTTATGTTTTAAATACCTTAGTGGTCAAAATTTTATTGAAAGATCTTTAGGAAAAGGGAGAGAAATGATTATAATCTAACAAAAACTAATTGATGTTGTATAGCCATATGTCCAAACTGTATTCCTAATGCTCAATTAATTAATTAAGATCACATACTTAGTGCCTTGAATGAATTGTTTTGAGTTTGCTAGTGTTGTTGGTTTCTACTTGGCTCTTATGATATATGTGTAATGAGATGTGTGATTCTGATTGGTTCAGAATGTTCGCGGCGGTCGGGTGACACTGCATCCCATCACCGGTCCTCCCTCAGAATTTGCACATGCTGAAAAGGGTGATGCACTCTATGGTAAGTTCTCAATAGTCATTTACCTTGATTTTTCTCTGTTTTCAGATTGATACAAATAGTGCTATTAGTTGTGTTCTGCAATATAATTTAATCTTATTTTGTGCTTGCTCATTTTCGTTTTTCTGTTTGATACAGCCATGGAATTAGCTTTGTCTTTGGAGAAATTGGTGAATGAAAAGCTTCTTTCTCTTCACAGTGTAATGCCTCTTATGCCTTTTTGCTGAGTTGAATTGTTTTTCAATATGCTGTCACATTATTTTTAAACTCTAGTTCTTAAGGTTAAATCTGTTCTTCATGAATCATAGGTTGCAGACCGGAACAATGATCCACAACTCGCCGACTACATCGAAAGCGAGTTTTTGTATGAGCAGGTATAACTTTGCTGAATTATGTCTACTTGAGATTTGAGGTTAACTAGAACTTGGATCCATAAAAGCACTAGATTTAGAACAAGAAGTGAATAAAATGAAAAATTCTTACATGGAAACAAGCTGAAGTTAGGGTGGATTATATTTGCATCATTACAAAGTGTAAAAATTAAATAAGGGTTTGTGTATAACATCTTTTGTTTTGGTTGGTACAGGTTAAATCAATCAAGAGGATTGCAGAGTATGTTACTCAATTGAGAATGGTTGGAAAGGGTCATGGTATGCACATAACCTATATAGATAGCTCCACTTACTTTTAAATTGCTTCTAAACATTTTCACACCAAACGTTCTAAGAAGAAAGAAAATGTCTAAAAGTGAAAAATGCTATGGTGTTGGGTTTCTGACTGAAATATGACTCTGCTTTTGTTGCTTGCAGGTGTGTGGCACTTTGATCAAGTTCTTCTCCATGAGGAAGCTCATGTATAATCTTGAACAGCCTGCTCTCCACAACTTGGCACTGTCTAAACTCTAAACGTTGTGTGTTGTTTCATAGTTGTACGATAGAACTAGTATTTGACTTGCGTAGATTCGTGTGTTATGAGATTTGCTTAAGATATTGATTAGTTTAATGATCTTTGTATTAATGTAGGAATTATGTGGTTGCTAGTGTCTGTCTAGAAGGCTAGAGAGCCTAGAAGTCAATATTGTGAAAGCATATCTATTTCTACTTTGTAGCTTGCAATTTCATCTTGTTGGAAATAAAAGTGATCTTGTACCGAAAAAAGAGCTTGTTATTTGTAGGATGCAAGTAGAACTATGAATTATGTGATGATTTTAATTTTTATTCAATGCCAATGATTAGTACATTGGTCTTATCATTAGGAGTATCTTATGAAGACAAAATGTTGACGGTGAGATTTGAGAAAGAGATGCTAAACATTAGTATTGATCAGGCTTCTTGTTGCATGAGAATTTTCAGCAAACTCCCTTGTTGCACTTTTTTATTTAGATATGGAAAGAAAAATCGTGGAGAACGCAATTATGAAGTGTATAGATATTTTAGGCAATTGTGGTGTCAGGAGCAAAAATCGTACCATCCAATTAGTTTAGCCAAAATTCAAATTCTCTCTCCTATACAACTCGGAAAGACAAATTATTTTTAATAAAAAAATCACACCCATGTCTAGCATCCATATTCTCCACATTCACGCACAATACATAGGCTGCTGTCATATCGAAAAAAATGAATATCATTATTATTTTTTATATTTATTTACTCTCCTATTCAACCTTCTCTCGAAGTAACTCCAAACGAAAGTATAAGAATTTTAAAATTCTTAATTTTTGATGGAAAATATGAAAAAAAGCGTTTATCTTTGACTTTGTAATATTCGAATCAAGAATTCTTTGTCTGACCAATTTTATTAATTTACAACTTCTTTACTTAAAACTTAAGAGAATGAAATTGGCCGTTATTATTATAATAAGGCTTTATACTTTCACTCTTACATTTCAAAAATACAAGAGCAAGATATTCTTAAAACTTGTATCCATTTAATGAAAAACTTAACAATCTTGCATTTTAATCAAACATGTCGCTTTTGTAAAAATGTCTTCAAATATCATTTTAACAAGAATTTTTCAATTGAATCCTTTTCTTCTTTTACAAGTTTACACGCATATACTCTTTGTCCATATATTTCTTTGTACCCACGAAGAAGGAGCTTACATGATCTGGGGGTTGAAGTTTCTTCCACTTATCTAGGGCAATAGATAAGACTATGGGTTTATGCTCATTCAGTCATTCTTATTTACGGGTTGAAATTTTTTTACAAATTTAATTTTATTTTATCTGAGAGCTGAGAATTTTTCGATTGTAACTCTAATCTCACTTTAAAATTCTCAACCCGACTCAATGTGATTTTATCCACAACAAAATCTTTTTTTTTTCAACCAAACACAATATTTAATTATTCTATAATTTCATAAATACATCAATAAAACAAAAATATAAAAAATTCAAATTCAAATTAAAAGTAATAAAATTATAATAAAATTCATGTTTATTCCAAAAATTATTTTAAGTAAGATTTATGAAAAAAACTATATTATAATATTAATTAAAGTGATTGACTTAGTAGATCTATAAATTTTTTAAAAAAGAGAATATATGAGCAATCCTATCCAATCAAATTGAATCACATTGAATACCCACAAATAAGACTAACCTATAATATCATGAAAAAACGTGAATGTAGAATGCATTGATATTAATTAATTAATAAACAATAATTTTCATATGGCCAATAGAATCTTAGACCTTGATTAAGTTTATAAAAAGACTTATACAAAATATATTTTTTATCCTTTTAAATAAGTAAATATGTAAAATTCTTCACATTTTAATTCTTTATAATTTTAAGAGAGGCTAATTCTTTATAAATTCTCCACTTATTAGTCTACCTTGTTTTCTCTTAATATTGGGTGATTGATCCCCCTTAACATCTTGGACTTTTATATCAAAATCTATACAAATTAATCATACAAATTTTAATATTATATTATAAAATATTTTTTTCCACAACTCTTTTCAACTTGACCATCTTCAACTACCACCTTCTCATTTCCACGTACATCATCATCGAGTTATATTCCATTTCCTACCTTTTTTTTCTCGTCTAGTATGCCACCTCTTCCTCTATACTCAACCTTACCCTAAACCAACAATAATGAAAACAATGACATCAACTCATCTATCACTCCTTAATTTTTCAATTTTTTTTTATTTTATTAAAATAATTGAATAAAATCTGTCTATAGATTATAAAAAAATTACTTTACTAAGTATAAAAATAATTTCTCAAGACATTTTATTTAGGGTTAAGTATGATTTTGGTCCCTAACGTAGGGGCCAAAAATTTATTTCGTCCCTCGACTTTTTTTCGTTTCAAAAAGGTCCCTGAGGTTCCGGTTTGTTTTAAAATCGTCCCTCGGACGATTTTACCCCTGTGGTCGTTAGGTTTAGATATGACTGTTGTAACGGATATGGGAAACGTTAATTAATATAAATAAATAATAATAGAAGGATTAAATCAAGAAAGTGAATGAATGTGAAGTGCAGGGGAGGGAGGAGTAACGATGGGAGATGCTGCTGAAGGTGGACGGCTAGGGTTCAGGAGACAGTGGCGTCCATGGCTTCCCAGAGCTCAAGAGCCTCACGTTTTCGTTCAGATGCAAAGGAGTTGCTTTATGGCCATGGTGAGAGGCCGATTTTGCGAACTTCATCGACGAAGGATAACCCTGGACGAAGATTCTGGGGTTGTGTATACTATAAGGTAAAGTGTTCTTCCTATTTTGCTATTGTGGGTCTGAAAATTTGGGATTTCTTCATATGTTTCTATGGCTCCTATTAGGTTCAGGATGGGTGTGATTTCTTCAGATGGACAGATCCGGAACCTGGTGGTGTTCACCAAGAGGTTGAATTTGCAAGAAATAGGAGGAAGATAACGAAGTTGAAGGCAAGATTGAAGGAGTTGGAGACGAAGCTTTGGGTTGTGGCTGCTCTATGTATTGCTGGGTGGGTGGGGTTTTTGTTCTTATTCCTGCAGAATCATTACAACTTAAAGCACCCGAATGGAATGCACTTAGGTTATAGATGATTTGGTAGGGAATGTTATGAGGTTTCCTGTGTTGTGTGGGTAGAGTTTGAGAGTATTCTGTGATGTTACAATGGTTTAGGGTTGTAGTATCTTTGAAACTGTTTGAATTAATGAAACTGTTTGAATTAATGAAGGAAAGTGTTGTTTACTGTTGCCCAAATTGTCACCTTCTTTAATGGTGGAGTTGTGTTATTTTGTAAAGTAAAAGTAGTTTATGAGCAAAGCAGAAAAACATTCAATACAAGATCTGAAATTTCAATAATTAGTAATGGAATATTTCATTTGATGAGTAGTTAAAACATACAAAAATATTTTGTAGTTGCCTTCACATGCCTAGTACCAAAAAACAGAGAAGCAACACTTCAAGTTTTATCAGGAACTTAATGCCAAAATACAATTCTCAAACCAAAAAACAGAGAAGCAAGACTTCAAGTTTCCTCAGGAACTTAATAACAAAATTACAGTTCTCAAACCAGAAAACAGAGAAGCAACATTTCAAGTGTCCTAAGGCACTTAATACCAAAATAAAGTACCAAGATTAAAAACACTGCTTGCAAGTCATCAATACAAAAGTCACAAAATATTCCACACTCAAATCCTAAAGATTTCCCCACTGAGATGGGGGTAACTTGGCCATCAACCTCAACTTCTGCAGGGGTAGATGAGGTGCACTGCATTGAATGACAGAAAAGGGCCTCTTCCTCACAGATGGCTGGCTAGGAGGCTGTTTGTTGCTGGTGGAGGTTGCAGTAGATGCAGCCTTGTTGTTGGGCTGGGCCACGGTGTTGGGCTGAGTGGAAGCTTTCTTGGGCTTGGTGGAAGCTTTCTTGGGCTTAGGTGCTTCTGTGGTGGGCCGGGCTTCACGTTTTTTGGGCCTTGTGGGGTTTTCCTGGTATGAGATGCTGGCAGATTGGGTGGTGATAGTGTAGTATTCCTGTTTCTCCCTCCCAAAACTGTCTGACCAGGTGCCAGCTTAGGTGCATTCTTGTTGGCTCTTTTGGTTGAAGTTTAGGCCTACAATGAAAATGTAAATCATAGAGAAAGTTACACACATATCATATAGTAGTTAAATTATATATATGGCTTAAATAATGGTAGTTGAACCCTAGAATAGCATTTCACAACCCCTCTTACCCTCTTCTTAGGTTGCCTGCAGCCGCTCTTCTTGTGACCAACTCCACCACAATTGGAGCATCTTTGGACTTCTCCCCTCCGTGACATATGAGTTTGGCTTCTATTGTCTTCATCTGCAGCCCCTCTTTTCCTCTTCTTCACCGGTCTGTGGCTTGGCCTCCTGTATGGAGGTGGAATGACATTATCATATTGAGTCCTCTCCCATAGCTCCGGGCCGTTTACAGGGTGTATCACCTCCTGGTAGCACCTGATGTAGGCCTCCTTCTTGTAGCAGTCATCCACATATGACTCCAAATTAAGGCCTTTGAAGGTGATGCAGCTGATGGCATGAGGACAAGGAATCTCACTCATTTGCCATTTCCTGCAAGAACATTCACCAGCAGCAAGATCCACAACATACTTATCTAGACCACACATTACCTCGTAGTTGCTAGCAGATGACCAATAAGGCCTCCAGTCCCTAGCTAAGCTTGCCCGTTTTTCTAATTTCTTCCTAATCATTGGCATAATGTTTCCTGGATAATTAAGAACCCTTTCCCTATTTGCAGCCCATCAAGTCATCATATAAACCCTAATATCCTCTAACATGCTCACAATTGGTTTCTCTCTTGCTTCTACTAACACAGCATTGAAACTCTCACTCATATTATTAACAAGACTATCACATTTAGATAGGAAGGTAAACCTGGATCTTGACCAGAACCTTGGTGGAATGCTATTCAGATGTCTAAATGCTCCCTCATTCAGAACTCGCAAATTTTTCATCTCCTTCTCCCAGCTCTGCCAATGACTTGCTTTAGCACACCTCCACATCTTGTTCTTTAGCTCTAAACCAGGAAACTTCTTCCTGAAGTTGCTATAGAGATGCCTAACACAGAACCTGTTATCCACCCCTGGAATGACCTCTTCAAACGCCGGCAATAAGCCCTGTTTTCAAGAAGGTAATATTTCAAATTGTTAGTTCATTTATAAATGTATACAAGGGCAACTTGCATAGGCTTATATATGGTGAGTTACCTTTTGCTGATCAGACATAAACGTGCACTTTGCAAGATTGTGTGGGCCTAAGTCATCGGACAGGTGACGCAGAAACCATACCCAAGAGTCCTTAGTCTCCGCCTCAACAACCGCATATGCAATTGTAAGAATCTGGTCATTTGGGTCTCTTCCGACTGCAGTCAACAGTTGACCACCTTGAGGGGTTTTCAAGAAGCAACCGTCCAGCCCAATGAACCTTCTGCAGTGTTGAAAACTTTTCTTGCAAGCATCAAAGCATACATACATTCTTTGGAAAACACAATAGTTCATCAGTTCTGCATTCTGTCGCTCTTGAGCAAAATCTGGTGATCGAATTACCTTCAGAATCACTGTGGAACCTGGATTTGTTCTTTGGAGTTCATGGCAGTAGTCGTTTATTCGCTTGTACTGCTCCCTAAAGGTGCCCTGTATCTGACTCAAAGCCTCCTGTTTTGAATTAGCTGCCATTGCCTTTGTAACGGTCAGGTTCCATTTTTTGTGAGCCTTTGCAACCAGCTCCTTCACCTTGATCTTTGGGTTGGATTCAACTCTTTTCTTAAACTGGCTACCCAACCATTTGCTGTGCATAATCCCAACCCGGTGTGTCTGCATGCAAGAATGTTGAAGATTCATGCTTCTTAGTTTCCCAGTGGACTCCTCACCGACCCTGTGTGCATATAACCAAAAGGGGCAACCTTTCTGACAAACAGCTCGGACCCTCACCAAGTCGCACTTCTTGAATTTAATGTTCCTAGCTGTGTTGACTGCATAGGCCGCCACTGTGTCCTTGAACTCTTGCCGAGATTCATACAATGTACCCACCTTCCATTGGTACTTTCCCATGTCCTTTTTTGTCTTATGCACTGGAAACCTTTGCCCCCCCTCCTCAGCATCATACTCCCCATCATCAGCACCCATCCCTGCTCCTGCAATTACATGGTCTTGCTCCAATTCATCACTGTCAACTGCATCCTCATCATCCAAGTCACTTGTGACAACCTTTTTGCCCTTCTCCACATTACAGTCCTTTGGCACAGCATTATCTTCACTGAATCCACTTTCATAGTCGTACACCTCATCATTATTAGTGAAGTGGATGTCTTCCACACTGTTTTCCTCTTCATTAGATGGCAAGTATGTTGGGTCATCACTGTCTTCACCACTGCTAACATCATCACTAACCGCCTCACGTCCCTCTTGGCCTAATTCCACTCCACCATCTTTATTCTCGCATTCTTGTTCACCAGCAACCCTAGCTCCATCACTGTTATCTACATTGCCTTCGAACACCACTAAATCCATACCACCACCCAAGGGTTTCTCACTCTGGCCACCTACCTTCTCTCCCCCCATGTCTAGAAAACCCACCTCCGAAAATCCCTCCGCATCCTCAACCTCATGCACCACAAACAGATCAACAAAGCCTCTCCTCCCTGCTATGGTAGACATTTCAATTGCCTCTGTGTCACCTACCAACAGCTTCGAGTGATGCTCATAATCATCCTCAGTTGGGTCTTTGTACCATAACGCAGAAATGTTGGATTTCATATATCCAAGCTGTCTCAGTTCCTCGTATGTCTCAAACACACTCCACCGATCGCCGTCAATGTCCTCCACAACTGTACATTGACCCTTCAGGTACTTGAGCACACCATTTTCATATCCAAAGAACCCTCCATGGTGCACCCGCATGTTGAAGAGCGCCATCTCCTTCCCGAAAAACCCTATTAATCAACACAGGGACTTAGTCAACCAAATATGAACAACAACAACTACAATCAGTTCAAACCCTATTAAGAATCGAGAAATTATATTCACATAATGCTTACCTCGCCAAGGAATTTTTGTTGGACGAAGCCAACTTAACGACCCAGGAAGTTTTCCGGCAACCTCTCTCAAGCTACCAACGCCGGACGTCGCAGGAAGGCCTTCCAAGGGTTTCGCACAATCGTTTCACACAAACGTTACACTCTGGGGTCCTATTCTCAGGCAAAGCGTGGCTTAGGAAAGAAAAATTTTCTTTTGCGGGAAGTAATACCAACCATCAAGGACATTTTCGTATTAAAAATTTATTTTTGGTGGCAAAGGACGATTTTAAAACAAACCGGAACCTCAGGGACCTTTTTGAAGCGAAAAAAAGTCGAGGGACGAAATAAATTTTTAGCCCCAACGTTAAGGACCAAAATCATACTTAACCCTTTTATTTACATTCTATTTTCAAAATGTACAAAAAGAATTATAAGATATCTCTAAATTCTCAACCAAATAATTAGCTGTATATAATAAAAGTGTGTGGTGTTCTACTACTAAACATAGAAGAGCATTGCAGCCATTGGCCGAAAATGTTGGTATCCACCACAATCCACAAAGGTCAAAAGATTCCATCTTGTAAAAGACACAATACTTTTGTCTTTTTTGTCAGTGTCTTTGTTGCCACCGCAACATGGACCAGAGATTCCCACTCTTTTCGCCTTCACACCACTTAGACCACGAGCTCGCCACACGCCCCTCCCAAACAACCAATCTCAATCATCCACGTGGCCCTCAAATCCGACGGTTCACATACTAATTCTGTTTCCAAAAATGCCCCTCGCCATAACTACTTATATCCTCTTTACCCTTTCCTTGTTCTTCGCCCTCTTCCCAGTTCAGACTCCAGAGCTACCTCCATTACCACCCCATCTTCCATTTCCTCTTCCTTTCTTTTATTCAAACACATTTCCCAATACCCTCTTCATTGTTCTTTCCAAAATGTCCCTTTTTGTCTCCAAAGTTGCTTCTTTTGTTGTTGTTCCCAGAAAGCTTTCTGAATTTTCTTCTTCTCACTGGTGTGATATTTGAGCCATATGAAGAGGTGAAGAAAGATGCTCTTGCTGTTCCTCTAACACCAAATGTTTCGTTGGCTCGACAGAACTATGTTGATGAATCTGAATCTGCTATCAATGAGCAGATCAAGTAAGTGATTGTTCCCCATAATCAAATCCATCATATTTCTTCCTTTAAGTTTTAATTTTTAGTGTTCTGTTGCGGATCATGATTTTATTCTACGTATATATAAAATTGTTATCTTACAAAGAGACAATTTTGGTATGCATTATAGTTTGGTTATTATTTATTTTGATTTATAATTTTGATTTTATTATTATTATTTTTTTGCTATTTTTCGTCCTGATTTGCTACTAAAATTTTCTCCATTTCAAAAGTAAATATTTTTTTTGATAAGTTGTAAAATGAATGTAGTTAAACATAAATTTTATGTAAATATATTAATTTCTCAATTTATTAAAAAAATAAATAAAGTGAAGGTTCATTATGTACAATGTTTCCTGTGTGTACCACTCCTTGTTTGCATAATTTGACAGAGATAGATGACATTGCTCTCAAGGGTTTTGCAAAGTAAGTAACATACATCTCTGCCTTCACTTCTTCCATTTCTCACATGGGATTTAAGTTTGAGTGCATTGTATTTTGTTGAAAATCGTAGGTTCTTTAAGGAATCAAGTGAAGAAGAAAGAGAGCATGCTGAGGAGCTCATGAAGTATCAGGTTATATTCTCTTAAGTGATGCATTATTATATTGATTCTGGAATGTACTATATTAATCTACTAAGTTTATATAGCAACAGACTAAGAGAGAGGAATAAACTACTAAACTAGTGTTACATACTTATCGATGTATTGAATTGTTGAGTTTGATAGTGACATAGTGTTGTTGATTGGTACTCTCTTCTTATGGTGATTGTGATGAGTTGTATGGTTTTGATTGGTTTAGAACATTCGCGGTGGTCGAGTGATACAGCACCCTATCACTAGTCCTCCCTCAGAATTTGCACATGCTCAAAAGGGTGATGCATTGTATGGTGAGTTCTCAATTTTGTTTGCAGATTGAAACAAACAGTGCTATAAAGTTATCTTATTTAGTTATCCGAATCATTATCTATGCTAATTGTTGATTGTTTGTTTTGTTCTTTTATGCTTTGATTCAGCAATGGAATTAGCTCTGGCTTTGGTTGAATTTTTTTCTAATGTGAATCACATTATCTTTGCTATGATCAAGTGACTAATGAATTCATGAGTTATACTGTTCTTCATGAATTTATAGGTTGCTGACTGTAACATCGATCCACAATTATGCGACTTCATTGAGAGCGAGTTTTTGGATGAGCAGGTAAAATTCTACTGAAGTGAAAGGCAATGAATTTAGAACAAGAAATTATGAATAGAACTGAAAATTTGTGCAATGTTTCAGATGATAAAAAAAACTGTGTACAAATCCAGATATGTTGTTAAGTGGAATCATTTCTATAGGCCTAAACTCTCAAAGTGGTGTTTGAATAGTAAACCAAACAAGGAATGGAAAGTGAGCATGTGATTTTATATAGGTTAAATTATTCTCGTAGCCATTATAGATTTTTTAAATTTATATTTGGGTCTTTATATTTAGAAGTTTTTAATTAGATTTTTACATTAACTTTAAATTTGCAATTAGCTCTTTTTTAAATTTATAATTATGTCTTAGTATATTTTATAAGTTAAACATTTTTAGAATAATAAAAATATAATTATAAATTTAAAATTAGTATAGAAGTTCAATTAAAAACTTTTAAAATATAAAATTTTTAATTATAAATTTAGTAAAATTATATGAATCTGAGGAATTTAACCTTTTATATATAAACATGATTGAACTCTGAAACCTTGCCTTATTTATTTACTTCTCTCTGCTCCTTCCATACCCATATTCCTATTTTGGACCATCTAGAAAAAATTTGTATCACTTGGTTGCATTCAAAATTCAAGTTGGCCTAAAACATAGAATCAAATATGAAGACTTATTATTGGTCCTTTCCTTGTTGCTGCTGCCATACTGAGGAGAGGTAGATTGAATAATTTTCCACATAACTTGTATATCTTCATATTCACCATAAGATTCCATGTCCTCATACAGATTATTAAGAATCCCCTTTCTGTGCCCTGCATGGAGAAAATTTAAAGGATCAAAACTAAATCAGAAATCAATAAGTTGGAACAGAACTTTCTTGTTTTTTTTACTGTTCAAGTTGTCATGTGTACAAAAAAGGTTGTTAAAGTTGTGCTGTTATTGAAAAAAAAAGATTTAATTTTACTTTATACTATATTTTTTTAGTCTCTAAAGTTTGACAATGTACAAATTAATCTCTCCTACATCATCTAATGGTATAGATTATCTAAAATAAATGTATCACTATCAATCTCTCCTTAATTTTCTTGAATATGCAAATTTTAAAGTTGATCTATATATATATATATTGCCAACTGAGTTATGAGTCATATCCAACAAGAATTCATATGATTATACAAAGTTTCTTTAAAGATGCATAGGAAATTCACAATTTATTAGCTAATAATACGAATCTAAAGTAACTTGTTGCTTACTCTGAGGTTTGAACCTGAAATGTGAAGTGAGTTTACTACTTAGGATGATACTTTTTGTTGAAAAGATAGAGAAGCACTTGTTGAAGCAGCATAACCCTTTCTTCCACTTCACCATTTCTTTTCTAAGTAGCTACTAACCCTGCTTCTCTTCTTTGCATCTTGAAGCCACCATATTTATATATGCACACCATGCCCTTCATGGAAATACTAATCTTAGTCTTATCAAGTTCTTAAACAAATATTGGATCCTACTATATAGCATCAAATATCATTAAAGAATTCAGTTGGTTTCATAATCCTAATTAACCTTTGACCTATTGTTAAAGTAAATAATGATGATGTTTCATTTATATGGAATATTTAAGTTGATTATGGTCTATTTATTCATAAATTGATATATCAACTTTATTTTATTTATTTATTATTATTTTAACAAAACTGACAATTTTAGCTTAAATGTTACTTTATGAATTGAATTGATTAAGTATAATTCAAATTCAGTAAAGTAGTGTTGCATAAACATACGATAATTGTTAATATTAAATTATTAAAGTAAGAAATTATATATATTTTGTTATGTATGTTGAAGTTATCACTTATTACCACGCAACAAACACATAATTATATCTATTATAAAGTATACTTGGCTTAAAAATGTCTTCAATACTAAACCGACCATAATAAGGTAGTTTATTGAATTTAAATTTATCAATGGCATTTGAATATGTTGCAGGGGTTAAAGTAAACTAAATAATAAGTAATATCTAATTTGGATTTTGTTACTTTTTCTTATCTATCTTACCAAATATTCTCAATTTAATAGTATCTAATAGGAAATAAAAATGGGAACCCTGATCAAGTAGTTGGTTGATTTATCTCCAATATGTTTCTACTTGGTTCTTTCTCTATAATATATACTCTAGTGTGTGGCGTATAACAAAACATACTAACAATTAATTTAATCATGTTAAATGTATACTAAAATTAATTATCAAATATATTATAAAATATATATTAAAAATAATTTAAATAATATTTATATTTGTATATAAATATATAATAATAAATTTTATTATTAACTAATTTTAATATATACATAATATTTTGATATTAATTATGGTATGTTAAGAAAGATAATATTCACAATCATGTTATTGAAAAGAAAGAGAGGAGAAGTACAAATTTAAAAGTGACTTAATTATTATGTTAACATAATCGTTGGTTTAGGTAAATACAATTGGGAGAGTCAGAGTGAGACTGTTCATGAGAACTGTTTTAGGTGAATGGTTTTCTGATTTCTCAACTGCTCACTACTGTGTAGATCTGGCATCTGGGGGTAGAAATGTCAATTTTAATTGACATATAAAACTACTACTACTACTACTATTATTATTATTATTATTATTATTATTATTATTATTAGGTAGTAGCTTTTCGATTTTTAGAAATATTTATAAAAATAATAAATTTTATTAATTATTTAACATTGTAATATATATATGACGTGTTCTAATAAAGTGGATACCTTTAGCGTGACTATTGTGACTATTGTAACTATATTTTGACTCAATACTATTGCAACATGTGACTGTTTGTTCCTAAAACTAATCTTGGTAAATGTTTTTCTATAGTTTAGAGAAAATTATGTTAATGTTGCAAGTGTGAGGAATGTTGAAGTTAGTCCCATATCGAAGAAAGTAAGGAAGAGTGAGGAGTTTATAAGATGAGAGACCCATTAACTTGATACTTTAAGATTTTGAGTTGGATGTAGTGTCTTCTCATCACGGTCGATCTAGTGAACATAATCAATTCTTAAATATATTATTAGATAGTTTTTAATATTATCACATGTATTTTAATAAAGTTTATATTTTATAATTTTTCTATTATCGTATCACTTTTTATTCTTTTATATAATTTTTAACTTTATATTTTTATCTCTTTTAACTCTTTATTTCTATATAAATCACTGTATATAAGTTAATTTTTATTCTTATTGTTATTTATATTTATTATATAAATCAGTTCACTTCATACATCTTTTTTTTATCATCTTTAACATAATTTTATGCCTTTTATTCTTTTTCATTCATTTTGCTAATATTTTATACAATTATGTAATAAATTTAGTTAATGACTATAATTCTTTATTTTAGTTTCTAAACAATTAATTTATTATATATTTGGTGATAAAGTCTTAAAAGGCTAATTTTTTTGTATATTAAAAAAATTTTGGTGTAATACTCAATTATTAAATTTTATGGTATTTTTTAAAATTGTAGAAACAAGACAATACACTCCCTTTGTATTGATAATACGTATTATCCTGCTTCTACAATTTTAAAAAATACCATAAAATCTAATAATTAGGTATTACATCAAAATTTTTTCAATGTACAAAAAAAGAACTCATTAGTTATATATTGTTCTTGTCGCTTAGCTTATATATATAGCCTTTTTTTTCAAAAATTTATATTTTTAATATTATTTAATTATAACAATAATAATAAAAATGCATGATGTTATAATAATTCATGAAAAAGTAGATGTTATTTTTAATTATTAAAATATCATATTCATATTTGTATTGCATTTAATATTTTTTTTTGCATTATAGTATTTAAATATAACAAAGAAGAAAGACAAAAAAATAACAAACAAAAATGACTACTTAGAATAAATTTTAATTGAATATATTCATAATTTTATTTCAAATCAAATTTATTTATAAATTTTTTAATTGTATAATAATTAAATTTTATATCAATTTCTATATTTTATAAAAGTACATATTCAATTATTTTATTTTTATGCAATGCTTGGGTATAAACCTAATATATATTAAAAGAAAAGCTACGATAATTAATTATTAGACATTTGGCATTTTCTAGTTTAAGGAATAAGATTATTTTTTCTAAACAGCATAGTCTTTTATTTTTTATTATGTTATAATTTTTTTTATCTCCTTGTATATAATTTTTTATTTTTTTATTAGAGAAAAAACTTTCTGCCCTACAGTATCTCGAAAGATAACGAGGTTTTCAACAAAAAATACACTTTTTAACTTTTGATATTTACTTTTATAAGACTGATTAGCCCATCTATCAATATTTTCTCTTTATATTAACGGAATAAGCGCCTACAAGATATGTTAAACTGTTGATTTATCTATTAAAAACTAACTAGAATTGACAAATTCTTTTTTATTAGAAATCTCGTTGTCTTTTAAGAATAATTGTCAAGACCGTTTTTTTTTATACTTTTGTTACCTTTTTTAAATACATTAGCTAAATTTATGGTGTAAAACTAAAAAATATTATTGATTTTTAAATTATTTTTATTTATAAAAATTGAATAAAGAATATATTAGTAATTAACGTGTTACATAAGTATGTTTTAAAAAGAGATCATTAATAAAGGAACTAATTAGCCCCACGAAATTAAATATCAAGAACCGAAAAATAGCTTTTCTTTGTCGAGGATTTTTCAAAAAAAATTATCAGGGATCATGATGGATATTTTCTTTTTGACTATGTCAGAGAATTTTTTATTCTCATGTAATGAGTTTGAAAAACTTCAATTTAATTTTAATGATGAACAAATATTATTGAAATATTTAATTACAAAATTATTAATTTGATTTTATTTAACATATGTTAATTAATAATTTTGTGATGCAGATTTTAATTGGGCCGAAAATAAAATTTTGGTACAAACCCAATTATACTCATCCTTGATTTAATGCAAGAATACATTGATGAGCATGGCTGAATTGATTTTGGGGCGAAACAAAATTAATGAGCCCAAGTGTTTCACTATTTGCTCAGCCTTAAATGTCCAAATTAAATTGTGGTTGAACCTAGTTGTTATAATGGGCCAAATTGATTTTGTTATTGTTACAAGCCCAAGATCTATGCTAAGATCCAATGCTTGATCCAAAATCCATCAGGAAAGCAAATATTATCATTTGCCTGATGTCTTCAACGGATCCCTTCTCTAAGCATGTGATGGAACTCAAAGTTTTATTTAGAAGAATTAATACATGCATTGGAAACATAAGCGAGAGAGAAAGTATGAGTGACATGATTGATTTGCTTTGTACTACACGACACTCAAGCAAGGGAAGTAAAAGCAACTTTCTCCACTTAATTTGTTTAACTTTACTTAATTGCTACTCTTCCATTTGCTTCTTCTCTCTCATCTCTTTCTTCTCTTTCGGTCATTATCCAGGAAACTATGGAAGCAAAAATGAGCTACCGAAGTGAAGGAAGAACACGCTACAAGACCATCATGATGATGGCAAAAAAACATAACAAAATAAAAGTATGTTGTGGTTAAGATTATCACCAAAAATGGTAAGATTCAGTGAGGTAATCTCGAGCTCTTCATACTCAAAAAGAAAGAAGAAGATTCGGCCAGCAAGGAAGAAATTCTTGGAGGCATGGCTTGTCTTTGATTCTGCTCAACCACCACAGGAAATAGCTAGAGTGGCAAAGTGATGGAAGAGACAGAGATTGGAGCAGATGAAGCCATCATCATCATGAAGCATCAAGGGCCAGAAATCCATCTTGGAGAGCAAGCCAAGGATGGAGCGCTCGGATTGATGAAGAGTGATGACCAAAGAAGAACTAGAGGTATTTGCATGTTTGGTTTTGCATGAGTTACCTCTTCTCTCTCTGTGGCCGAACCGGTTCTGTTTTGAAGGAAAAAAAAAGTTAAGCTTGGTTTTGTTTCAACTGTGAAGGCTTTTCTTCTCTATAAAAGGGGTGAACAGTCACGGTTTGATTCAAGGAAGAAAGTTTGAGAGTGCAAGGCACAGAAGTCTTATAGCTACCTAAGCTTACAGATTTTCTTCTCCTTCAATGTATTCTGTTTTATATTTTTCTGTTTAATTTTGTCATGTCTTGAGTCTCATGGAAAAAGGCAAACAATGAGGTTTGTATGAAAAAGCCATAGAGCGGAAAAAGGCAGAGAGTGCAAAATTAAAAGAAAAAGCCATAGATGTTCTTAGAGTTTCTTTGTTCATCTATGTTGTGTTTCATGATTCTGTGGGAATTTCCTTGTAAGTTGGGTTAGCACTTTACAGTTTGTAATCAGGTTGATTATAGTGAAATTCCATCATGGTTGTGATGGAGACTGGATGTAGGCTGCATTGCACTTAGCAGCTGAACCATGATATATCTGGGTGTAACTCTCTTTCTCTCCTACTCCATTTCTGTTTCTACTGTCCAGGAGCAAAAACCTAAAATATCTCGTGCCAAGTGACGAGACAAAAATAAAAGTCTCGTGGCTAGGGACGAGACAAAAACAGAAAAGTCTCCTCAAAGACCAGAAGGTGTAATCAAGCAAAAAAGGGGCTAAGATTCAACCCCCCTTCTCTTAGCCACTGAAACCATCAATTGGTATCAGAGCTTGGTCTCAAAGAGATCAAGCTTTGCAGCTTGGAGAAAAGATCCACATGGTAGAAAATAGTGGCTCAAATCTGGTGTCCTACAATCTCACAGAAGGACAGTCAAGCAACAGACCTCCTCTTTTCAATGGAAAAAACTACACCTATTGGAAGGAGAGAATGAAGATCTTTGTGCAAGCAGTAGACTACAGACTATGGAAGATTATCCTGGAGGGTCCTCAATTTTCGATCAACACAAGTGCTGAAGGAGTAGTCACTCTTAAGCCTGAAGCAAGCTGGACCGAAGAAGATAGAAAGAAAATAGAGCTAAATGCCAAGGCTGTTAATCTACTCAACTGTGCTATCAGCTTTGAGGAGTACCGACGGGTATCACGATGCACAACAGCAAAGAAAATCTGGGATAAATTGTAAATCACTCATGAAGGAACCACCATTGTAAAGAAGACTCAGATAGACATGTTAAACAGGGAGTATGAAATGTTTACAATGAAGGAAGGAGAATCCATTGATGAACTGTTCGAACGGTTCAACACCATCATTGTGGGCTTGGATGCTATGGGAATAATACATTCCGATTATGTGCTTGTGAGAAGAGTGCTGAGATGTCTCACTAAAGAGTGGGAAACAAAAGCTTTAATTATTTCTGAAAACAGTAATCTTGATTCCATGACACTTGATGATTTGAGAGGGAACCTTCTTGCTTTTGAAAACACTTATTTGAAAAAATAGTCAAAAAAGAAAGGAATTTCTTTTTCTTCTGTAACTAACCCCTTGGATGATGAATCCAGTGATAACTCCTCTGAAAATGAATTTGTGTTGTTTGTCAAAAAATTCAGGAAAATGATGAAGTTCAAAGGCAAAGAAAGCAGCTCAAGGAAAATGAATCAAGATCTTAGCAAAGTAACTTGTTACAACTGCAAGGAAATGGCGCATTTCAAATCTGATTGTCCCAAGTTAAAGAAAAAGGAGGAGAAAAAATGAGGAAAGAAGAAGGGTCTAATGGCATCATGGGAAGACTTGGAAAATGATTCAGACAGTGATGAAGAATTTGAGACCAAGTCACAGCCTTGTCTCATGGCAAATCATGTAGATCAGGTATTCTTTCAAAATCCTGACACTGAAGACCTTCATCTCATGATAGACCACCTTTCTGAAAAAATAAGATGTTTTCTGCTTGATAATCAAGATCTTGAACAACAAATTGACATTCTTAAAGCTGAAAATAATTTTCTCAAAGAAAAGCTAAGAGAGGCCGAAACTGCTTGTGATCTTGTGGAAGAAAATAAGCAGTTGAAAGCTCAACTTAGAAGTTCTGAAAGTGATAATTCGATAGTTGCTTATGTAAACTGTTTTAAGAAAAATGAAGAGTTGCTGAAAAAGGTTAAAAGTCTTGAACATGACTTAACCAAATTTACTCAAAGTTCTGAAAATCTAAATCAAATATTGGCTAGTCAAAAATCACTCTTTGATAAAGCTGGTTTGGGGTTTTACAAATCTGATAAGAAACATTCTTTTAAAGATAGAGCTTCTTCCTCTAATGACACAAGGTTTCAAGATCCCACATACTTTAACAAAACAGCAACTCCAAGGTTTTGTAGGTTATGTAACCGAAGTGGTCATTTTCCCGTTCAGTATTTCTTTGGTGAAAGAATGATTGGTGATAAAGTTTACAAAGTTGTTTTTTATTACAATGATTTAAGATATAGGAGATGGTTTAACGTGAAAGGATCCAAGAAAATTTGGATACCTAAGGTCACTTGAGCTTATTTTGTAGGTGTGCCTAGCATCCAAGAGGAAGGAGAATATGTGGTACATGGACAGCGGATGCTCTAGGCATATGATCGGAAAGACAACCTTCTTCATAAAGCTTGATGAATATGGTGGAGGACTTGTCACTTTCGGTGATGATGGAAAAGGAAAGATAGTGGCCGTTGGAAAAGTTGGTAAAAGCTTTTCATCTTGTATAAATGATGTTCTTCTTGTAAATGGTTTGAAACATAATTTACTTAGTGTAAGTCAATTGTGTGATTTAGGGTTTGAAGTAATCTTTAGAAAATTTATATGCTTGGTTGTTTGTGAAAAAACTGGGGATATTCTTTTTGAAGCAAAGAGATGCAACAATGTGTATGGATTAACTCTTGAGGACTTGAAAGAACAAAATGTAACATGTTTTACATCTCTTGAATCTGAAAAATGACTATGGCATAGAAAGTTGGGTCATGCTAGCATGTACCAAATTTCTAAGCTAGTGAAGAAAAATCTAGTTAGAGAAATTCCTAAAATCAAATTTGATAAGGATCTTACTTGTGAGGCTTGTCAATTAGGCAAACAAGTTAAATCCTCTTTTAAACCAAAAGATGAAATTTCAACCAAGAGGCCATTAGAGATGTTACACATTGATCTTTTTGGTCCAACAAGAACACAAAGTCTAGGAGGTAAATACTATGGTTTGGTAGTGGTAGATGATTACTCTAGATTTGGTTGGGTACTTTTTATTGCTTATAAAAATGATGCTTTCCATGCTTTCTCAACCCTTTGCAAGAAAATTCAAAATGAAAAAGATTTAAAAGTGGCTCATTTGAGAAGTGATCACGGAAAAGAATTTAAAAACCAATACTTTAAAAAATTCTGTGATAACTTTGGAATTACTCATAATTTTTCATGCCCTAGAACACCTCAACAAAATAGGGTTGTTGAAAGAAGGAATAGAAGCCTTCAAGAAATGACTAGGGCTATGTTATGTGAGAATGAGGTTCCTAAATTTTTATGGGCTGAAGCCGTAAATACGGCATGCTATATTTTGAATAAGACAATAATTAGAAAAGGATTGAAAATAACTCCTTATGAGCTATGGAAAGGAACCCCTCCAAATCTTAAGTACTTTCATGTTTTTTGATGCAAATATTTTGTGCTTAACAACAAAGAAAATCTTGGTAAATTTGATCCAAAATCTTATGAAGGAATGTTTGTTGGATACTCTACCACTAGTAAGTCCTATAGGATTTATCTCAAAGAACATAGAACCATAGAGGAATCCATACATGTCACTTTTTGTGATTCTAACTTAATTCCCAGTACTGTGATAGATAATGATTCAGATTGTGAAGAAGCTGGAACAAGTAAAGAAAATCCCAAGTCTGCCCAAATTGAAGAATTTGCCAGTCCAGATTTGTCTCGTCAGATTGGAGGAGACATTTCCATTTTGTCTCCTGAACAAGCACGAGAAACTGAAACAGTGAACTCAATAGAAACTTATCAAAGCTCAACACCACAAAGGAAGCCTAGAGAATGGAAGTCTATGAGGGGTTATCCTCATGACTTCATCATTGGTGATTCCTCCCAAGGAGTGACAACAAGATCCTCAACCAAAAGACAATCCGAACCAAGCAACATTGCACTCTTGTCACAAATGGAGCCCAACAATGTCAAACAAGCTCTTGAAGATCCATCATGGGTGAAAGCCATGCAAGAGGAGCTTGCTCAATTCGACAAGAATGAGGTTTGGATACTAGTACCTCATCCGGATGGTAAGAAAGTTACGGGTACTAAGTGGGTATTTAAAAATAAACTTGGTGAGGATGGACAAGTTATTCGTAACAAGGATAGATTAGTAGCCCAAGGTTATGATCAAGAAGAGGGTATAGATTTTGATTAGTCTTTTGCTCCGGTAGCTAGAATGGAAGCAATTAGATTGCTTCTTGCCTATGCTGCCCATAAGAGTTTCAAAATATTTCAAATGGATGTTAAATATGCTTTCCTTAATGGCTTTATTGATAGAGAAGTGTATGTGGCACAACCCCCTGGTTTTAAACATAAAGATTTTTCAAATCATGTTTTCAAACTAACTAAGGCTCTTTATGGTCTTAGACAAGCTCCAAGAGCTTGGTATGAAAGGCTTAGTGCCTTCTTATTGGAAAATCAATTTCAAAGGGGTACCACGGACAAAAATTTATTCATTAAAGCATCTAATGATGATATCCTTCTAGTTCAAGTTTATGTAGATGATATTGTGTTTGGATCGGCCAATGAGTCCTTGTGTGAAGAGTTTGGAAAACTCATGACTAGTGAGTTTGAGATGAGTTTAATGGGAGAGCTAACCTTCTTTCTTGACCTCCAAATTAAACAAAATCCTAGTGGTACTTTTATTCACCAAGGAAAGTATGCAAAAGAGCTTATCAAAAAGTTTGGCCTAGAAAATTCTAAACCAATGGGAACACCAATGCATCCAAACATTAAACTTGAAAAAGATGATGATGGGAAAGATGTGGATGAAACACGGTATAGAGGAATGATTAGTTCACTAATGTATCTTACATCCTCTAGACCGGATATTGTTCAAAGTGTGGGTGTATGTTCAAGATTTCAATCTCACCCAAAAGAATCCCATCTTTCGGCTGTTAAGCGCATCATTAGATACATTAAGGGAACAAGTGATTATGGCTTGTGGTATCCAAAATTTGATGACTTTTGTGTAGTAGGGTATTGTGATGCAGATTATGCGGGAGATAGAGTGGATAGAAGGAGCACCTCCGGCATGTGTTGCTTCCTTGGAAGCTCACTCAACATGTGGTCAAGCAAAAAATAAGCCACAGTAGCTCTATCCACAGCTGAAGCTGAATACATATCCGCCTCTGCATGTTGCTCACAATTAATTTGGTTAAAAACGCAGTTGGAAGATTACAAATTAAAGATCAATAGTATACCATTATTTTATGATAACATGAGTGCTATAAATATTTCAAAAAATCCTGTTTTGCACTCAAGAACAAAGCACATTGAAATCAAATATCATTTTATTAGAGAACATGTGCAAAAGGGTACTATTGATATTCAATTTGTAAATTCTGAAGATCAACTTGCTGACATTTTTACAAAACCCCTCTGTGAAGACAGATTCTGTTCACTAAGAAAAAGCTTGGGAATGTTTGATTTAAGCTCTACTGAAAATTTGTGAAATTCTAACTCTGCTCAGTTTTGTCTCGTAGAAATGGACGAGATAAAAATACAAGCGTATTGGAGAAGCTGTAATTAAGGGGGAGGCTGCACAAAATTTATCTCTCATGGGCCCCACAAAATCTCTTTGACCCCACCTTGACCTTTTGCTGGTTCCTCATCTTATGATGATCAAAATCTTTTTGTTGTCTTATCAAATCTTTTTGGAAGTAGTTATTGTCAAATCAAATCCCTCTCTCCATCTAATCCCTTGATTCTAGGAAACCCCCTTTTAATTTATTTCAAATAAAAGGGAAACCCTTTGGTTAATAACCGCGCCATAATGGTCATTAACTTCCTCCATTATCTCTTTCCAATCAACATTTAATGCCTTCTAACTTCCCTCCACTCATCACACCTTCGGGCACCACTTCATCTTCCATCCTCATTTTTTCCCCTTCACCATGAAAAAGAAAACGGCACTTAGAAGAAATGGTCGAACCTCCATTCCCAAAAATCCTCCTTTTTCATCACCTCAAACTCACACCCATATCCATCTTCATTCTACATCCTCTTCTACTCATACACCCCTCCAAAAAGACCGAAACTATGCACTGGAAAGTTATTGCTCGGAAAACTTCAGGGAGAGGAAAGACAGAAAAGAGCAAGCAACCGAGTGTTGAAGAAGATGAAGAGGAATCACAAACCTCACCCACTCCATCACCACACAAAAAATCCACTCCTCATGCATCTGGGAAAAGCTCTCAGAAGACGAAAAGTTTTGTTGCATGATACTAGAGAACCTGCAAATTTGGAATCACTAGACTTCAAGAACAAATTTCACAAAACTCACTCACACTTTGATCCCTCTCGGTTCTACTCTTGTGCCTTCTACGAATTCCACAAAGATGTTTTGCTAAAACGCCATCTCTGCCCATCATACTTGGTAAATCTTGAAAATCTGGCCACCAAAGGAATCAACTTTTCTTCACTGTTCGATGCCCTGAAGTGGACTCCTCTGGTTCACATCCAGAAACTTGTTTATCCGGGGCTAGTCCGGGAATTTTACGCAAACATGCGTTTAATTGATGGCTTAATTCATTCTTACATCAAGCGTGTTTACATGACTCTCAATCCTCAAACCATAAGCGCTGCTCTTGGGTACGAGGATGAAGGACCAAAAGTTTACATGATTGATAAATGGGATGATCAGGTTGGAGTCACACAGCAAACTGTCTTGCAACACATATGTGCAAATCTTTCTGGATTAGATGGATTAATCCCAACCCATCGAGCACTCGGCCCTGAGAACTCACTTTTGCACCGGATCATCACTCACATCCTCACTCCACAAAGTGGTTCTCACCACAGAGTAACAATTTTTGTCTCCATTATTCTCTTTGCCCTTGTTACTTCTTCTCCAATTTCATTTGCTTATATTATGATACATCATAGATGGGAAGCAGTTAAAAGTACTAAAAAGGCTAATCTTCCTTATGGAATGTTCCTCACATGTATCTTTGAGTATTTCAAGGTTGATTTATCTAATGAGGCTGCTGAGAACAAAGTTTCGATGATTAAAGGAGGAGGAGTTTTGGGTAAGAAAAGTAAGCGCTCAATGCCCTCCGAGCCATCACTCAGTGATCTTGAGAGTCGTCCCCTTGAACCTTCCAAAGTGACTACATCAATCAGGGAAGTTCTTAATGAATTCCTCAACATGTCAAAGTTAATGGTTCAATCCCACAAGGCTGCCCGGAAGTTAGCATATGAAAATAAAAAGGCCTAGAGGAAATGTCACGAAAGGGTGGGCTTCATGGTTCAAAGCTTTGAGGATGAGATGGGGACAGCAGATAAAGAAGAAGATTTTGACTCAGAGTTCAACATTTCAGATGATTGATGACTGTTTTTTTTGTTTGCATTTGATATTGGCATCGTTAGGCTCAATCTTATTTTGTAGAGGCATGACTTGATACTCACTGCTCTATGACTTTGACACACTTTTGGTACTTTATTATGGATATTTTGTTGTGCTGTCAATATTTTTCTTTGCAGGGGCCTCTTGATGCCAAAAGGGGGAGTAAATTGATTCCAAAATTGAAATTGAAATTGTGAAACTGGAACAGGGGATGAAATTCTGTGAGAATTCATGATCACCTCTGTTGATAATTAAACAATGCATTTGGTTTATGATGATTGAGAATGCATTCGGTTTATCTTGATTGCTGTCATTATTTGATGTTTATCTTGGTAAAATATGTTTACTGTGTTGATGATATATTTTACTTACCTTGATAAAATGATTTATGTTGGATTTATTTTTGGCAGTTCCTTTAGTTCTTAATGGTGAAAATTACTATGTTTGGAAAGATTAAATCATGATTGAAAAATATTTTTCTTACCAAGATAGCTCTGATTTATTGAAAAATATTTTTGAACAGGAAAGTCTTCTGCCAAAAACATATTTTGATTGATTATGGTGAGATTGAGCAGAAAATCAAATTTGTGATAATAAATAAGTTTTGTATATCATTCAAATCTGCTCATAAATCAAGCATTTAGCATCATAAGATGAACATGCTAAATAACATTGTTACTTGAAGCTTGAGTTAACTGTTATAGGTTAGTGCTTCCCTTGGTAAAAATAGTATATATTTAGGGGGAGCCATGTTACAATTTGAAAGGGGGAGAAATTCAAATTCAAAGGGAGTATTCTTTACTCAATCTTTAAATTTCTTTCCATTTCAATTTTAATAATGTTTGTCATCAAGGGGGGGATTGATGAGTTTGGAAAACTCCAATTTAATTTTAATGATGAACAAACATTATTGAAATATTTAATTACAAAATTATTAATTTGATTTTATTTAACATATGTTAATTAATAATTTTGTGATGCAGATTCTAATTGGGTCGAAAATAAAATTCTGGTACAAGCCCAATTATACTCAGCCTTGATTTAATGCAAGAATACATTGATGAGCATGGCTGAATTGATTTTGGGCCGAAACAAAATTAATGAGCCCAAGTGTTTCACTATTTGCTCAGCCTTGAATGTCCAAATTAATTTGTGGCTGAACCTAGTTGTTATAATGGGCCAAATTGATTTTGTTATTGTTACAAGCCCAAGATCTATGCTAAGATCCAATGCTTGATCCAAAATCCATCAGGAAAGCAAATGTTATCATTTGCCTGATGTCTTCAACGGATCCCTTCTCTAAGCATGTGATGGAACTCAAAGTTTTATTTAGAAGAATTAATACATGCATTGGAAACATAAGTGAGAGAGAAAGTATGAGTGACATGATTGATTTGCTTTGTGCTGCACGACACTCAAGCAAAGGAAGTAAAAGCAACTTTCTCCACTTAATTTGTTTAACTTCACTTAATTGCTACTCTTCCATTTGCTTCTTCTCTCTCATCTCTTTCTTCTCTTTCGATCATTGTCCAGGAAACCATGGAAGCAAAAATAAGCTACCGAAGTGAAGCAAGAACACGCTACAAGACCATCATGATAATGGCAAGAAAATATAACAAAATAAAAGTATGCTGTGGCTAAGATTATCACCAAAAATGGTAAGATTCGGTGAGGTAATCTTGAACTTTTCATACTCAAAAAGAAAGAAGAAGATTCGGCCAGCAAGGAAGAGATTCTTGGAGGCATGGCTTGTCTTTGATTCTGCTCAACCACCATAGGAAGTAGCTAGAGTGGCGAAGTGATGGAAGAGGCAGAGATTGGAGCAGATGAAGTCATCATCATCATGAAGCAACAAGGGCCAGAAATCCATCTTAGAGAGCAAGCCAAGGATGGAGCGCTCGGATTGATGATGAGTGATGACCAAAGAAGAACTAGAGGTGTTTGCCTGTTGGGTTTTGCATGAGTTACCTCTTCTCTCTCTGTGGCCGAACCGGTTCTGTTTTGAAGGAAAAGAAGTTAAGCTTGGTTTTGTTTCAACTATGAAGGCTTTTCTTCTCTATAAAAGGGGTGAACAGTCACGGTTTGATTCAAGGAAGAAAGTTTGAGAGTGCAAGGCACATAAGTCTCATAGCTACCTAAGCTTACATATTTTCTTCTCCTTCAATGTATTCTGTTTTGTATTTTTCTATTTAATTTTGTCATGTCTTGAGTCTCATGAAAAAAGACAAATAGTGAGGTTTGTATGAAAAAGCCATAGAGCGAAAAAAGGCAGAGAGTGCAAAATTAAAAGAAAAAGTCATAGATGTCCTTAGAGTTTCTTTGTTCATCTATGTTGTGTTTCATGATTCTGTGGGAATCCCCTTGTAAGTTGGGTTAGCACTTTACAGTTTGTAATCAGGTTGATTATAGTGAAATTCCATCATGGTTGTGATGGAGACTGGATGTAGGCTGCATTGCACTTAGCAGCTGAACCAGGATATATCTGGGTGTAACTCTCTTTCTCTCCTACTCCATTTCTGTTTCTACTGTCTAGGAGCAAAAAGCTAAAATATCTCATGCCAAGTGACGAGACAAAAATAAAAGTCTCGTGGCTAGAGACGAGACAAAAATAGAAAAGTCTCTTCAAAGACCAGAAAATGTAATCAAGCAAAAAAGGGGGGCTAAGATTCAACCCCCCCTTCTCTTAGCCACTAAAACCATCATCATGTTCTCTAAAGATTTATTTCCTTTTAAATTACTCTATATATTAAATTTTAATATTATTTTTTTAATTTTTTATAAGTATAAATGAGTTATAAATTTTGTTTCATTCTCTTATGTAATGTCTCCCATAAGAATTTAATGGATTAGCGATGGATTCTTATGAGAAATATTTTTTGTGACTAATTCATCACTAATTAACAAGAAATTAGTGACGCACTAACGATAAATTTAATAAACTGTCACAAAATATCCGAACTTGAGAATAACGATTGATTAGCAAGAGATTCACGAATAAGTTTTTCTCGCAAATTGAGTTATGTAGCTAAAAAAGAGCGGAAAATTTTTTTTCGCTAAGTTGTCACAAAATAATTAGCGAGTGACAATGTTCTAGCAAATGAGTTACTTGGGGTTCAATCGAATAAAAGTAAAGTAGCAAAGGATATTGTTGTCACTGTTTCGTCGCGAGTGTTTGATATATAATTAGCGAGAAACAATTTACACACTAGTTGGTCGCTAAATAAAATTTGTGAGAAAATAAGATTTAGTGAGGAACAATGCTCCTAGCTAATTCGTCAAAACGACTTGAAATGCATTTTGCGATGGACAATTTCCTATCTAATTTGTCACCAAAGTTTTTATTTTTTAGCGAGCAAGTAGTTTCTCGCTAATTTTTCGCATAACATTGTAAAATTCAAAATTAGGCTAGCGACAGAAAATAGTCGTCGCTAACTCATCGCAACGGATAAATCATTCAGCTAGAAAAATGTTCCTTACTAATAAGATTTAACAACTGACACACTTCGTTCGCTGATTTTAAGTCGCTGATTAGCAAGCAAAATAAATTTGTCGCTACGTTGTTGCAATTTTAATTTAGCGAGCGACTTGACAACTGTAATCTTGCTGTAGAACAAAAGCTATATCCTACCTATTTCATAGCAAATTACTCGCTAATCTCGTTGGAAATCCATCGCAGAGTTATAACAAATCTAAAGCTAACCAAGAAAATTTTAGAAGTAACTGGTTGCAATTAAGTCACTAATCAGAAGCTTATTTAGCAAAAAAATAGCGACCGCATAACAACTGATAGACTTTCCTCGCTTATTTCATGTTGCTAAATCTAGCTTCAAAACATTTTCAAAGACCTCATCCACTAAATCTAGCTTCCCCGCAAAGACCCTGGTATATATAGCTCTCTTTAGCCTTCTTTTTTAAGCCCTCCGCTATGCAACAAACGGCCTCGGATTGCTTCACCCTCTCCCAAGCCTTGGCGAGGTTGAAAGCAAGCGACTCCTTTTCACCTCCCACTCCTTTTTTAATTCCCTTAAAGACGCCACTTCAGTTTGTAGGTCAGCCAAAGTGCGTCGAGTGGCATTAAGAGGAGTCTTCTCTAATACCCTTAATAAAACATTGCACACCCCGGCCATCCAAATTTCACCTCAGACAAGTACTTGAAGATGGTTCTTTATGGAAACATTATCCATACTAATAAAGTTATACGAAAGGATGTGTTTTTTACAAAATTCTATACCATCAAAGCTGGGTTCATAGACAGTTGTAGACTCAGAAGTCTTACACTTTTTAGGCTTAGGCTCAAGAGTAAGGGGTGCCAGAGAAATTTTTTGACTACTAGGAGGAGTGGCAAGAGGAGTTGGATCGGGAGTAACTTTAAGGGAGGCAGATGCACCCAAGTTCGACTTGGAAGGAGAAGGAAGGGCACCTGACTCCCTGGCTTCTTTTAGTTGAATAGTTCGGCAACAGCATTCTTCTTAGCAAAACGAAAAATTTTCATAGCAGCTGGCTTCCCAACCATTTTTTCTACATGACATCAAAGTCGGATCACATTAGCCCAACAAAATAAACAATAAAATTGTATCTACAAAATGAAAAGAATGCTACTTAACTCGAACTTGGATTTGGCTTGGATTTTCTAAGTATTTATTGGTATTCATAAAGAGCTTGACCTCAACACTCTTGGAATAAAGCGACTACACTCTCCTCAACCTCAACCAAATTGTACTGTACAACTACATGATTTTTCTCCCAATACAAGCTAAAAAGGGGCTCATCTCTCTCATCCAGAAAGAAAAGTCAGACACCTCAACAGATCAGATTTTAAAGTCGTGGAAAGAATCATTAAAAAATGGCAAAGACCTTCCTCTCTTGAACAGCCCAAAAGGAGACCTAGCCTTATTTTTTGGAACTAAAAGGTTTGGTAAGAACAAAAAAGTAAAAAAAAAACCTTAAAAAAAAGAGGGACGTCAAGTTCACAACAAAGAAGTTGATAAATTTTTAAGAAATTCCAAGAGTTAGGGTGAAGTTGGGAAGGATCAACATTATAGAGATTAAGAATCTCGATTTCAAAGTCGATAAAAAGAAGACTAACTCCTAACTTAGTTAAAAAAAACTCATACACAGACATGAAATGGCACTCCAACTTCTCAAGTCGGGAAAAACAAATTCTCTCTTCAGGATCGGCAACTACAATTTTGTACTTTCTCTCATCCTCCCAGTTTATATACAACCTATAGTGTCTACGAAAGGTCTCAGTATACTCATTATCAATAACAGAAATGACAAAAAGAATAAATACATCTACCCAAGTTAAATAAAACGGGGCTTTAGACGACATGTTGAGAATTACTGACTGAGACATAAAAGTTATACCTACAATACAATAAAAAAGATCACTACAAGTCGACAGGCTAAGCATAACAACATAAACATTTACACAAAATTAAATGGTTGGGTCATCATCAACTAAGAACGTTACAATTCTTACAACCCTTCGTATGTAAAGCAACCATACAAATATGAAAATGGTGTTATCTTCAATGGAAAAAAGGGTACCATTTGAGACAACATAAAGTAAAACATCACTCAACTTCACAGCGGCAACAACAAAATTTAGGAAAGAAGCAAATTTTTAAAAGAATACGATACAGAACCATCTAATGAACGATGAATCATCACCAAATCAACAAAAATAAATTCAAAATAGAAGTACATTACCAAAAGCATAATCACAGAAGACCAACCTTGATTAGAAAATGAAACGAAGCACATACAAGCATCAAAACACGAACGTTTCTCTCAAAAGCTCGAGCAAAGCTTTCTAGGCCTCAAGATAAAAAAAAAAATTTTGAACGCAAGAATAGGGTTGAAAGAGGAAAAATGTTGAGTGCAAATGTTTCAGAAAAAAAAGCAAAAAAAAAAAGAAAGAAAAATGAGTTTAAGTATTTAACTATTTATAAGACACCAGAGATAAAAAGTAATTTCGTAACAGTTTTATTGCTAAGAATGATAATTTGAAAAATTCAATTTAATTTAATTATATACCTTGCTGAGAGTAAGCCCTAAAGCTTAACAATCTAAATCTAAAAACCAAAATTTTCCAACAATATCATAATTAAATTTATGCAGCAGTTTGTTGTTGGTGGACAACTTTGGGAAGAAACAACCAAGGCTTTGTTCCTTTGCCGATGATGAATAGATTCCCCATGCAGTCGCAAACTCCTAACCAGTAGCATCCTGGACATGGATGGTGTCAACTTCCCTTGTGCTTCTCACGATTCTTTATGACACCAACAGAAGGACCAATATGTTCGACGACAGGATAAAAATTTATTAGAGACCAAATTGTCCAATCTAAAATTCTTTGGAAATCAATTTGGGTGTTTATGCATTTCTCAATTAAGACGAACCATTCTCGTGTATCACTTGCAATGGCTTGACCAACCATCTATATTAAGACATAACATTTTAGAGAGAGAGAGAGAGAGAGAGAGAGAGAGAGAGAGAGAAAGAAAGAGTATGGCCTCATATCAATGTACCAAAGTATCATTTCAGCCGAAGCTACAATAACTGGTGACAACTTACACTTTGATTTCCCTCTCCACCTAAAATTTGCCTTCTCATCATTATTTTCATCATGAACTGGGCAAGTGAATTGTCTTTTGCTAATGACCTAACCAGAATCTCTAAAATGAATATGTCGATGTCATGTGAGAGAAGCGACAAGAAGCGACCACTGCAGCTCATCTGCCAAGCTGCCGCCGCCGCCTTTTCTCCGCTTCTCTCTTCTCCAACAGTTTATTGATTCTTGTACTAAAATCTCTCTGAACCTTCTCTGCAATTTTCTCAAATCCCGGGAGGTTCTCCACCAAGTTTTCGTACACCTCGTCGTTGAGATCTTCGAATATCTTATATAACCTCTGCAAATAATAAAGCGAAATATCTCACGTTTGAGTAGAGGCTAGTTATTGCAAAAATAGGACTATAGACATACCAAGACATCACCACAGTCAGGTAATTCAGTAATTGTTCATATAAAGGCAACTAACCGTGATTTTGCATTCTATGGGTTCCAACATTTTGATTTTAGTCCCTATGAAATTTTGTATTGGTTTTGGTCCTTTTATTATATTCTACTTTCTTTTGTTTTTAGTCCTCATTATAAATGTTACCATTATAATTGAATTATGCCAAGACCTTTTTTTCTTGTTTCACATGCTTTTCTATGGATATTTGAATAGTTGATTTTGAAGATGCATCATGCAGCGAAGGGATAGAGGTAACAACCTTCCCAGCTATGAGGGTAGAGAAAGGGAAAAGTTACATTTATGCAAGAAAATATTTTACTTAACCAAGAAAGGATATGATATGAAACACACAGTTTGTACTTGGTAAGGCAGGTATCAATCTATAATCATAGTGGGGAAAAGTGTGAAAATACATCCATGTAGATTACTGGCGAATCAAGAAGCTCGGATTAAGATGCATACCATCATGTCCATATTCCAGTGCTGGATGTATGGCGGACCAGTCTGGAATGAGCCGAGTGGTTCACGGTACCACTGGCCATTAAATGTTATTTGATCCATTGCTTGTTCTATACTCAGAACTTCCCATGGCCTCAAACCTGGAATAATTTTCGCCAACTGCAACCTGCCTCACACAATTATCCATTGTAACCAAACAAATAAAAGAAAAAATTGGGAGGCAATATTTAGCCACAAATAAGTTCGAACCAAGAATTGATTACTATATCCATCTATAATTGATAGAGAAAATAGTAAAGTTTCTTGCATTATCTATGACAAAAGCAAGTAAGAAGAAAGATATTACATCATTACTTATTTACAGGCTCATTTGTTTTTGCCTTTTCTGGACCAAAAAATCAATTTCTTTTACAGAGGAAAAAATTTTTTAACCTTTGACATATTTCTTTAAATTTTCAGCATTTTCGAAAAAGCTAACCAGAGTAGTTTCTAAGAAAGATCAATATTCCGTTTTTACTTTTTACGACTATATATAAAAATCAAGTTATAAAATCACTTTTTTTTTCTTTCAAAAAAAAAAAGGCACCCTAAATCACATGGTCTCAGCATATGCATACCTAAGATGTCTAGGAATGTACTTGTTGGGCATGTGATCCTCCTCCAAAATAGTGGTGAGTTCAGAGCCACTAGCCCAAAGAAATAGGGCATGACTTGGAATTCTAACTCCTGGCCAAACACCATCATTAGCTTCTAACACCGCTAAATCACGTCTCTTGCTTTCTATAGCCTCTTCTTGAAGCTGCTTATAAGTCTTCTTTTCAAATCCCTTGAGAGGAACCCATGGCGGTATGCCCTTCTGAAGTTTGTGGAGAAAAGCCGTTGCTGAAGCAGCAAGTCTAACTGAAAAAACAAAAAAGAAAAATACAAACCAAGAATCATTTCCTGTTTTTTAGATGCAAAATGTGATCACTATTCACATGATTGTCTTCAATAGATTGTTCACCTGAATTAGATAGTGAAACCTTTTTAGGAGTAAAAGTCAACAAAATCTAGGATAGAATCTAATAGTAAATCAGTTTTACTGGTCTTTCAGTAAAGTATTAAGAAACAGTTATCAAGAAGACAAGAATTTTAGCAAGAGCTAGTTTTAAGTGAGAGCTCTTACTTTAGGGTCCTGAAGCAAACAAGTTTGAAATTCATAAATGGTTTCGGATAACAGTAACCTTATATTCTCAGTTTAAGACATCAATAACTGAGGGACGATAAGACCATCAAAGATAGAGAGGTTGAAAAATAATTGCTCCAATACCATAATTTTTTTTCGTTTTTCTCTGTGTATGAATATCTGAGAGAAAAAGTCACCACAAGTCTCATTTCTTGTGCTCTGATTAAAATACCCCTACAGGTTCAACATCATAGTATCCATCAATCTGATATCTTTCTCCTAGTGCAAATACTTTACCATGCAGGAATATGTGTTGCACTTTCTACTTCACCAAATTCATCATAACACATGGTGCTACTTTCTTAGCATGCCCAGAAATGGTAAAAATAAAACATGATTGTTCACTTCACTTTACAATTTACATGATAAACGAGTAAAGGATATATCAGATAAAAGAAGGATAAAGATCAAGACTGCCAGACCTTCCCAAGTAGCAATTGCACGCTCCATTCCATAAATCATGTGGATTGGAGCCCACTCATCCATATCTTCGCCCCAAATGAAAGTGTTCTTATCAATAATTCCAGCACCCCAAGCAGTTTTAAGCGTAATTAACTCCAAAGGCCCTCGTGTACGACCTAGCCGGTCCTTATAGTACCATCCACCACTCCTCATGATAACTACATTAAATAAAAACAAAAAAATACAACAAACAACCAACCAACATGGAAGCAATGAGTAGACACACCAATTAAATAATTACGTACAAAGTTTAGAGTTGCATCACGAAACATTCAACAAACAAAAATAGTGTTAATATTATATTCACATCCAACTCTTTTTCCATAGCAATTAACAAAGAAAAAAACACAGACAAGTATCTTACATAGTCCTTGTCAATTTTTCACCATAATGAAAGCATATAAGGTGGATAGACTTTTCCACAACCAAGGCATGGTAAACCACAATCAGAGTTTTTCTAACAAGGGATCACAATTGGAACTGAACCAAAGACCTATTCCTACCAATCAATTTACCGAACCCTCGTTGGCAAGTAGCTTATATATTGTTAACACATGCAGGTCCAATCACATATTTCACTAGCAAGGGCAATACTCTGAACCTTATCCAAACCCAAGTTTTGGTTCAATGCTATTTCAACATCATTGATAGTTGCCTAGATCTAAACATATGAATACATGCATAAGCAAATATTTCACAAACACAAACAAAACCCAGAACCTTTCAATCAATGCTATACAATCCAGTCAATTCAGCCATCACTTATTCACAAGCCAAACTTTTTTTAACACATCTTTGACTATCTAACACAATCCTCCTCTTTTAACTGAACTCATAACTAATTATGCAAAGATGTGCAATAAAACTAAGATATGTAGAGCTTCTTAGTCTTTTTTACACTACAGAGTACAAAAGTTCCAAACTTTATAAAACTTACAATCATAGTATCGCCTCTCAAGATTCTTGTACCCGATTGACTGAGCAGCATCACTAGGCCTCCCAGGTGGGTAAGGCCGCTGCCTGAACCCCCACAGCCCAAAGAAGAACTGCCTTGCAAAGTCCCAAAACTTGTCATCGGCCTCACTATCGGTCTTCAGTGCCTTCCTAGGCATCGGTCGCCCATCGGGGCCAGTGACATGCGGCACTGCCTTCCACACCTCCCAATCCTCCTTGTGGTAAGGTCTCTTGTTCTCCTCCAAATCAAGCTCGTTCATCTTGTCCCTGATCTCCTCGGCTCTCAAGAGAAACTTCATAACAGGGCTATTCTTCAACTTCTCAATCCACTCCTCGTTCTCCCTTATCTCTTCCTCAGTGGGATTCTCCCTCTCCTCTATGTAGGGGTTGAGCTCGTCTTGTTTTAGAATCTTTTCTACTTCCGGAGTGTGCCTATACATATTATCAAACAATGACACTTAAGCAAAATTAATCTAAAATTAAAACCATCCATCATTTAACAAAATTAAACTGTTATCAAACAATCACCTTGAGACAGCTATTGAAACGAATAAAAAACAGATTAGTCAGCCAAAATAATCTCCATCCAAACATGCCTCTAACTTAACCCTAAGCTGTGTGAACTAAACTAAGTTTACAAGGGTTTAATGCAAGTTACAATCAAAATGTTCCTATAGATCAAACAAAAATGCCACTATTTTACAAAATCAAACAACACAATCCTAAACCTGAGAGAAGTATCTTGAAAATTGAATGAGAAGGGTAAGGGAAGATGCCTGTAATCAGGGATGTTCTCGCATTCCCAGAAGAACTGGTGAGCCATCTGAGTGAAGTGGCCAGGTTCGCCATTGTTGGGCTTGTTGGGCCTTCTGCGGAAGAACCTCGGGAGGCCAATGGCGGCGAAGGGCGGAGAGTTGGCGTTATGTTCGAAGAATCCGAGGATGTTGAAGTTGACAGCAGGGAGAGGGTTTTGGGGTTTGTTGAACCAGTTGCCACCGAAAGGGTTGAAGTTGTTAATGGAAGCCATTATTATTATTATCAGAAGAAGAAGTTTGATTTGATGTTACAACTTCAACGTTACAAATTTGGGAAGTACCATGGAAGAAATGGAATTAGCGGAGAGTGAAGTGAACTAGTGAAGTCGAGACCTGAGAGAGAGTGAAGAAAAAGATTGGATGAAAATAAAATTTAAGATGTATTTGGATGAGAAAAAATAAAATAAAAGGAGCGACATCAAATTTTTTAAATAAAAAAATTAGATAAATAAAAAATAAGAATTTAATTATTTTTTAATTAAAATAATAAAATTTACACATAATAAAAATTATAAATTAAATGATAATTAACTTTTTATTCGAAGGGAGACACTCACGTAAGAAAAAATGTTTTTTTTAAAAGACACAATAATTCCATCAATTAATATTTAACATATACAACATTAGTCAAAAAATCTAATAACCGATTAAATATTTGTTTTGAACGTTATTATTTTGATAAAAAATATTTTTTTAATAAATTTTTTTTATTTTTTAGTGTATTTAATAAATTTTTAATAATAAAAATAAAAGTATTAGAAAAATAAAAAATATTTTTTTTAAAAAAGCTATAATTTATATCTTTTTAAAAAAATCTTAAAAAAAGATATTTTTATGTAATAAATAAATAAAAAAATACTTTTATATTGTTATACCCAAACATAATTGATTAAAAAGATCTTTTTGTATGAGATATTCAAATATAAAATTATTTTTACTTTTACATAAAATCTTCTAGAAAAAGATAAATCGAAAAAAGATCTTTTTTTAAAAACTCACCCAAAGAAGCCCTAAACTATGTTGCTTTTAGTAAAATACTAAAATTAGTCTGAATTAATCTATTCGACCAAAAAATTAATAAATGGAACTTTAGACTAATCTGAATTAATATTTTTATAAAAATAATTATATATTTTTATTATAAAGAATATCTAAAATATCTCTAATATATACTTTAAATTAAAAGTACATATTAAGACTTTTTAAGAGTTAAAACTTAAAATGATCTCTGAGATTAACGTCGTACATTAAAATCGTTTTTGAGATTCTAATTATACTAATTACGTCCCATTGACAAAAGTGCACCATGTTAGTCTCTGATTCATTTTCCATTAACGACGTGATAACATGGCTTGATGATGTGGGTTGTTAGTGACAAGTATCATTCCATGGTTTAATCATTAGTAATAATATGATGATGTGGTGACCAGTGACATGTGGCATGTTGATGTGGATGGTTGTGCCATGTGTCACAATGTTATTTGGTTACGTGTCTATTTGTGCCACGTGTCGCAACTGTATTCGTCCACGTGTCGTCAATTATGTCATCATTGTAGATTCACCAAATTAGATCCTCACTTTGGCATTAAGTGATTCATTTTAGTTCCTGAAATTGAATGTCGTATACAAAACCAGTCCCTTCACTAGTTTTTTTCTCGTTTTTTCTATAAATTCAAAATTCTCAATATCTTTAAATGCATTAATTTCAATTCTATTTTTTCACATGTTATCCAAATACAAGTGCTTTTATAAAATAATTTTTTTTCTTACCCTTAACCGCCGTTTTAAAGTTGACGTGAAGGCATTTCAATCACCCTCACTACCATCTCTGACCTCTTTCATCTATTTACACACAATGAAAACGTGTATTTCATAAGAAAAAAAAATGTTTATTTTAATTATTGATTTTTTGTTACAAATACATATTTTTTTATGAAAAAATTTGTCTAATCAATCATATAATTCATTTTTTATAATAACATACTTAGAGTTAAGTCTCAAAGTGGTCCTTGAAGTTACACTCAAAACTCATAGTAGTCCCTGAAGTTAATAGTTATCCATATTCGTCCTTGAAGTTGCACTTCGGGACTCATATTCGTCCTTCCAGCACATTTTGTCCATCGGGGGCCACCGAAAAGCTGGTCTAGACTCCTCTGTGACACACTGGTTAGGTAACGACTAGCTAACGTGGATTAGTAATCTTTTATGGTGCAATTCGGTCCTTAAATCAAAGTTAAAAACCTTAATCCCTAAATTTGATAATCATTCTTTGTAGTAACCCCTCTCTTCTCTTCTCTTCTCTTCTCCATCTTTAAATTAGACAAAATTGAATATATAAAAGACTATTCAAGAACAGATACTATAAATAATGCCGATTGATAGGTAAATAGAAAGAAATTTGTCAAAATCATCTTTGCTGTACCCAAATATCATTTGGATAAGGTCATTAGTTCTAAACGAAAAGAATTCTGCTTCCTCTACAATCTACATGAACAGATAATAAAATTCTGAAGTGTGAGAAACCAAAAGGGAACAGAATGACACTTTAATTGTTTCAGTCTAAGCAAAATGGTGGAGTCGATTGTCATTCTTTATGGCTTTATCATATTTGAAATTAGTAATATGCAAAGTTATAATCTAAATGTAGTTCTTTGAGTTGATAAATAAGAGAGGATTTAAGTTATACCTCATCTGCAATCAGAGTAGCTTTAGGGACCTCGATCATGGTTCCTACTTTATAACTTATAGAAGAGTTCGTCTCAAAGAACATTTTCACAACAACATTTCTTATTAAACTTACTTGATATTTCAACTCCTGCCAAGGATAAAAAACAAAAGATTATAAATAATCAAGACAAAGAGCTAAAGTAATAATATTTAGTACATACTATTTAGGAAAAACTAAAAAAACTACGAAGCCTTGGCCCAAAGAATGTATGGCAAAGCTATAACATAATTTTTATAATTAATGGTACATGTAGAGCAAAAAGTGAAGCAAAAAATTAGCAAGAGAATAAATGAGGTTGAATAAGTATCATGCCTGAGGTGTACCGACCAAGGTTGCAAGAACCGGACCGGTCAATAAACCGATAAGATCACTGATTCACATGTTCATTGATTCGACCGGAGTTCAACTGGGATTCAACCGGTTTTATTAAATATTAAATAAAATTATTAAAAAAAATCTATATATAATTTTAAATATATAAATTCAATCATTTCTAACTAAATAAAATTCAGAATTTCACAATTTCACATAATAAATTATCCATAATTTAATATTAGAAGTTCACAAACAACTTCAATCATCAAAATTGATAATTAAAAAATCTTGATCAATCTAAACTCTCAAAAATAAATAAACCTAGTTTCAAAGGATTCCTCCATGTTGCACTTTGGACAAAGTATATTATACAGTGTGAATTTAAAGCATGATCTTTTTTCCTATATGGTTAACTTTTTCTGGACACTACCATAAATTTCAAATTGAAATGAAGGAACATGCATAACAAATAAACAAAACAAGTAAAAACAGATTCATTGAGCACTTCATAGATGAATGGGACCGTGCTTTAGGTTCACCCCCAAAATTCTGTTAGTCGTTTTCTATGGAAGAAAGGTGAAGATTCAAAGCATGTTAAATTAAACAAGCCAATAAAGTGTACATTAAGCACTTGACAGCATTGTCCGAGATATTATTCTTCTCGAACATTTTAGCATTCATCACCACATCTCCAACTCTTCAACACCAGATTACCAGAATAAGCAAAACAAGCAACTCAGCAACTCAGTTTTATGAACATCAGCAACTCAACAATAACAAATTCTTTCTAGAAAATTTCACAAAACAAGCAAAAATTAACCAAATCAATAACTCAGAATGACAAACCCTAAACCCAGTAACTCAGAATCGGCATTATTAACCACATAAGCAAAAATAAATTGTGGCAGCAATACTTATCGACGGCGAGGGAGGGAAGGAAGTGACGGCGACTGAGGAAGGGAAGTTCTTCTCGTACAGAGAGAGCGAGAGAGAGCTCGACGAAGGACGCTCTAATCAGACACAGAGAAGGGGGAGAGAGCCCAAAAGGCGAGAAGGCAGCAAATAAATCATAAATCATAATCAGAACCCAGAAGCCCAGAAAGCAGCAAATAAATCAAGAAGACAAGAACAGAGTCTTACCGGAGAATGAGGAGGCGGGCTCGGCGAGCTCGGCAACGTTCGGCGACGAGGAGGCAGGCTCAGCGAGAAGCAGAACGTGGTGATGGTCGCGGCTGCTGTGGATGGCTGTGGGTGGCGAATGAGGAGGCCGGCTCAGCGAGCTCGGCGACGAGGAGGCGGGCTCAGCGAGCTCGGCGACATTCGGCGACGAGGAGGCGGGCTCAGCGATAAGCAGAACGCGGCGGTGGTCGCGACTGTAAGACCCAAAACTTTTGAAAAGTCTTATTATGATCAAGTCTCAAATCATAGTTATTTATAGCCTTAATTTCAGAAATTATTTTATTAAAGATAATTAAGGCAAGTTTTGATTTATTGGATTTGAGATGAGTTATGATTATTATCCAATTTTATAATTATTGGATTATTTTCTATATTTAAAGTATAAAGTTGATAGTTATGAAATAATAAGGATTTTATATGATTTTGATTAGATAAGTAATATTTTAAATATTAATACTCCTATTTTGGAAAATAGAGAAATTAACTATATTATTTCTAGATTTTTGGATTTGGACATTTTAATGAAAATAAAGTGTGAAATTGATGAGCAAATAGTATTTTTATACACTATTATTGTTGAATTAGAATTTATTTCTAATTACTATATTATACCTATTTTTAAGTGAAATTACAAAAGTACCCCTAACCCTAATTTTATTCAAAAAAGCCCTAACCCTAAAACCCTAACCCAGTACCCGTTTCCCCTCCTTGAACCAGCAGCAGCAGCTGCTGCTCCCTCTGACCTAAACACACACATACAATATCTGAAGCAAAGAAGAAAGGGAAGGCAGAAATCGGGGGAAGGGAAGAGAGGAGGAAGAAGGTGAGAGACAAGCTTGTCACCGTCGATCCACCGCGAGCCGCCATTGCGAGTCAGGCCCGAGGCGAGAGACAAGGAGCTGCCGCGAAGGAGGAAGAGGAAGGAGGGGGAGATCGGGCGTGCCCAGTCGTCGTCGCCGTGCCTCCATCGCGACTGACCCATCGCCGCTAGGGTTTGTGACCGCCATCTCTGTTACTGCCGACAAGCACCGAGGGAGAGGAAAATCGGAGTTTGCACAGCACAGAGAGAGAGAGAGAGAGAGAGAGAGAGAGAGAGAGAGAGAAGAAGGCTGAGACTGAGCGCCGCTGGGAGAGGACGACGCGAGCTGGAAGTCCGGTTGCCGCTGTCCTATGGAGTAGACTGAACCGCGCCGTGCTGATGGGGTTCTCCCCGTCGCCGGAAATGGATTCAGGCTGCCGCAAGTGTCGCGGTCGAAGGAGGAAGCTGCGCCCCTGTGTTCTGACCGCCAGGAGTGGTTCTGTGACTTCCGGGATCACCGCCGGAGCTCCAGGCTGAGCTTCTGCCACTTGAGACCCTGCTACTGTCGCTGGAAAAGTTGCCGGTAAGGGTTTTATTTGAGGTTTCTGCCTTTTTGGTTTTCGAAAAGGTTTTGATTTTGCGCGGTTTTTACATTTGATCCACCGGAGCTTCTGGCCATCATCGGAGCTGTTACCGGAGCCGGTTCGGAATCGCAGCTGCCTCATTGTGTTATTTCGGTAAGAAATTATGTTTCCAATAATCTCGCGTTAGTATTCTGTTATGTTTGGTTAATGAATGAGCCTTGGTAACGTGGGATCGAGTCCTGATTATTATATGTTGCGATTAGTGTTGCTATGGTTATTGCGAAAGTGGCTGGGAGCTGAGGTTTTGGTTTCCGTCAGTTCGGGTTGAGGCGGAAAGGACTCTGTGAGACGTTTGGGTTATGGAATTGCGTTTTGAGGTAGGGGCGCTTTCCAAAAACTATGTTTTATGTATTGGAATTATTACATATGGATACTGATGTGAGATATTGTGTATTTGGTGATTGTATCTGCCTTATGTATTATTTGATTGACTCGAATGATTATGGATGTTGGTTTGGCTGAGTTGTTGTGCGGCTTTGTGAAATGTAATGTTTTGAAGTTGATTCTTTAAAGATTTGAAATCTGAGTTTAAACCGTTGAGGATTGGATTGAATTGAGTCAATTATTTCAATGATGTGAAAAGTCGAATGCACTTTTGAATTCAGCCTGGTTTACTTTAATTGATTTGGTTTTGATAAATGATTTGTTGCTGAAACGATTCTTTAAAGCTTTGGAAATGAGTTAAATCGGTTGATATTGAGTTGATTTTGAAATAGTTTCCTTGAGATATGCCACTGAGGCGACTATTGGCTTTAACTAGTTTTTGAATTGATTTATGGTTTTGAGTTGTTGAAAAGGAATGAGTAACGGTTTAGTTGGGACCCGAACCGGGTGGCAAAGTCCATGTTTTAGGGGAGGTGCTGTCGAAATTTCTATAAAACCTGAGTCTTTATTAAAATGTTGTCTGGCAAAATGATGAGTTAAAGACTTCAACTATTTTATTTGAATTAGGGGTGCACATGGGTCGGGTGAAGCCGGGTTTGATGTGACCCAGACCCGGTCCGAAATATACATCGGGTCTATTTATTAGACCCGAACCCGGCCCTAGACCCGATGAAACCAATACACTTTCGGGTCACAATTATACCGGGTGAAAATCGGGTGAAAACCGGGCCGTTAACATTACATTACGTTGATACCTTCTTGTAAACTAACATGTAAAAATATCCAAATTTCCAAGACTCCAACCATTAGTTAACATAGTAAAATTCACTTAGAAAAATATAACAAGAACCAACCATTCTTCAAAATTAAAGCATAACCACAATCAATATTAAAGTATAACCACAATCAATACTAATATTGTCTAATAATACCAAATATTTAAATCAATACAAATAACACAATCTTATGTATTAGTCTAAA
>NC_029773.3:82727942-82764812 GCF_000817695.3 Arachis duranensis | reverse complement strand
AGAATGGCTATGTATGATTATGAATATTGGCTGGTTCTGGATTGAACTGTGAGCCGGAATGGCTATGTATGATATTGATTTATGGCTGATTGCCGAATGAGTTATGGGCCGTATGGCTGACTATGAAATTTTGAATTTAAGCCGGATGGCTGAGATGGATGTTGATCCATGGCTGGGACTGAATGAATATATGCCTGAGATACCTGGGCAGTAGCAAGGGTTGTGGTTCGTCCCACTTGCTCCAAGTCAGAGACTGTGACGCCTGGGTAGTAGCGGTAGTAGTGGTGAATCTACTCGCTCCAGGTTGAGCTTTTAAACACCCGCCTGGGTAGTAGCCGCAGTAGTGGTTATTCCACTGGCTCTGGGTTGAGCGGGTAGTAGCAAGGGGATTGTAGCTCAAATTTACTTGCTCCGCGATGGGTGTTTCTGTCCATGGTTAGCTACCAGGACGTGTCGGGTTGGCTATATAACCGACAGATGATATCATCAGCCACTAGGACAGGCATGCATCATATGCATTTATGTGACATTGTTTGGGTGTGCATATTGTACTTGGTTTGCCTATGTGATTACTTGTGATTACCTGCTACTTGTTCTACTTGCTGTAACTGTTTGTTTGTGCTTGAACTTCCTATCTGTGTTTGCAACTAGGACTCTGGTTGTTTGTGGTGATTGGTTGTTGGATTGGATTGTCTGGGCCTAGGGCCGTGGATGAATTGAGATGGACCGATGGTTGATTCTGGTTTTATGTTTCTGGTTTGGAAAATTATGAAGGGCTATTTTGGTTCAGTATAGATAAACCTTTTTGAAAGGATTTTGATGTTTTGAGAATTGAACGGTTCCTCTTTCAGAAAAGATTTCCGACTTTACTTTTATTATAAACTGTTGTTTTTGAAAAGAGGCATAGGACGGTTATTAATCACTGGTACGGTTTATCTTCATGTATCCTATTACAGTAATTTCCAAAAACCCTCTACTGAAAACCCTTTCGAGGATGATGTTCTCACCCCCTACATTTTTCCCCTTTTAGGATATGGACGCAGAAGTCACGAAGAGTTTATTTAGTTGTTGAAATGCTCTGTATTGTTTTAGTTATGGTTTATTGTACCCTCGCCTTTATCTTGATATATTCTGTAAGAGGGATAGGAATTGTATTGGATAATGCTTGTAATATTATTTATATGTATATGTATATATATGTATGTACTCTTTATGAGTTTCTGGAAGTTGTATGGTATGTATGGATGTATGTTGTATAGCAAAAGTATTTTTGGGAGCGGTATTGCGGTTTAAAGTTTTAAACAGGCTCATATTTTAGTATTAAATAGTATAAGTGTCGTCGTAATGTCCGATCTATCAGAGTTGCGCAGCCGGAAGCGTGAGCTTTGGTAGTTAGGGTGTTATGACTACTGTGGATGGCTGTGGGTGGCGAATGAGGAGGTGAGCTCGACGAGCTCGGCGACGTTCGGCGACGAGGAGGCAGGCTCAGCGAGAAGCAGAACGCGATGGTGGTCGCGGCTGCTGTGGATGGCTGTGGGTGGCTCGGTGATTTCTGGAATCTGGAGCTTGGTGGCAATGGTGGGTGAATGGCTAAATGCACTTGGAAAGGGGAAAGGGAAAACTGATTAGGGTTAGTGGGTTACGCGTTACGCCTTTCTCTTTTAAAAAAAAAAAGCCAAAACAACGTCGTTTGGCATCTCAAGTTGCAAACCATAAAACCACCAAAAAATCGAACGATTCTCTCGGTTCGCCGGTTAACCGCCAGTTCGACCGATTTTTCACCGTTCTTTGCCAGTCGATTTTCGATGTTATCCGGACCGGCTAGGTGACCAGTTCCCGATTATTCCGATTGAACCAGCCGGTCCGGTTTGATTTTCAGAACCATGGTACCAACAAGTAGAACCATTGTTTCCGATTAACCTTTAATGCATGGTTACTCACTGAAACTGCAGCCTCAAAAATTGCACGAACCTGCATCTCAGTTAGTTTCGGGTATGATATTCCTAGCCTGTTGATAGAAAATTCATTAGTTAGATATGAATGTTGTGAATCAATCCATAAATTAGGGGGATGCAAACCTGCAGCCTCAGCAACCAAGCATGGAATACACTTTTGATAGGTTTTCAATTCTAGAAAAAATTTCTTTTTCATTGATTCCTGTTTCCGAAGTTAGCTCCCTGACAATATGATGCAATTCACCCTCGGGAATAAACTCATGAAGTGGAGGATCCAACAATCGGATTGTCTTCGGGAGACCGTCAATTGTGCGAAAAATCTTCTCGAAATCTGATCTCTGATAAAATAGCAACATATTAATTGTGGCTTTTCTCTGTTTTGGTGTAATGGCTACTATCATCAACCTCACAGCTTTTATCCTCTCGTCTGAAGCAAAAAACTGAAAGTAGAGAATAATACAATTCTTAAATATTTAGTGTCATAACAATTGAGTATGCACAGTCTAATTTCTTGGACACTATTCTATCTAGCTGTTAGTGTATCTGCAGGTGTGTCAACATTTGTCATTATCTGATTCACAACAGCAATATGAATTCACAATGTTCAAAAAATAATATTTTGAAATTTTAATTCAACTCAAACTATGAAGTAGGTAAGACTCATGACATACACTCACCTTCAGATGCCTTATTTCATCAGCCCAAGACATGAAGCCATACTTATACTATTTCGTCTAATTTATAGTATCTATTCTTGAATAATCTTCTATATATTCCATTTTATTTAATTTGAAGATGGAGAAGAGAAGAGAAGAGAAGAGAAGAGAGGGGTTACTGCAGAGAATGATGATCAAATTTGGGGATTAGAGTTTTTAACTTTGATTTAGGGACTAAATTGCACCATAAAAGTTTAGTAATCCACGTCAGCTAGCCGTTACCTGGCCAGCGTGTCACGGAGGAGTCCAGCTCAACTTTCCGGTGGTGCTAGATGGACGAAATGTGTCAGAAAGACGAATCTGAGTCCCAAAATGCAACTTAAGGGACGAATATGGGTAATTATTAACTTCAGGGACTACTATGAGTCTTGAGTGTAATTTCAAGGAGTACTTTGAGACTTAACTCAACATACTTATATATTACAAAATTTACCAATGTTAAATTATTATAAAAAAGTTATATAATTAAAACTAAACTTTTAAATTTTTTTATCAAAACACTTGTATTTAAACGATATATGAAAAAATAGAATTGAAATAAGTGCATTCGAGATATTGAAAGTTTTAAATTTTAAAAAAGATGACAAAAAACTGGTGAAGGAACTAATTTGTTGTACGACTTAAATTTAAGGGACTAAAATGCGTCACTTAATGCAAATTGATGGACTAATTTGGTGCATATACAATGATGACATAATAGACAACATGTAGACAAATACTGTTGCGATACGTGGCACAAACCGACACGTGGCCAAATAGCATTGTGTCACGTGGCACAACCATCTACATCAGCATGCCACATGTCACTAGTCACTACATCATCAACAATTATACATGGTCAAATTATGGAGTGACATGTATCACTAACAGTCTATGTCATCAAGTCATGTTATCACGTCGTTAATGAAAAATAAATTAGTGACTAACGTGGTGCACTTTTATCAATCTCAAGAATGTAATTAATACAATTAAAATCTCAAAAATGATTTTAGTACACGACACTAATGTCAAAGACTATTTTAAAGTTTAACTCGATTTTTAAATATGATGTTTCATCCAATTCATTCGACCCATTCGCCAAAGAGCAGAAGCATGCATCTTTTCCATCTTCATTCTACGAAAATTCCCGTCTAAAGTGACTCTTTTGGCATCGCCAAAACAAGGAAGCTACTATAAACTCCATATGCAACTATCATTCAAAGATCCTCACACCTCAGTAAACTCTTATTCAATTAAAATAATCATTACATGGGCAGCATCAGTATCCTTACCCGTAACATCAATATTTGACAAAAGTCCAAATGTCCTCTTTCGTAAAAGTTTTGATAAATGAGTCAAGCCAAAGAGTACTAAAATGATTTTCAAAAACAACTAAACTTCAGCCACATGATAAAAATTAAAATTTACTACAAAAAATAAGTTAGACAAAAATTCGTAAGTATCATAAAATTAATCTTTCTTAAATTGCTGCAGTGGATTTGCAAGTTTTGTTAAAATAAAAAAACTGTTTTTTTTATTTTTAAAATTTAAATGATTAAGCTTTTTTTAAAAAATTGTTTAAATAATAAATATTTATATTAAAAGTAGTTTATAAATAAGTTATTTTATATTTAATTTTTTAATTCTAAAGTATTTATTTAAAAAAATGTGATAAAAAATATTTTATTATGAGACACATTATTTTTTTAATTTTTTTATAAATATTTAAATAGCTTCTTAAAAAAATTATAATTTAATTTTAAAAATTATACCGAATATTAATATTATTTTTTTCATAAGTCAAAAATAAAAAAAAAATAAAAAATAACTTTTAAAACTTCTCAAACTAATTCCATTAATTTAATATGTATATCCAATCACATTGTAACACCTAAAAATCTTTATAAAAAAGGTTTTAAACTCACTTTATGTGAGTATCCACCTAATTTTAATAAAGAAAACACATGTTGGGAAGAGTTCATTTATTGTCGTTCAAAATTCTCATTTCTTTTTAGTCTCTGGAAATCTAAGAGAGATTTTTTTTTTCTCTCCCTTCTCCCTCCTTCAGCTTTGTCTAGGAGAATTTACATCTAACCCCTTTCTCTTAACACATTTCTTTGTCATTGTAATTGTATCAATAACAAGATGCACCTCTTCTAGATGATGGAAGAGCATTAAAAGACCATGGTTAGTCAACGAGGCATCATGCGCCACCAATTACATTCAGACACAATATATATGTAAAATAATTGTAAAACGAAAAAAGAAGAAATAATATATAAGATTATATTTCCAAACTACTTAAAATTTGTTAGATTACAATATAATAACTAATTACATTTACTCACCAAAAACACATGTTTATCTTAAAAATAAATATTAAATGACTAATATTTTTTCTTGTATTTATTTTATATTTAAATTTATATTAGCTAATAATTTCTTTTTTGTCACAACAAATATTGACTCCCAAATATTTACCTATCTTTAATGTTTTTAAGAAATAGAAAAATTTGATTAATTCACTATATAAAAAATTTTCAAAACCTTATTAGCAATTTAGCATATAGGATTGATGTGATTTTTGTATATCAAACTTTTTTTTTTAAACTAAAAAAATTTAACACAACAAGATAGAGCATAAAAAAAGTATTAAACAGATAAGAGAAAATAAACTGATTTTTAATTATCTTTGACAAATATCATCAACAACCTAAAATATTAAATATCATTCAATTTTTTGTAATTTCTAATTGATTTATTGACTACTTTTACAACACCTATTTTTTGATTCCCGAAGATTCTATCATTCCTTTCTAACTAAATATTCCAAATGATAACAATATGGTTTTACTAGGTAGACAATGACTTTTGTAAATAATGGGCTCTAGAATTTACCCAATAAAGTAAAAAAATACTCCACCCCTAAATTATTTCCTAAATCTTAATATTAAGATAACCATATGCACACCTAGTGAATGGAACATCTAGTCAATGAATAAATCAAATCAAAAGAAATAATCATCTAATTAAAAATAATGAACATAATCATCTGTATATCTATTGAATTGAACATCCAACATATTCATTATTCACACTCTTTAATATTCTCATTGTCTATCAATATTTTTTCTAACAATAAAACCATCACTCACCAACATTCTATCAATTGTATATCAAACTTTTACTTTCAATATTTAACATTTTAACTCTTTCATACATTGTTTTAAGTTTTTATTGTTCATATTGTATGTAAACTCATCACTAATAAGTTTAATTTTTTACTATATCTTTTTTCTTATAATATTTTTTTTTTCAGAAAACTGTTGACCTTTTGAATGATAGGGCCATAGAGTAGATACCTTACTTGCATATCATTAATGACACAGCCAATAATAATGATAAAAATAAAAGTGTGGAGTGTATGAATCTTATTAGTTTGTTCTTGTTATACCAAAGATGATGAAGATGCCTTCTTTTCTTCATTATTCCTTGCCTCCTCCTCGTTCATTCTTCTACTTTTGCTTGCTTCTTCTTCTTCCTCTTTTGCTCTTGCTACTACTCTTTGTAGCACCCTCTTCTTCATCATCATCACAAGACAATAATAATAATAAGGTAACATTGTCACTATACTATGAGAGTCTATGTCCCTTTTGTGGTGACTTCATAGTCAACCATCTTGTCAAGCTCTTCCAAACAGATCTTATCAACATTGTTAATCTCAGATTGGTGCCTTGGGGTAATGCTTGGCTTGCACCTGATGGCACTTTTCTTTGTCAGGTTTAATTTATTTATTTATTTATTATTATTTTATTATTCTTATTATTAAGAGTTAAGTATGATTTTGGTTCTTAAGTTAATGACTATTTAAAACCAAATTAAATTTTCTATATAAAAAAAAAGTTTGAAACAAAAAAATTTTTTACCCTACTAAAATCATACTTAACCATTACTAACTATCTACTTATTATTATGTGTATTCCATTTATTTTAATTTCTTTTTTATTTCATGTTCTAACATTGTTGTTGTGGCTCATGAAGTATGATTTGTGTTTTATTCTTTGAATCTTTTCACTTTTGGCAAGTCTTCATTTTAGATGGAGAAGTATTTTTATATATATATTTTTTTTCAAAAACAAAAATGCTATGTCAATATTCACTTTGTTAATTATCATTTAAATTTGAATATGATTAGATAGATTTTTAGGTTGCATTTGGTTTGTATTTTTATTTTTTAATATTTTTTATTTTTAGAATTTTATAAAATAAATAAAAACTATTTTTTAATTTTACTTTCTTTTATTCACAAAATTATGAAAAGATTAAAAATAAAAAAAATAAAACAGATATCAAACACAATCTTATTTTCTCCGGATTGAACTCTGTCTGTGTTAATAAATACTCATAGGTTAAATGTATAAATAATACAATTCCTTTGGTTTTCTCATATTTTTCTATCAGATTTTTCTTTTGTTAGAAAAAAAAGTATTATTGATGGGTTATTTCTCTAAGGAAAAAAAATGCTGGTTAACAAGAAATATATAATAAATAAATATTATGATTCATACTTTCATATTGTTCTAATAACATTTTTAATATTATCATGAATTAATGGCACTGCCCCTCTAATAAATTCTTGCCCCTGCTGTCTTCTTGCCCCCATCTAATTTCTCCAACAATCCACCAATCGGTTAATAATATTAAATATTTACTTTTAATTTTATCAAGATCAATAATTCAATATGCCCCCCTTGTTACCAAAAACAAAAAGAGAACACATGTCTCTTCTTTTACTTCATTTTCAGCTTTTTTACTTTTTACTCTTTTTAGGTCATCCCTTAATTACTCTTTTTTTTTAGACATTCTTTTTACTCTTTTTTATAACTGTACAATTTAATGCGGGGCCTGCAATACAAAACTAACATTTTGGGCTCACAGGTACACAAATTCTATGCTAAAAATATTTAACTTTTTAATTTGGGCCTATTGGTATTACATATTTTGTGGATAAATTAGAAAAAGATGTTTTCCATTTTTCAACCTTCTTTTTGAGAGGCACGCAACATCATTAGAAGTGGTGAAATTCTTTGGATTGCAATAACTGCATTTAATTAGATTCGAAATTTAGTTGACGTTATTAATAATAAATAAAAAATTTTAATAGTGTGTGTGAATATATAATATAATTATATGAGTGAGTGTTGTAATGTTGTAATATCTAAAATTAAAAATTATCTAATCCATCTGAAAAAAAAAACTACTTTTTAAGAGGACATAATCATTAAAAAAAAGGAGAAAATAATGTTTATTAACAATGTCTTTAGCTTATTATTTTTGTAGTAATGAAAATCGTTTACTTTTCATATGGATGTGTTTTAATTTGTTTTGTCTTTACATTCAACATTATTTTTTCTTTCTTTGTAATTGCAGCATGGAAATGATGAATGCTTTCTGAATACAATTGAGGCCTGTGCTGTTACAGTATACCCTAATGTGGTAGGATCCCTAATATATATTTAACAGCGAATTTAATTAACTATATGATTATGTCACAACACTTTCAGATTCCAACAATAGTGTAATTTGCATAAGTATTTTCATATAGTTAATTCATAAAGCATTTTCTTTTTATTATTAACTGTGTCTACTTTTGAAAGCTATATGAATTGTGCTATAGTTCTAATTGACTAAGAATATATAGTTGTAATGCAGGCACAACATTTTAGATTTATACACTGCATAGAGAATCTGACCTTAGAGGGAAGGCAAAACCAATGGGTTAATTGCTTCCAAATGACTGGATTGCCCAAATTACCCTTGGACTGTTATACAAATGGCAATGGCAAAAATGTTAGTTATTTTATATCATTTTTATTGCTTAACTTTCATTTGATATGGCATATTCATCACATGATATTTTCAGTTATGTCTTACATATTTATTTTTGTCTTGTATATTGTATATATTTAGTTGAAATGCCAATTTGTTAATGGCTACTCTATAAATGCCTAATAATTGTTGCATCAAAGGGAATCCACATTTTATTCAACAACTAGTATTTTTATCGTAATAACATTATGGAAATATAAATTTTTTAAAATTATATCAGTTTTGTTAATTATAATACAAAAAATTTATAGAACTAAATTATTTTTACAAAAAGATCATAAAAGTCAAAAGTTCTATTGACTAAGAAAACTAAGATCTTCGTAAATAAAAAAATCAAATAATAAAATTTTTAGTTATTATTTTTATATGAAAGAGTTTAATTTTTTACTAATAATTAATTTTAACATTCGTTATCTAAAATTTAAAAGAATTTAACGCGTATACTTTTACATTTGATTAGGTATTAAGTTTGTTGTACAAATAGAAATAATTAATTTTTATGTTTACTATTTAAAAATAATATTTTTTATCTATGTATATAAAAATATAATTAGATATTAGTATAAAAAAATTTATATTGACATTTATATATAAAATTAACTCAAAATGATTTTTTTGAAAAATAATTGAATTTTGATTCTAACTTTTAATCACAAAATTAGTATTTTCTCTAAATTATATGTAATAAATATTTGAAGAAGGAAGAGAAATGAAAATATAGATTAAAAAGATAAGTAGCAAAATTTTAAAATTAGATAAAAAATATATATATAATAATATCTTTTATTTGAATTGTATTATATTGTTAATTTTATTTTTTATAGAACTGAAAGGTAGAAATGAGTAAACCAAGTTATTTTCCCTCTCTTTTATTCTAGCTTCAAAGTTCTTTTGGTGCTAATTTTTATTATTTTATAGATTGAACAAAAGTTTGCTCAGGAAACTACTCAGCTTAATCCACCCCATAGATTCGTTCCATGGGTAGTTGTCAACAATCAAGCACTTCAAGAGGTTTGTGATTGTTAAGGAAACATTATTTTACCGTAAAAGCTCACATACAGTTGATTGACTAAATTATTATCTAACAATTTTCAACTATTAATTATGCGTGAGTTTTCAGCTAGTTTTGAACTTGTTATATTATTAATAATTAACTCCCCTTAACTTGTGGTGGTTGTTTTAGGACTACCCTAATTTTGTGAACTATATTTGCAAGGCTTACAAGGGCAAGTCAAAACCAGATGGTTGTAGATCACTTTCAACAAGAACTTATGATATGATGAAGGATGGAAACAATTCATTTCAAAAACCGGTTTGTTATGTAGGTCATGTGAAAAATCTGACACTACCATAGTGACTGCTCAAAAGACCAAGCAGTAAATAAATCTCCATGAAAGTGATGTTGGAATTTTGGTTTGATTTATGTACTTCTTATACAAGAATATAGAATATTATCTCGTGTAAGAATTTCATATGATCTTATCTATATGTAGATGTTGAATTTCTTTAATTAGACTCTCTCATTTTTCATATATTCTATACATATATTTAGCCTCACCTTCTTAATCAATAGTAAAAGGTATTAATAGTACACATTAAATAAAAAAATATAAATTCTCTTTTGTTGGTTTCTCAACATAAACTACCCTAATTCCATCTTTTCTTCTTATTACACACTATTTCCTAATTTTAAGGGCTCTTCAGTATAATAAACTTGAAGGATATTTTTTAATATTAATTAATTATACGATTACTAACTGCTTTTAATTTTCTTTAGGGATGTCAGTGCTTCCCTGCTTTCCGTTTTCGCTCCTAGAATTGATCCCCATCCCCGTCCCAATCTCCGCTATGGGAGGATAATCGTCCCCATTCTCATTTCCCGCTTTTCCCGTGTTTCTCGCGGGATTCCATTCTCCATCTCCCTATGTTGAATATTTATATGAAAATTATAATAATAAAAAAAACAAACTGCAAAACATTATTACAAACATATCTTATCCAAGATTATAAGTTCAGAAATATAACATAGCAAATCATAATCCATAAGAGGATAACAGAAAGAGTGGCCGGTAGCGACTGACGAGGGGGTATGCTGCTATGACTGTGACTGTGGACACAATTATGGGGGATTGGGAGTTTTGAACTTTTCTAAAAAGTTGGGCTTGGAAATGGCGCTAAGTGGAATAGTAGGAGAGAATGGAAGACATTCAATAAGGTAGTGTTAGGATTTTCAATAGGCAAAATTACGAAAAAGTCCCTATATTAGAAATAAATTAAGGATATTTAAATAAACTCAAGAATTTGAGGAATTATCGAAGACGGAACGGAGATCCTCGTTCGGATCCCCACACCTGTTTCGGAGGATTTTAGTTCCCATTCTCATCCCCACGAAAAAAGTTCCTAGCCTTCGAATTCCCATTTAGGACAATTTTCGCAAGAATTTCCGCATTCCGAAAAATTTTGACGCTACTAGTTTTCTTCAAATATAAAAATGTTGATGGTTATAAATTAAAGCATTGTACCCTTTGACTGAAAGTCACGTACATTAAAAAGATTATTGTATGTGTTCTTTGAATATCATCTGAAGTATTTTGTATGCAAATATATAAAGATATCCTTGCTTATTATTTTATATGCATATAAGAATTAAGTGCGATTCATATTTTACTTGTTTAAAAGAGTAGAGGATTTTTTATTACCACTAGGTAAAAAATTCATAAATTTTAATATATTTTGAGAGAATGCTATCATCAATTCAATAACAAGCAAGTGTAAATAATCATTTAATCTAATCTTAAAACTATAATAAATTCAAGTTCTTACCATCTACTCATTATATATAATTATCTTTATGATCTATTTCAATTATATTTTTATATGTGCTATTTCTGTTTTTAATGTAAGTAAATAATTTAATCTGTCTAATCTCTATATAGAATGAGGGTTTTTTTTTTTTTTTCAAATTATGAGTGGCCTGGAAAGACATAATCATGTATTGAGAAGGAAAAAAAATGAGGTGTTCTTTACAACTTGCACTTTTGCTTTTCAATTGTAATTGAATGAGCAGAAATATTGGAATATTCAACGAAAAAATATAGGGGCAATTTTTTTTAGTCAATGTTAATTATATTTTATTATAAAATTAGTTTTATTTTTGATGTTTGAAGAATTTATGATTTAAAATTAAAATTGAAAAAAATAATTGATGATATATATTGACTAAAAAAATTTAACTCCCTCGTCAAATTCTATCCAAAAATAGTATAAAAGTTGATAGCGAAAAGATGACCTATATATATTCAAATGCCATTGGTACATAGCAACCGAAAGGCCTTTTCCTCAATTGATAAGAAAAAAGCTTATTCAAATCATATCTCATTGGCATAAATGCTCTCTAAATAAACTTGTATAGGGAGAAAAAAAATTGTTTGATATAAATCGCTGATATTTTTTTATATGAAAAAAATTGTGGAGTTTGATGTTGAAATGGATGTATAAAATATTAGTACAAAATGGAAGTAGCGATTTGTTTTTTTCAATTTTTTAAAATTTAAAGCCTGCAAAATATAAATTACGTTTAGAGTTTTAATATTTTTCTATAAATATGTAACCTGCAAAACGCAGAATGTGTTTTATCCATATATTTTTTTAAGTTACAAAATGCAGTTTGTGTTTTAATTTAAAAAATATTTTAATTGAGAATCTGGTTTATAAATATTATTGTCAATTTTTTTGTCTTTCATATATACTTCAATTTCATTCTTTTGTCTTTCATATTTGTGAGTTTTTTTTTTTACAATTAGTAATGTCAAAAAGGTTGAATGAGGTAGAGTTGAAGTTATGGAAGGTATTGTATATTTATGTGTATTATAATGGTGAGATTATATCAAATACAGGTCAAAGAGTGACTTTTATTTGTAAATGTCTGTTTTTCTTTGCTATTCCATGAATCGTGAGTTTTGTAGAGTTGGAAAATAGTCTTTGTGAGAATATATAAAGTCACATTTCAAAGAGGGTGAACAACATTTTATATAGGAATCCTGTACAAGTATTTGGTGAACTGATATAGTTTCAAATAATGTCCATCACTGACGATGCATGTATGCAGCAGATATTCTATATTTATCAACAAACCTGATTTCACATGCCAACAATAGAGTTGTACATTGAGTTTAAACAGAATATGGGGCTGGACGTCGTTGGCGAAGAGGTGAATATGGATGAGTTTGGGGATATAAATTAGGAAAAAAAATAACAACGATAGTGAAAAGGAATTCGAAGCTAACTATGAAGTCGATGACAAAACGATGAAAGAGACGTGGCAGACAATCTGGCGGTGCAAAATGAAGCAGATGCACTTGTCAACCAGCACCCGTTTGGTATTCTGTCTTTTATGCGAACTTTGGATCTTGCAGCCATCCATGCCTCAGAATTTCCTAAGTATGCGAATATGAGTGTAAAACCCGGTTAATTAACGACTAATTAACCCATAAATGAGAATTTATTCTAGAAAGCCAAAAATGTGATTTTTATGGCTAAATATGATAGAGGTGATTAAGACAAGAATTTCGGTACCAATTTTATAGAAATCGGACCAAAATTGGACCGAACGGGCCAAACCAGGTCAACTGGACCCAAAGTGGGCCCTTGGCCCAACTAAATTAAACCTAATACACTCATTTCAACACTTTCTCTCCTCACTGCACTCAAAAAACATGTTGAAATGGAGGCCATGGAGGGAAAAACACTCTCTCAAGTTCTTTCTCTCATTTGATCTTCAAACCACCATAACTTTTGTTCTAGAGCTCCGATTGCCGCACCATTTTTGGCCACGCGTTCACCGCGAAGAGCTCTACAAAATCCATACAAGCAATCTTGAGGTAAGCCACGTTTTGCTCTTCGAAATTCCAGCCTTGTTTTCGAGTTTCATGAGAAAAAATGTTGAGATTTTGGGCTCTTTGATGTTATAGGACCCAACTCTCTTGAAGGAAAAGATTAATCTTGTCTCTTGAACCTTGGGTGTGGTAAAATTCTCAACCCTAGTGTAATTTGTTGTTCTATGATGTTGGATATTGAGATGTTGTGTATGGGTATGATGATTGTGGCTTAGGTTGTGTATATGTGAATATTTGAGACTTTGAAAAGCTTGAAGAGGGTTTTGTATACAAAAATCTGTTCTTGGAAGTGTTGAGACCTTGAGAGCTTGAGGAAAAGTGGTTTGGAAGTGCTCCGGTTGAGCTTGGAAAATCGGCTAAGGTATGGTCTCGGTTTCTCGTATCTAATATGTAATGTGATAGGAAATACTTAGGCTAGAGGCCCTAAGATAGGCATTAAATTGTTGATGTTGTTGAATGGTTGATATATATGATGTAGTCATATATGTGATTATGATTATTGATGCCTTGATGGTATGAAGTATGAGAAATATGCATGTTGTGATATATGCTTAATTATTGATTGAGGTTGAATTGTGGGTGAAATCATGTTGATGGTGAGTATGATATTTGTTATGTACAATGATGGTTAATTGAAAATGGTGTTGTTGAAAATTGGCATAAGGAAGAGTATATGATATATAAATGTGTTTGAGTTTGAGCCACTTGGGTGAAGTGGGTTAAAATGGTGGGATGATGTTTTGGAGATTATGGAAAAGCGTTAAAGTGTGAGTTGAGGAGACTTAATGTTGTTTTTGGTATATTTTGATTGATTTTAAAAAGGGATGAAATTGGCATGTTTTGGTTGATTTTAAAAAGGGTTGAAAATGTCTTGTTTTGAAAATGGCACTTTGTGGTATTGTATGAAAATATGGTTTTTGGACATACTTTGATGGGACATAACTTGGACTCTGGATCCTCGTTTTGAGTCAAATTCATTTAGAAATGAAATTGGATCTGGGATGTTCATGCCGTTCGAAGAATGGGCGAAAAATGTTTTGAAATGAAGGAGTTATGTCCATTAGAAGATTGGGGGTTTTATATGTTGGTTCTGCAGCTTTTAACTTAGAAAGATTTTAAGCAGAATACCCACCCATGCGTAGGCGTGCTTGACACGTACGCGTCATTTTTCAAAAAGACACCATCCAAGTGTGCACGTCGATGTGATGCACCCAATGCCCAGCCATTTTCCCGAGAGTTGTGACAGGGTTGTGCCGGTTTTGTGCCTGGGGCACAAATGTACCCGCGCGTACGTATGGCTGACGCGTACGCGTCATTTGGATATTTTTCAACCTACGCGTCCGCATGAATAACGCATACGCATCGATGAGCTTTGTGGCCATCCACGCGTGCGCGTGAAGTACGCGTACGCGTGGCCCTGTTTTCATCCCAAAGTTGATTTTTGAGTTTTAAAAGCCAAATTTCATACTTCTAAGCCTCCGATCTCACCATCTATGTCTTAAATCATTATGTTATGCCTAGCAATGAGGAAAGGAGCTAGTGAATGTGGTAACTTATGAGTGAAGCAAGGGAAAATGAATGATCAATGAGGATCAAAGATGATTATGTAAGATGCGGAGGATGGCGGTGGAAGTGCTTGTTATGCCATGGCCGAAGGGCCGTAATTGTTAATAAATTGGCTGGTTATGGATTTAACCGTGAGCCGGATGGCTAGATTATTGCCGTGTTATGGCGGAGCCATGATTATGGCTAAGAATAAATGCATATATGCTGTTGAATGAATTGTGAATGTTGCACTTCCACTATCGGAGATAAAAGTTTCCCTGGGAGAAAGCAGTGGCTAGCCACCACGTGCTCCAGGTTGAGACTCGAAACTCTTTTGACCTTATGTCGTCAGGGTGGCCGGGCACTGTGAAAGCCCCGGATGAGCTCACCCCCATAAATATTCACTAGTGAGGGTGATGGATATGGATCATGATTATGATCAAATTTATATTGAGTATAACTCGAGTTGGGGAGACACGACAGAGGGACAGTCCAATGGTTAGCTACCAGGACTTGTCGGGTTGGCTCTATAACCGACAGATGATATCATCAACCATTAGGGACAGGCATTCATCATATGCATACTATGTGAATTGTTTGAGATTGCCTACTTGACTGCATATTACTTGCTATCTGTCTAAATGCCTTATCTGTTCCTACTTGTATATCTCTTGTCTGAAATAACTGTGTTTGCCATATTATACTCCTGATGGTGGTTGGGAGGTCTAAAAGAATTGGAAAGGGAAGTATTAGTTAGACTGAAGGATCTTTAATCAGTTGCCATTTATGGTTTAGCTTGTTTATAAGCTTTGATTTTATCTGGAGGAAGTTCTAGGATTGCCTTCGGCTTTCCTCTATTATTACATGTTATATATGTGGGAACTGTTACCATGCTGGGAACCTCTGGTTCTCACCCATGCGAATTTTGTGGTTTTCAGATGCAGGACGTGAGGTTTCTCGCTGAGGCAGGCTGAAGACTTCTGGATTAGCGAAGATCCTTTGTTCTCGGGACTCTGTTTTGGTTTATATGTCTTGCTTAGATACTTTTATCTCCATTAAATAATACAAACTGTGATGACTCCTCTTATAGGAGGTTTGGAGAATATGTTTTTTGTATTTGTGTCCCTTTGGGTTTCCTTTGGGGTTTCCTTATCCTATTATATGTATATATTGCTATGCTCGAACCGGTTATCTTCGCAACCGGATTTTGAGTCTTGATATTCCTGTTTTTGACACTCTTGTATATATATATAATCTCACGTTAGTTTATTCTTGTTCGCTACGTTATCGATCGGAATGTTGCGCTTTTCGAGTTACAATTTTTGTTGTACCCCTTTTCTTCAAAGGCTCCTAGATATAAACATCATTCATACTACTATATGTACTAAATTTTTATTTTAGAGGTCGTAATACCTTACTATCTCTGAATTATGACTTAAGCATAAGAGTCTGTATGGTAGGGTGTTACAATGAGTATATTATATTTATTAATTAAAGTTACCATTACTATTTCTTTATTTAGCCTTGACCGACTAATGGTGGTTCGCATTTCATAGGTGAAGGAAATGTTGCGGCGATATACGGTCGCGTATCACTTTCGTGATTTCAAACAACATTTCGGTTTTCACGCTGATCAACTGGATCGGATTTGAAACCATAAATGCCAATTTCAAAAGCAGTATTGCGTATGCTCTTGATTGGCAGCTCCCAAGCTTCAACGCTTGCAGCAACAATTCAAGGAATTGAAGGCACTCATTATTGATTAGCTTCTTGATCTGATTTTCTAAGAGATCAAGTTGAAACAAGATCTCAATCGCAGTTTCAGTCAGATCTAGTTGTTCTTCTTCGGCACTATTGTTTTTCTTCATCATGATTGTAGCTAAGAGCTCTATTATGTTGCACCTGAAGAGATTTATAATGAGAGAGACAGTGACACTAGTGTAACAGAGCGACAGTGATAGGTGTGGGAGCAGCGGAACGAAGACGGTGCAGCGGTAGTGGAGAGGGAAGGTTGGTGAAATGGCGAAGGTGAAATGGAGAAGGCGAATTGGCGTTAATTTCTATGGAAAAATGTGGGTGAAACGAGGTACGTGGGAAGCAAACACGGGTGTAATTTTTTATTGATAAAAATCGACGGCAGCTTCGTCGATTTCAGTTAAAACAAAAATCAACCTCTTAACTGTCTATTTTATATAATAATCTACACCATCTATTTAATTTTGAAAGGAATCTCCACTGTTTAAATTTATCGATAAAAAAACCGTCGATATTACAAATATTAAAATAGACGACTCATCCATCGATTTAAAAGAAAATATAAGGTCGTCAAAATAATAAACGACTTGATCGTGGATTTTAATATTTTATTTCAAATATTTTTTTTATTTCATTGACGACAAGCCGTTGATAAATATCGACAAAAAACACAGCTGTCGATTTTTAGCGTCGATAATTACTTTATAATGCTAAAGGATGCAGGTAGTACTGCTTCTTCCTTCCTTCACTCACAAAACACAAAAACAAACACTTCCTCTCATTCCTTCACAATCAAACGCAAAACATATATATAAAAACCCCTCACATACACATGTCCAACATGTAATCTTGCATCTTGCAAAATTCAGTTTACGTTGTGCGCTGAGAATATGCAAAATGCAGGTTGCATTTGGCATTTTCTAAATTCAGGTCTAATCTGCAGGAGAATATGTTTCGCATTGTGATTTCACCTCCTAACAAAATATAAAATTACATTATATATCAATATATTTAAATTACACCACTTTTTACTCTATTATTAAATTAATTTATGATATAATTGATAATTAATAAACTCATTCTTTATATAAAGACGTAGTACGTTTAATTTCTACTATATCAATGTAAAGTTCTTTTATAAATAATTCATCAATATTTTTGTAGTTGCTTGAATAATATAAAAATATTTCATGGCTTCAAAAATAGAATCAATATCAAATTTATTGTATCATCCAAGTATCCAACCATTACCATAAATTTCACCATCACCGGATAGGAAGAATTGGTGTCACAGATAGCATAAAGTTTTAAAATCTTGTATACTTCTACTTGAACATGATATTTCATGAAAGCCAAAAAAGAAAATAAAAATTAAACCAAAAACATTGTGAAGGACAAAAAGAATTTACGCAATTTGCGCGTTGTAAGATAAGCCAGAGAGAAGAGCAAAGGAATATATAATAAAAGACAATTTATATGAAGCTAACACCATTACAAAAAAAAAAAGGCTTTTTATGACGTTTTAGCTTCTATATCCTTAGAATTTGTTTTATTGTATTTATGGCCCTCATTCTATAAAAAGAAAACAGGAAAAATAGGCCTTTAGCTATATTTATCAAACTAGTAAAACTTAGGAAATGAACCAATTAATTTACTAACATATCAAATTGTTAGGTTGAATATTATTACTTGTGTATAATGATGATTTCTTTTTTTTTTTTTTTTACTTTAAATTTTGAAGAGAACAATGTCTATAGGAAACTAGAAACATTATAATTAGAATGTTGGATTACTTATGTACCGTTCTCATGGTAGCATTCCATTATTGTCTTTAGACAATAGAAAGAGAGATAATGAACACAAAAAACATATACAGGGAAAAAAAATAAAAAATATATTCTTTTTCTGAAACGAAATTTTAAGATAATTTTATACTTCGAAAATAGATAAGTAAAAAAAATATGTGTCACATGATTTTCAATTATTTCTCTATAATTAAAAAAAAAACCCCAAAAAATTAAAAATGAGCTCTACCATTTGACATTATCTCCCCTGCAACCAAACAGTACAGAAGAGGTAGCTAAAACCTATATATTTTTTTTTTCTAAAAAAAAATCAATTATATTAAATAATTTTTTAAAATACTAATTTGAGTTGGCATTTAAGCAAGTATAGAGGATTCAAATCTTGTCTTATACATGTAACAACATATTCGTTAACGGCATACCTTTGAATGAAACTCAAATTTACGGCAGATTAGTCAGAACCTGTCGAACTGAGAGATACATGCTCAAAGAAAAAAAATTTCTCCAAGATTCAAAAAAGGAAACTCTGTACAGCAAGCATCTCAATTGGCACAAACCCCTTTGCTCTCATATTTGTCTTCTCTTCTTTCTCATATATAGGAGACGTGTCAAACAAAATATTCTTCCAAATTTCACAGTTTACACACTCTTAAACCTAAAAAACACTGTACCAAATAAGCTCTAAGTTTACTGATCAAAGAGAAAAGAAAAACAAAAAAACAAAGATGGTTTCTGTTTCTGTTTCTCCAAAACCAGCAATAACCATTGTGATGGCATTAGTCCTTTTTTTCATCTTCATCTATGAATCAAAGAGTAGTGATGAGATTAGTCCACTTTTTGTTGCTGATAAGAATAATAATAAAGTTAATCTCTCAGTGTACTATGAAAGTTTGTGCCAACCTTGTGCTACTTTCATAATCAAGAATCTTTACGAGATATTCAACACTAATCTCATCAGCATTGTGAATCTCCAATTAGTCCCTTATGCCAATTCTCATGTCAATCTCACCAACAATTCCATATCATGCCAGGTTCTTGTTACTTTTATCTCTAATTATTATATTATCTTCATTAATTTTAGTGGGTGATAGTTGATTTACTTAATTGCCAACAGCTCAATTATATGAGAGAACTTAAAACTAAAAGGAAATGGGTTTAATTTATTTCCTTCTATTGATTCAAGAATTGATGATAACAACAATGTAACAATCACTGATCCATTGCCACTCTTCCTTTTCATTTATTTTTCCTTACATAAAAAACTGAAGTAGACAAGGAAGTACAAAAGTAATTTATTATTATCAAGATTCCGGACACTCAATAATGCTTGACTCATATATATGTTTAGGTGAATTATATGGTAAAGATGTAAGTTTACCTATCTTTCTTTTTATGGGATGAAAGAGAGATTGAAAAAGATAAGATCCACACTTTGAATAACAATAAAATAATAAAAAATAACTATAAAAAGAATTTATTTTCTCTCTCTATACCACTTCAATCTTTATAATAGAGTACCCCATATGTTTACTATCTCAGTAAAAAACCATGACAGTTTTGTTCATTTCTAAAAGAAATTCTTATAACCTATCACATTTTGAAGAGGAGAAAGTGTAAGAACTAACTTTTGGTTAGTCAATATCGATAAGTACAGTTTTGGTCTCTAAGATTTGCGATCAAAATTAAAATTGGCTTTAACATTTTTTTTTGTTTAAAGTGATCTTCAATGTTATATTTAATATTAAAATTATTTTTTTTTTGACAAATTTACTCTTTGTAAAATTAAAAAATTTAAAAAAACTTTAATTTTAAAATTATTATTTTTTAGAATATTTAATATTTATAGTCAGCTTTCTAATATTATTTTTATAAAAATAAATTAAATATTTGTATTCACTATTTTTCTTTAAAAAAATTGCCTTTTCATATGGTTTTCCTTTTGAAAAGGGGGTTAAGCGGTTAATTTTAACAAGATTTTGAATTTCTACTCTTTTTTTTAAAATAAAAATGTGGACACCAGGCTTTGTTTCTGTACCACATTTTTAGACATGACAAAATTTCATTTTCATGTCAAGACTAAGGGACACCCCACATTACAATCCCACATTATAACTAGTGCAATCCATAGAATATTTATAAAATCTTCCATGATTTCAGCCATTGTTTCAATCTTTTTAATTTGTTTTCCTAAGATTCCATTCGTAATTGGTACTAAATTCTCTTTGTATTTGGACAATTATCTAACAAGAATACGATGTATAATCTTTAATGTTTGATTCACACTAATTATATGCATGATAATTTGGCAGAATGGACAAGATGAATGCATTCTAAATTCTTTGGAATCATGTGCTATGAATCTATGGTCTGATGTGGTGAGTATAAGGTTTAATTTAATTTCTTCTCTAATTCTTTAAGATAAATAACACCTTACTTTCAAATGCTTTAATAATTTTCAATTATATTAAATGTATACTAAAATCAACTATCAATATAAAATATATATTAAAATATATAAATATATAATAGCTAATTTGGTGATTAATTTTTAGTGTATAAATAGCATTTTTCAATAATGTCCGCCCCTCCCCCCAAAAAGATGTAGTAAATCAGCAAATGTGACATTTATTTTAAAATGAAGAAAGCAACATGAAAACTTGCAAAGTGTTAATACATGATGGTTTTTTGTCTTCACAAACCGAATAGATGTCAAATATGTATGATCAAATTATGATGCAGGGCAAGTATTATGGATTGATTTATTGCTTTGAGTTTCTAGCAATTGAGGGAAGAAGCAATAAGTGGCAGGATTGCTTTGATCAATTGGGTTTGCCTCTTTCATCTATTCTCAATTGCAGCAGAGGAAATGGAACAGAGGTTATTTTTACATTTTTTTTTGGTTTTTTTTTTTTAAGGCTAACTAAGATAAGATAACATAGCAATGTGAATTGGGAGTTTGTACTTGCTATGATATTCTATTTGGTTACGAGAAAATTAATATTTATCCACAGAAGTAGTATAAGAAATCAATTTTTAAACAGATAATATTAGTCAAATTTTGTTATTATAAACTATTTTTATTAGTTTTTATTTTTTGTTTTGAAAGATTTAGAATTTAGGATTTAAAATTTAAGATTTAAGTTTAAAATTTATAATTTAAAATTCAAGATTAAAAAATTATTTAATGTTAATTAAAAAAAATTAACTATCTAGTTAATTAGATTGTGAAACTTTTCTAGTATTTATTTATTTATTTTCTATTTGACTACCGTGATTTATGGGCACATATTTGTCATTTTTTGTTTCCTAGCATACAGCTTCAGCTAAGTATGATTGCATGTTTCAATCAACACTATACACCATGATGAAAACTTAAATACAGTTAATTTCATGTGACATTGATGGTTAAGAGTTTGTTAAATGATTTGATAGGTTTGATCTAATAATTTTCAGTTATCAATTTCATATAAAATTAACTGTACATGAATTTCTACTGTATACTAGAATTGTAGATTTTTAAGTTCTAACTTCTGAAGTCTTTTATTATTTCTCAAAAAAAAAAAGTCTTATATTATTTTAACATTGAATTTGAATTTATATGCAGCTTGCAAAGAAGTACATTAAAGAAACCACAAAGCTTAATCCACCCCATTCATTTCTGCCATGGGTGGTGATTAACAACCAGCCAATTGCCCAAGTTTGTCCTTTAATTTATCTCTTCTTTTTCTTCTCATTAAATGAACATATTGGTTTACTTAAAAAAATTTAGTACATTTATAAATCAATATATTTGATTAGTATATATTTATACTTGAATACATTTTAAAGTAATAAAGGAATTATTGATGTTCTTAATAAAACTTAGAAGGCAAGAAGAAAATAGGTATTTTCTGTATGTATTTTTTATTGAATGATTATAAAAGAGAGTGCTACATATATATACAGCAATGAGTATCTTTACAAATTTGTAATAACAATAAAATTAGTGAAAAGATTTTATAACTAACTTATTTTATAGAAGAAATACTGATAATAAGTAAAAAATATAAAGAAAATGTGATGTAGTAGATTAATTAATTTTTTGGTTTTGATAATTTTGAGTGAGCTAATTTAAAATCTTTTTGTTGGAGTCATGGACTGATGAAGGTGGTTGGTTTAATAGTTTTGATTTTGCTAGATCATAATAATTATGAGAAAATGACAAATAGGTCTTAGATTTTTTGGTTCGCACACATTTTTATTTTTAAGAATTTAAAAATACATTTAATTCTATGACTTTTTTAAAATTTGTACATATCGATCATTAGGTCTAATTTATCTCATTTTAAAAATTCTCCCACATATGCATCTGTATATCGGTCAGGTCAGTATTGTGAAAATTAGTAAAGCTAATTTTAGAAAATATATAAATAAATAATAACTAAATAAAATGAGAGGTAATAAACAATCTTAGTTTATAACCTTAGGATTTTAATGGTTGAAAAAGAAAAGAATTATATACCTCTAATTGATGGATGGTTCATATTGAAGAGACTCACCTATAAATTGAGTTTTTCTTTAATTCATTTCAATCAAGTCATCCAAAGAGAATAACATAATATTTCTTTGAGTAGTTTTCTTCTATATATATAGAGAGAAGTGTGTTCTCCTTTTGTCAAGAGAGAGTGTTATTGTAGTCTCCTTGTGAGAGAGAGAAGTTGTAATTCTCAAAGAAAGTTATTCAATTGTTTCCATATTTTATACAAATTTCTAATTTTTCATCTCTATATTTTGCTGTGTCATTTGTCTGGTACCTAACAACCACATACCCATTTTGTCTCATAAACAGATTGATATGCTTTTGGAGTGGCACACCTTTGTTAGCTTTCATACTCTGAACTTCCCTTTGATTGCAGAAAATGTCTGGCCTATTGTTTGCAGTTCTTGGCAATGGCATATGGCTAACTCTTTATTGCTCTGGCTCTTTGGGGCATTCTTCGATTGTGCTTCTTTTATGTAGTATATATCAGCATTCTTCCATTTCTTTGTTTATAATTTATAATTGCAAGTTATTTCATTCTCTAGATATCTTCCCAGTTTTCAGCTTCTATGTTAGTTATTTGCTGATGAATTACAGATTAGCAATGCTTTTTACTCCCTGATAGCTGAAACACTAACGGATATTATTAATCATACATTCATATGTACTTTACATTGTGCATATATTTCGTTGTATTCACTGGCTGAAAGTTTAATAGGCAATGCTTGACTCCTGAGGGAGTCTGAATATACTTGTGAGAAAAATATATTTTATGGACAACAAGAAAAAACTATCGGCATACATGTGACTTAATTCTTACTACAAATAATTCACTATTTGCAGATTGCGTGGGGTGTTGCTCTATCATAAAGAAAAGGAGATTGGAGCAGCAAGTTCAACTTGGAAAAAGAGAGACCGAGCTAACAATCATATTTTATACAATTTATGAGGATTCATGTGCATACATTGTACTCCTTTTCTCATTGCTGATTTTGGTTTTTTGTGAATCTTGCTTGTTAGTGTGTGCTAGTGAGAGCTTATGCTTGTGAAAATTGTTCTTGGCATGCATCTGTGTGAGAGTTTGTGAGAAATTTTTTGTAATAGAAAAAGGCTTTGTGTGTTGAGTGAAAATACTAAGACAAAAAGAAAAGTCATTGTTAATGTCCCGGATTTTTGGTTCTTGGAATTGTCAGTGCTTGATGAATTTGTAACTTGGATATTGATCATAGTTGAACAATCTCACCACAAATTGTGATTGGGACCAGATGTAGGTTTCATTTTGGAACTGGACCAGAATAAATGACTTGGGCGATCTTCTTTTAACACTTTTTCATACTATAATTAATAGTTGCATGCAGAAGTAACTGTTTTAGTTTATCTCGTGCATACATGAGACAAAATTGAGCTTCAATTTTCTAAACAAAAGTGAAAACCTCAATATTTCAGAAGAACTCCAACTTAATATTTTATACTTCGAATTTTAATATTTTGTTATTGCTGCGAGTCCTTAGCATTGCCATATAGCTTAATTTATCTTTTTTTTTCTTTTTCTTTTTTTTTTTGTACTAAGTTCTATTATCCCAGCATGCTCAAGTTGCACAGGAATTTCTCTTATACACTTACCTACTTCACAAGTTCTTGAGTTTAATTAGCAATGGAAGCTTTTTACTACTTTCATTCATATATATCCGTTTCTTCTCTACGCACAAGGAAAAAAAAATGCACCTTTACACTATGTTTGGATATAAAATAGAAAAGGGTAAAATATACTTTTTATCCTAAAGCAAAGTTAGAACTTGAATCTGGAAAGAAGATCAAGTGTTTAAGGACAGATAATGGACGAGAATATGTAGATGGTGATTTTTTAACATTTTGCAAGCAAGCAGGTATTCAATGGCAATTCACAGTTGCATATACGCCTCAGCAAAATGGTGTAGCAGAGCGAATGAATCGGACTCTCCTAGAAAGAGCACGAGCTATGTTGCAAACTACAGGTTTAGCTAAGTCTTTTTGGGCAGAAGCTGTTAAAACTGCCTGTTATGTGATAAATCGGTCACCATCAACTGCAATTGGGTTGAAGACACCAATGGAGATGTGGCAAGGTAAGCCACCTAATTATTCTTCTTTACATATATTTGGTTGTCCTGTGTACGTGATGTACAATTCCCAAGAAAGAACAAAGCTAGACCCAAAGTCTAGAAAATGTATATTCTTGGGTTATGCTAACGGAGTTAAGGGGTATCGGCTGTGGGATCTCACTGCTCGCAAAGTAGTTGTTAGTAGAGATGTGATATTTACAGAAGATGAATTGCAAAAGGAACAAGAAAATGACAGCACTGTTAAAGATATAACCACTGTTCAAATAGATGAAAAATGTAGAGAAGGTGATCTTTCTGAAGCAGAACCACAACATGAAGAACAAGAAGCAGAGGCCAATGACATAGAAGTTCGTCGATCCACTCGACAAAGAAGAACACCATCATGGCACTCAAATTATATTTTGACAAACCATGATGCATATTGTCTTTTGACAGAAGATGGAGTATGGAGGCTATGCGCAATCTAAACGCTTCTATGTGGATGACAACAATGCAAGAAAAAATTGAGGCATTACATAGGAACCATATCTGAAAATTTGTTGAACTTCCAGCAGGTCGGAAAACCATTGGTAACAAATGGGTTTACAAGATCAAACGAGATAGTAATGATCAGGTGGAACGATATCGTGCAAGATTGGTTGTCAAGGGATATGCTCAGAAAGAAGGTATTGACTTCAATGAAATATTTTCTCCAGTGGTGAGACTAACTACTATTAGAGTAGTTTTGGCTATATGTGCTGCATTTGATTTACATCTAGAGCAATTAGACGTAAAGACTGCTTTTCTTCATGGAGAACTTGAAGAAGAGATATATATGCTCCAACTAGAAGGTTTTGAAGAAAAAGGAAAAGAAAACTTGGTTTGTAGGTTAACTAAATCTCTGTACGGTCTAAAGCAGGCGCCAAGGTGTTGGTACAAGAGATTTGATTCTTTCATTATTAGCCTTGGATACAACAAACTTAGTTCAAATCATTGTACCTATTACAAGAGGTCTGGTGATAATGATTTCATCATTCTGCTGTTGTATGTGGATGACATGTTGGTGGTAGGTCCCAACAAAGATCAAATCCAAGAATTGAAGGCACAGTTGGCTAGGGAGTTTGATATGAAAGACTTGGGACCAGCAAACAAGATTTTAGACTTTGCAGGTGATCTTGATAAACGAATATCTACTACAGGCTATGTGTTTACACTTGCAGGAGGAGCTGTAAGCTGGCTATCTAAATTACAGACTGTTGTGGCTTTATCTACTACAGAAGCTGAATATATGGCAGCTACACAAGCATGCAAGGAAGCTATTTGGATCCAAAGGTTGATAGAAGAACTCGGGCACAAACAACAGAAGATTTCTGTGTATTGTGACAGTCAGAGTGCCTTGCACATTGCAAGGAATCCTGCCTTTCATTCAAGAACAAAACACATTGGAGTACAATATCACTTTGTTCGGGAAGTAGTAGAAGAAGGAAGTGTTGATATGCAGAAGATTCACACTAAAGACAACCTAGCAGATGCCATGACAAAACCAATCAACACAGAAAAGTTTGAATGGTGTAGATCCTCATACGGCCTATGGAATACATAAGCAACATGAATTTTGAAAATTTATCAAAATTAGCTTTAAGTGGGAGATTGTGAAAATTAGTAAAGCTAATTTTAGAAAATAAATAAATAAATAAATAATAACTAAATAAAATGAAAGGTAATAAACAATCCTAGTTTATAACCTTAGGATTTTAATGGTTGAAAAAGAAAAGAATTATATACCTCTAATTGATGGATGGTTCATATTGAAGAGACTCACCTATAAATTGAGTTTTTCTTTAATTCATTTCAATCAAGTCATCCAGATAGAATAACATAAGATTTCTTTGAGTAGTTTTCTCCTATATTTGATAGAGAGAAGTATGTTCTCCTTTTGTCAAGAGAGAGTGTTATTGTAGTCTCCTTGTGAGAGAGAGAAGTAGTAATTCTCAAAGAAAGTTATTCAATTGTTTCCATATTTTATACAAATTTCTAATTTTTCATCTCTATATTTTGCTGTGTCATTTGTCTGGTACCTAACAAGTATATCGGTCAGACTCAAGTAAACAAATTGATGTGTCCAAGTTTTAAAAAGTCACGAACTTAAATGTATTTTTAAATCGTTAAAAATTTAAATGTTCACTGACCGAAAAATTAAGAAATTATTTGTAGTTTTCTCTTAATTATGGACACACTCGTCACCAAAACTAATGTTGTTTTTGTGTTAATTCATCATCAGGACTATGCAAATTTCACGTACTTTGTTTGCAAGGCTTATAAAGGCATTGCTGTTCCAGATGCTTGCAACCCAATTCGTTAGAAATGAAAAATGAAGGATTCAACTTTGTGTAGTATAGGCAACCATATATTTTGCTGCAGTGTAGTCAACCATATATTCATATACTAGAATATAATGCTAATGCAAATCACACAGTTTAGTGTTTTGCATTTCCAATAAATTTCATTATAAAATATTGTTGAATATATTTTTATTCTTGCAATATTTATGAGATAGCACTTTCACTCGTAAAGGTTTTGGATTTTCCATGGCTTGCCAAACAATTTTTAAAAAGAACGCATTATTCATTGTTGACAATTCCGTAAATCCCATTCTTCCTAACTGCTTGAGCTGGCAAAGGATATTCCACTTTATTAGGTGCATTTTTTTTTATGATTCTACTCTTTTTTCCATACGAATCTTCTTTGGATTTTTTCTATCTCCAAACATTTTTTTTAAATTATTTTGTGTTGCAGCTAAAGTTTAGACTCGAGCTTAAGACAATTCGGGCTTAAGATAACTCAAGTCAGAATAGTTGGAATTTTTATTTTAATTATAGTGCAATTTGTTAATATAAAAATTAGTTTGGGTGGTGTTGTAATTATTCATTAATTATATTGGCTATTCTTTGATGGAAAGAACATGACTTTTTTTTCTAAACTTTATAAAATTTGGGTCTCCAATTCTGATCACATGATAATAACAAAAAAAAAATACTTTAATTCCATCTGGCTCTTTGATTCAAGAATTAAAAGTTCCAAATTAAATTAAAGAATTTATTAACAATAGCTGGAGGCACGTAAATTATTGGTTTTATAAAATATCTCACGAGAATGAGCCTTCTTACCAGAGACAAGCATATACTCTTTTAACCCTTCAATTTGTTATGAATTCTTCCATAACATATTTTTAAAGTTTTCCTTCTCAACTCTATTATTTATAATCAACATCCTAAATTATCTAAATTATCTACCTAAATCATTTTACTCTCTAAACTTTGATATTCTTGTGATCTCTCCTTTGACAATAGTTTCAGAATCCTTAAAAAAAATTATAGATATTTTCTCATTATTTATCCTAAGCTAAGATGCATGCAAAAAGTATTCATCACCTTTTTAGTATTCCTCATCTGCTGCTCAGCGGTGGCTTCTGCAAAATGAAGCAAGTTATTCACAAACATTAAATGTGAAATGTCACTGTCTCTTCTTTCCTACTTTCATAGATTTCACATATCTTTTTGAATTTGGTCTTTAATGAATTGGGAGAGTTTATCCATATATATATAACAAAAAGGTGTGCCAAAATTGAATCCTCTATCTCAACTCTCTATATAGTATAAAATTTTCTGTTCTGCTTCCATTCTAAATGATGTTATATATAGGAGACCGATCGAGATAATGCAACTCAGGACAAGAGTAATTAAGCTTTGAGAAAATTTAAATTCATGAAGTCTAATCAAGTTTGTCGTAAGCTTTCTCAAAATTAATCTTGATGCAATGGTTATAAATTATTTTTCCCTTTCAACCTCTTCATTGTATGCATCATTTCTTTAGCTATCAAAATATTATCTTAGATTTTTCTTCCAGGAATGAAGCTCGATTGATAGATAGCAAGGGCGGAGCTACATACTGTGAAAGGGGGACAACGTCCTCCTAATTTTAATTTTTTACATGTAAATTATATGTAAATTTTATATTAGTCCCCCTCAAGAATTTATTTTAATATTATTTTATTGTGTGAATATTTTTAGCCCCCTTTAATATTTCTTTTAGCTCCGCCTTTTGATAGATAGCTATTCTATCATTAAAGTGAGGTTTAATCCTTTCTTTTAGAATCTTAGTTATGTTCTTATAGCTTACGTTGCATAACAATATAGGTATGAATTGGTTGATGAGGTTAGGATTATTTAGCTTCGGCACTAGTGCTAGTAAGGTTTTGTTGCAAAGGCCAATGAGGCTTGGATTTCTTCAACAATTCTTAATGAAATAACAAACTTTTTCTCTCATGAGCTCCCAATTTTTCTTGTATATAAGGGTTGGAAAACTATCGCTTCTTGAGGCTTTCAGAGATCCCATGCTGTGAGTAGCATTCTTTATTTTCAATCCTGTTAGTGTAAAAATAAAATTTTGGCAATCCAAATCACAAAGATTAGGTTGATTTAGATGTAATCTCCCAATTGGAAGAATACTTACATGGTAGTTGATGATGGTTTTAGTATAGTAGTATCTAGTGTTCCTATCCCCTTTTTCCAGCTGTTGTTGATGCAATCTGAAAATACTAGATGGAAAGTCCACATAGCCTCGAACCTAAAGGGTCTATTCTGAACAATAATCATATCTTTATCCCTTTTAATGAGAAGAGGGTGATAGTCAGAGTTAGTCCTAGGCAAGACATCAATAGCTGCTTCATAGAATCTAGTCTTCCATGAATGATTACAAAGCACTCTATCCAATCTCTTAAAGGCTCCATCTTGGCCTTCCCATTGAAGACCTCTCCAAGAGAATCTTGTTCCAATGTAGTTTAAGATGAAGTTAGAAAACCTAAGCTGATGAATAACTCTCCTAACATTGTCACTGTTGTACTTAGTTTCTGGAAGAATAGTAATATCAGCTTTAATTTATACTGTTTTATAATTTATTTAAGAGTGCGCCTAAAGAATATGCTGGTAGCACCCTGCCTTAACGTTCTAGATAACACTAATAATAAAGAACCAATAAGAAAGCTAAGATTGGAATCAGATTTAACTTAGATGCATCTTAGTGTCCTTAAGGACATTGATTTCAGTTGTGGTGAAGTCCATTCCCTCCAATAAAATTAGATTCGGATCTCTTGCCTCTTTATCCATTTCCATGAATTCTTTTTCTCCATCATCCATCGCCATTGAGTTAGGTGGCCTTCCTTCATTTGGAGGAGCTCCAAGTGTTGATTCAATGCCTTCTTCCATCATAATTAGTGATGCAACTTCATTTTCTATTCAGTTTTCTTCATGATGTATTTTCTATTCAGTTTTCTATGCAACTTCAATGCCTTCCTCAGATCTATTTTTTTTCGAACCCTCTCTTTTCATTTTATTTCGGATAAGACCCTCTTTGACCATATGAGATAGTTCTTATCTTCTCTAGACCTCCCTCTAATGAGGTACTATTAACCATCCAGTATTCCTTTGTTGGTACGAGCAGTTGGGTTCCAGAAAATCCTTCTCCATCTTTACACACTTTCTTCTTGCTTCTCTTCAAATGGTCGGTTCCTCTTAAGAAGACCGACAATCATGCAGAACCCCTCCTCGGTGCCTAGCGTCTTCCATGGTGGCTGAAAGTTGCAAATGGCGGTCTATTGCTGTTATTGATGTACAGAAAGAACTTTAATGGCTAGTTTTTTAGAATTTTTAGATTCATTATTTTTATAGCTATATGAACATTCTATACATATATTTATGTGTTCTCTTTTTTCTTTTGTCTTTGCTTCGTGCCCTTTTGTTCATTGGCATCTTTTGTTTTTTATTAGACCAAAAACTTTATATATGCTTTTAGTTTTTTTTCTATAGTATCTATTTAATTGAGTAAGTTAAGGGCTAATTTGTTGTAAAAATATTGTCTATTTCTACTGAAAATATTAGTCCTGCACCACCATTTTCATGCAAGGTTCCATCTGATAGAAGCACTGGTATTTCACCATCATTTTCACGTATTGGTCCTCCATCACCACTTTTACATAATGATTCATCTGCTTAAATTATTGATCATCGACCACCATTTTAAAATAATATTTCATCTGAACCACCTTTGTATATATTCCTTCTAGATATTTTTTTATTTTATTTTTTTTACATGTGATTTTATTTTTATATAGCTTGCTATTATTTTTATAGTTAGTTATAACAAGTCTTGACCTCAATAAAAGAGGAGGCTAATAGGAGTAAAAAAAAAAACAGCAACGAAATATACAGTGACACATATTTTATATTTGTTTTTTATTATCACCTACCATATCATACACAATAAAACAGTAAGTATTAACTACACAATAATTTCTTTGGCATTGCAATCGAAATTATTGTGAATTAAAATTTTATTACTATTCACTACGTACAAGAACACCATTATGAGTGAAGGTGAAGTAGAAGAACCAATTTCTAATGATATTATGTGACAAGAACTAATTGTCTAAAAAATAGAACTAATAAGAAAGCAAAAAAATCAATCGTCTAAATAATTGTAATCTTAGTGATTAGGTTATGTAAAATCAACATTTAATATTAAAAAATATTCGTTATCATTGTTATTTTAATTTCCATTTTTTTGTGTAAAAAATAGTAATTTTTTAGTTATTTATCTAAATATTACAACTTTAAAATAAATACCTTTATAACAAAAAATTTAAAATACAAAATAATTTATTTATAAGTTACTATTAATAAAAATTCTTATATTTTAAATTTATTTAAATTATTTATCCAAATTGAATTAATTAAGTAGTAGATGAAAATGTTTAAATATTGTACATGTGAATGTACAGCATGCATAAATTTACAATGTTATAATACTTAGAATCGGCGGCTGTCTATTTAACAAAAAAAATGTACAAATATAATAATTATATGGGCCATATTACAACTTTAAAGGATATGATATGTAATTAAGGTCATAATTCTATAAATATTGAACAACTTATTATTCGATATATTAAATTGGCAACGAATCTTAAAATAAATTGTACAAGAAAGAAGTAGTATTTAGATTTCTGTTCACAACTCAAAAATCTCTTAGCCTCCTTAAATTGGACTTTTAGATTAAGAAGATCTATTATATTTTTAGTGATGAAAAGAAATTCTTCATTGACACATGGTAAATTAAACTAGTCACCAAAAACATGGTAAATTAAACTAATGCATGGCAATAAATAGAGTTGGAACTTATGCAACCATTCTTTTAAAATAAACAAGAAGGTTATGTTAGAATGTTAGAGATATAATTATTTATATATTTTTTTATAAATTTAAATTAAAAAAAATAATTTTATAATATAATATTAAATTTTTTATTATAAAAAAATTTAGAATTCGATTTTTGTTAAACAAAAAAAATTTAACATAATATAAAAAAAAGAGGTCTACACAAAAAATTATGCAAACTTAACTACTCTTATGTAAAGAAATATATTAAAAATATAATTATTTATATATATTTTTATCCGATTAAACCTGGATGAGAAATAATTTCAATGATATGCAAGCTAGATATTCCTCGTTATTAATCATCAGGTTTCCCTTCCATTCTACCATGCCAATATAAATATGCGTCATGTATTAAAGTGTGGTAGGTATCATTCTACATACATAAGGTAAATTTAAAGGGTAGAGTAAGGGATTTTATTTCAAGAACTACTATACACATTTTGAAGTCCTCACGGGTTAGCTTTAATTTGTTGGGTATAATAGTTTACTTGTAAAAAACAAAAATAAGAAAAAAGGATAATTCTATTTATCTGCTTGATAAAGTTTATTTGGTTTTATTGTTCTTACAAGATGTTAAGACAAAGCTAGTGACGCATCACTTATTCAAATAATCACCAAAACCCTCTATATATACAAACACATTAGCTTCAAGAGAATAATCACACACATATCCATAAAACGCATAGAAAATACTAATAATAATAATGAGTTCACGAAGTTCATTTGAGTTCCTTTTTCTCGTTATTCCTATGATTTTCATGATCATAGTACATAATAATAATCCATGTTATTGTCGTGTGTTGGACCAAGCAGAGGATTCAAAGGTGAATGTTACTTTGAATTACCAAAGTCTTTGTGAAGGGTGCGCCCGTTACATAAAGAGCGACCTTGGAAATCTGTATAACAATTCAGAATTAATGTCCATTGTCAACCTTCATTTGTTGCCCTTTGGCAATGCTCACATTGATCAAAATCAAACCGTCCAATGCCAGGTTAGTTCCATTTCCTTGACTATATATACACTATAGCAAAAGCGCCAAATAGCGGCGACTTATTTTAGGTAAAAACTCAAGTGTAGTCAACTTTATATAAAGTTGATAGTTGAGAATCGTTAGATGAAAATTTAGTCAAATCAGTTAAATCATCTAATGATTTTCGATTATCAACTGCACGTGAAGTTGACTGCACCTGAATTTCCATCTTTATTTTAACAATAGCAACAGTTTAGTTATAAACCGTCGCAAAATCACATTCTAACAGTTTGTGAACCGGTGTAATTTGTCGTGCGGGAATTAGTTTTTGTATGTTTTTAAAGGATTTTTTATTTTTAATTTTCAATTAAAAAATAATTTTAAATATTAAAAATATTATTTTAATTTTAGTAATATTTTTTAAATATCATGTATATTGTAGCCAGGACATATAATAGAACTATGTACGTAGTACTGTTTCTCTTTTTTTTTTTAAATAATATTTATTATTTTTTGAGAATTTAAATATAAAATTTAACGTTTAAAAAATAAGACTTAAAATTTATAATTAAAAAAAATAGTTGATATTTGTTGAAAAACGTTGGTTTTTTAATTAAATTCTTAAAATAATAAATATTTTAATTTGAACTAGAATAATTATTCTCATGTTTTATCTGGCCGTGCATGCATGCTTCTCGCATTAGATATCTAACTTTATTTCTTCTTCTTTTAAATTTTGTTTGGTTTATACTTTATAGCATGGTCCAAATGAATGCTACTTGAATACCATAGAAGCATGTGCCCTCCACGAATGGCCATTGGTAAAGTCTTTTTTTTTTTGTATTATTATATATGTGTTTTAGATTTTTCAGTAATGTTATTTTTATTTTTTATTTTTTCTTATTATTATCACTTTAAATTATTTCTTGTTTTACAAATTATTTACAAATTATTTTATTTTATTTTTTATTCATTGAGGATTGTTTAGTAATATTATCTTTAGATTATGTTTCATCATTCATGTTTTTTAATAACTATATATATATAACCAACATGACAGATGAAATGGAATAGAGGAAGTATTTAAGGCAGATACATACATGAGCTGAATTTTGACTTTTAAGATATTATGTGTGAAATATAATTTTTCTGACCATGAATTTTATCGCATATAATCATTGCGTATTACTTAAATATTTTACAATGTATAATTTGCTAAAGGCATACAAAATTTGCAAATACTTTTCAAAATTATTAAATACCATAATAGTACAATTTTGGAGCATATATAATTTACTGTTCACCAATAAATAATCATGTGATACCTCTAATTAAAAGTGTGTGAGTTTGAACATGAGGCAGGAAAAAAGCTTCGCTTTTATCAAATGTGTTGAGGTTGGTGTGCTAAAGAAAAGTGATGATGATGATGAATTAAAATCATTATGGAACTCATGTTGTGAGGAACTCAAGTTAGATTCAAACCCCATTAAGGATTGCTATGAATCTGGACGTGGAAATAAGGTCAGTTAATTTTTCACCTGCATTATACATACTAGCATTTGAAAAGTGATTATATATTTTAAATTAACTATATGTTAAGTGTCCACTAAACTTAGCTATCAATATAAAATACATGTTAAAATATAAATTTACATTAAAAATAAATTAAATAAAACATGTATTATAAACAAATATATATATTAGTGATTTTAGTCACCAAAAAGATATATATATTAGTGATTGTTTTTGTTGTATAAATAGCGCTTTTATTTTAAAATAACTACTACTAGATGAAATATATATATAATGTGGTGAAAATTTTGTACAAAAAGAATATACTATATCATTTAAATACTGTGTCACAAGCAATTGCAAGTTTTTTCTTCTTTTGGTTCCAATCTATAATTTCACGAATTCTATGCAAAAAACTTGGCCATGCAGTTACTTTTGGGATATGGTGAAGAAAGCAAGGCACAAGTTCCACCTCATATGTTTGTGCCTTGGGTTACTGTCAATGACGTTCCCTTAGAATTTGACATTGTAAGTATCATAAAAATAACCCTCTTTACTAATTATTATTTAATATAGTATTATTTATCAATTAATAGATAGAATTACACTAATCTATTCTCAAATTGTAGGAGAAAATCATGATATAGTAATAAGTTACTTATTAGCAATTAGCAATTTCGTATGGTGATTTTTAAATAATATGAGTTTAGGTAGTTTATGTTATGTTAATCTGATATATTATTATTATTATTATTATTATTATTATTATTATTATTATTATTATTATGTGGCTAACTAACGAAGCTTCTCCTATTGGTGCAGTTAAATGTGAGTAGACACGTGTGTAACGCCTATAAGGGTTCTTTGAAACTTAAAGCTTGCAATAAGAATGAAATGCATGGTGCTGCCACCTCATCAGATGAAGAGTTTAAATTAACTCGAGCAGTGTGTTATGCTAATTAACAATGTGTAGGGGTTGTGTGTCAAGTGTCAACTCCATAATAATGTGAGATTAAATAATGTTTGTGGACACCTATCATCTTATTTGGGGAGAATCAAATTGAGTGAAATAATATTAAATATATAGCTGCTTTTCTTTTTCCCTTCTAAAAAGTCCACATGTTATACGCTATACAACGGATTAAATAATAATACTAATTGTGGCACCGCCAAAAAAAAGAAAAAAGGAACTCAATTGTGTTAATTCTCTAATCTCTAGTATTAATTTTAATTTTTGATGGAGATTACATTTCTAGAATTGAATTTCCTAATTTTGATTTGCACTTTTGCTTTTCATTTTTCAAAGGAGGAGGCCCCATTTTGTTTTTGGTCTGGAACAGATCGGTTTTTGTGACAGAGATGTACACTATATGGGCCTATTTTGGGCTCAAACTTCGTTATAAATGGGCCAATCTTCTAACTCCAACGCAAAGGCCTTGACCGTATTCTCGGCCTCATTTTTATCTCATCTCCCAAAAAAAAAGAGACAGCTACTTAAGTTAATAAAAAAGTTAAAAGAGTTTACACTCAAATACATTCCTAACAAATTTTGCTCGAACGTTTTTATCTTTAAGAAAAATTTATTGTATTGAGATCTCTAAATTTTATAAGGTCATTTTATTATACTTTTGAAGATTTATTTATTCAAATAAAAATAATAAATTTGTCTAAAATAAAAATTTATATATTTTATTTTATAAAGTTTAAGAATCTCAACTTAATAAAAAATTTTGAAAAACAAAAACGTCCAAATACAAAATTTCTTAAAGACTTATTTGAATATAAGCTGAAAAACTAATAATAAAACCACCTAAGTCTAAAATTTTTCGTATTCTTGACTAGGAATGACAACACTACCTAAATTCGCGAGTACCCACTTCGCCCCTATCCGTTCGGGGCGGGTAATTACCCGCCTCCACACCGGGACGAATTCTTGGGCAGGACGAGGCAAGTCGGGTTTATGTTAAACCCGCCCTT
>NC_029773.3:82717479-82724163 GCF_000817695.3 Arachis duranensis | reverse complement strand
CTAAAGTTTAAAAAAAAAAAAAATTATAGTGTTATATATATTGTGTATTTTTTTGTAAGGCAGCTGCTAACATTTATGCATATGTTTTTTGTGTCTAATCATTTGAATTATGTTATATATTTATATTAAAAAAATGAAATTAAGACTGCGCTACTAATAATGATTATATTCCCTTCCAATTAAAGACAAGAAGATATAGTTATAAAGATTTACTCTGCATGGATGAAAATTGAGTGTGAAGGTGGTTAATAATAAGTTAATAACTCTAGACGTATGGGTGATATGAGGACCGAGTCATATTTTTTAATGGAGTCATATTATCAGAATATCACTAAATATATAATATCAATATCTGATGAGATTTACATCATAAGTTCTACTTTTGTCTTATATGATAAAGAGAAGTGAATTGACTTCATGTAATCAAGAGAATGAGGTTTAATTAAATTTTTAATTACATATTTTTCTATTTAAAATGTTTTAACTTAGTTTTTACATATTAGATAAATTTTTTAGAATATCTTTTTTAGTATTTAGTGTAATAAGATAAATAATTATAGAATATTTTAGAAGTTGAATATTATGAACTTATTGCATTATTTAAATAATTACGAGTAATAAGGACTTACTTAAATATTTTATTTAATATAAAAATTCAATTATAAATTTTCAAATTATGATAAAAGTTTAATTAAAAAATTTGATAAATTGTAGAAATCAATGTAATAGAATAATTAAACCAAAATAAAATTAGTGAATATTTTTTGGTGACTATAAAATTAGTGAATATAAATTATAGTCACAAAAGATTCATATAAGCTTTCTTTTTCCATTTTTTCCTCTTTGTTAATGAAATTTAAACTCATGTTCATAACAAATTACTTAAATTTATTATTATAAAATGTTGTCTAAATTTATTTTATTTAAATTTCAGAATTAGTATATCGTGACGGCTAGGAATCATCGCAAAACAAAGTGACGTCAGGAATGAAGCTACTTTGAATTTTAAGGAGAGATCAAAAAATAATTTTACAATAAAAAATAGTAAAATAAAATTTATAAGAAAGCTAAACTAAAATTTATACATAATTTATAAAAAAAAAGTTAAAGTTTGGGGGCATTGCCCTCTTTTTGTTGCATGTGATATTTAGAAATAGCAACGGTTAGTATAATCGTTGCTGAAAATTACGGCAAAACTTAATTCTGACACATTAAAGGATGGTGGTCATTTAAATACTTGTGTTTTACTCAAATTTTCTTAATGTTTAAAAGAAAATGTAGGTATCTTAATGTCGCAATTATAATATCAATAAGAATTAAAAGGAATGAAAGTAACAAATAAATAAAGAAATACAAAGTGCTAGAGACAAAACAAATTGCAGAAATTAAAACAAATAAAAAATAAAAAAAAAATGAAGAAGAAAGATAAACGTAAAAGAGAAGAACACGTAAAAGTAAAAACGAATTATTAATAAGAATTGGAGGAAAACAAATTATAAGTATTTGAGTTCAAAAAAATTATTTAAGATTCTCAATTTTTACTCTATGATGTCAAGGAGTTGAGAGTATTTTAAATTTCTAAATATTTTTTAAAAGAACTAAACTCCTTTACAATACTAGCCTAAGATTTATTTATAGACTTCCTATGTCAACTGATAGTTATGCTTCACAAACGAATTTAAATTGTCTCTGTATAATTATTCTCGCACTTTGTTTGGTGCCATTTGAAAAATCTCAAAAAATAACTAAACTATCAAATAATTTAATTTAATTAATTAAAAATAAATATTATATATAAAAATATCAACATATAATGAATTATTTCTTTACATAATTTTCTTATAATAATATTTTTGCCTAACAACTTATAATTTGTTTTGCTGCAGTTTGAACCGCCGAAATCCCTAAAAAAGTGTTGCTAAATCCTGTGCACCTTGTAGTATAAGTTGTGCGACTTCTAATTGTTTTATATTATAAAATAATAATAACAATATCAATACGTGTACATACATGAAGACTATTCTTCATAAGAAGAAAGAAACCAATGCATGCTGATGCTAACGGAGTGACAGGGATTGGTTTGGAGGAAAAACCGAAATTTTAATTTAATAACCCTTTCTAAAATCTAACTACTCAAAAAGAAGGAGAGTATACATACATATATTTATGTGGTATAAAATACACTCCTTTAATTTTCTTATTGTTTATTAGTTGTTTGTGTAGCTATTGAAACTGGTTGTTTAAATAGTATTTTCTAGGGATAGGCAGGAGACAAAATAAAGGAAACAGTTTATTTTATAATAATATAAAATTTTAAATTTTAAAGAAAGACAACAAAATCTATTAGAAACAAAGATCAACATATCTTACCTTTCCTAGAAGGCGCCTATATCTATATGTTGCTTTCAAAATATTCGCATATTAGAGATAAAATTATTAGATACTAATACATTTAGTAGGGAAAAATATTATTTGAATATTTTAAAAATATTTTTTTTACAGGTATAATAGAAAGTGCAAAATGGTCTAATGATAAGAAATGTAGTATGCATGAGATTTTAAAAAATAATTTTTTTACAGGTATAATAGAAAAGTGTAAAATAGTCTAATGATAAGAAATGTAGTATGCATGAGATTTTAAATTTTAAGTTTATATCACAGTTATATAACCCATAAAGAGCTTAGAAAATAATTGATAGCTAAAATAATCTTTCAAAAATTAAATTTGTACCATTTTAATTTTTAAAATATTAAATATATGATATCTCAAATCTTGACTAATAATTTAGGAGTTTTTATCTTCGAAAATTGATAATAACAATAGAACAGAACTTGTAAATTTTTGTTATTGTCTATGACGAATGAATCGTATTTCACATCATCCTTCAACACGAAAATCAAAATTTTATAAAATAACTTTTTCACTTATTTTATGCCTTGCATCTCTAATTTTTGGATTATCCTAATCTAAAATTCGATGAAACTCGTTGACGATTTGAGAAAAATACTAAGTGAATTTCTATCAATAAATTTAATTTTAGATCGCGTTTTTTTTTTAATTGACCTTCTACAGTGCACTAGAAATAAAAAACTATTATCACTAGCTATTATGAGTCCCACTATAATGTGGAATTCACGCTCAATATATACATTTACACTATAATAAATCGAATTAGCTTACATCCATTTATATATCTTGGTAAACACATAATAAATCGAATTGTGTTGTGTCGATTTATTCATTAGCTTAAGTGCATGTAAATCAAAACAGCTCCAATCGATTTACTTGGTTACTAATAGCATTGAGTAAATCGAATTGACCTCATTCGATTTACTAGGAAGTCTAAACACTCATTCATAAATTGAATCAATCCCCTTCGATTTGCATGTATACCTACTAATTCGAATCAAGTTTATTTGATTTAGTACCAACATTGCTAAATCGAATATAACTGTATCGATTTACATAGAAATGTCCATTAGGGATGTGCACGTAACGAATTAAGCTTTAGGTGATTCATATAATATCAAACTCCCATTGGTTTATTTAGGTTTTTTACCCTAAAATTGACCATATATTTCAAATTAAAAAATAATATTACCGTAGGAATAATTCGATGATAACAGTGGGCGAAACAATATTTTATAACATCAATAAGTCTCAAAAAAATTCACCGCTAACCAATAAATTTTTCAAGTTGATAATTCATGGTAAAATTTAACGGTAATTACTATTAGATAGAAAAAATTCGACGATAAATATTTACCAACAAAATTTATACTGTTTAATTTATTCTGATAATAATTTTATTATTGTCAGATTTTATTTATTTTTCTGATAATAAATTTATTGATACTCAATATTTTTTTTAATGCAAGTAATGTACCTTTTATTTAAATAAAAATAGTGCATATGATCCAAAAGTAATTTTTTTTCAATAATAAATTCTAATAATGTGAAAATTAAAGACTTGTAAAAAATCCAGCCTTAACACATGATACTATATCAAAATTATTAAATTATACTGGCAGAAAATTTTATGAATGAGGTTAGATAATTAACTTTTTTTTTAATTAATATTATTTAATTTTTTAAAATTATTTTTTTTATCTTAAATCGATATCTTAAATCATAAACTTTTAAAGTTGATTAATATTAGTCAACTAAAATTGATTTTCTTTATTTTTAATTTTATTTATTTGACTATGCCATTGAAGCAGAACTTCGAAAACATGCAACCTATTAATGCTCAACGTGTGTCAGTATGTGAACATAATGAGCCAACAAATAAGCCAAAACTATATTTTTCACCAAAACCATAATCAATTAATTAATTACTATATTAATATGCCAAATATCGCGTCTTTCTCAAGAATGCATGGTGAAAGTGCCATTAGCATTAATTCCCGGTGGAAACTCAGGTAAAGTCGTCGATTTTACGTAAAGTTGATAATTGAGAGTCGTTAGATAATTTAACTGATTTAACTAAATTTTTATCTAATGATTCTTAACTATTAACTTTACGTGAAGTCGACTGCAACTGAGTTTTTACCTTAATTCCTGCTATTAGATAATTTTTTATATATTAACACAAACGCCAACAGTGAATATTACTAAGCAAACTACGTGCAAATTTCATTCCGCGTAATAATAATATACTCATAAGATTGTCATTTTCTTTTAATACTTTTCTTAGGAAGCATAATTATTTGGATAACAACAAAGACTTAATATTCAAAACAAGAAACATCTGAAGCAGTTACACGTCCAAATTCACGAGAAATCATTTTAAAAAAGTCTAGATTTTGATGATTATAACTTTTTCTTTCTTCGGTTGTTTGTTCAGTATCCAAATTTTCGTCCCAAAATTTAAATAAGACTCAAGTTGTATATTTAGTTATGATGGGTGAGTTTTTCAATAGAGATTATGAGATTATCCCATTTATAATAAAATCTCGAACCACAAAATTTGCATAAATTATATTCAGGCTGATAAAATTTTTACTTTTCAAAAAAATTATCAAAATTCATTTTAAAAAAATAATTTTTTAAGTTTTAGCACTTATATTTAGTTAATCAAAATCTTTTTTTAACAAATATGAATAGCATAATTTTAGTTGATATAACAACTTTAATAATTTAAATAAATCATAATAAACATGAATATAATAATAAATTTAAATATTTATTAATATATAAAATTATATTAAATTTTTAATTTTAATAAATATAAATTAATTTATATATTTTTCAACTCAAAAAGTTAAAATTTATTATAAATCAGAATTTTATTTAAGAATTTATATTTAGTCAAAATAATTTAATAAATTATTATATGCACAAAATAAATTTTAAATTTTTAATATTATTTAAACAGACTACTAAATTAATTATTAAGTCAATCAAAGTTGATTATTTTCATGAATTTACATTCGTAACCTCCTTTAGCAAATTTCCTCTTATCTTTATAAATCTATATTTTCTAATGTTAGCACGCATGTTTTTAACATAAAACCTAAGTTCTTTGATAAAAATATTCTGTTAAAAAGTTGCCACGTCACAGATTGTGGATTTTCCTGAAAATTGTTGTCCACTAAATGGAATTTACAATCTGCAATTGCAAACCCATGAGGGTTGCATTAACGCCATGAAATGTCAATTTACGTAGAGGAATAGACAAATGAAGGACAATCGTTCATAACGAATATTAAATAATAAAAAATATTCTCCAAACACAAATAAATTTTCGTTCTCAATATATAGTATCATCATTATTAAAAATATAACAATTTATACATTTCTATTTGGGCAAGAATAATTGGTTCGTGTGTGGTAACATACATTTTTATAGTTTGCAATAATAATAATAATTTGACTCGAAAACTTTATACCGTCATATTGTATTTTCTTTTCCTTAAAAAAAAAGAATTGTCTTTTATAAAATTTGATCCGGCATTACATGTCTTAGAACCATAACATATCATTGTCATTTAAATATCTATTTATTAATAATAGACAAGACCAACGTTTTACAACAAAAGCTTTTGAATCTATATATATATTAGATTCATTTTAATATAATAAAAGTTCCGTTAGTCCTCTGTAATTGGAGCTTCATTTTGTGCTACTTTATAACCCTTTTGGATATATACAAGTACTAATATTGTAGCAAAATCAGGCATTATTCAAATCCTTATCCGGAAGTATAGATCAAAATTTAATAAATTAGAGATAATAATTAAAATTGCTATATTTATATATGATATAATTAAAATACTTCAACTCGATTGGAATAACCACAATGCGCTAAGGTATATATATTGAGCTATATATATATGAGGGGTATATTCTTTTAAAACGATAATATTCTCGGGAAAAGACAGTAAAAAATTAAATATGTATGTTCAAACTTCAAAGAACTAGTAGAGATCCTTATATAATATTTTGTATTGCAAAATATACACCTGCATATATAGAGCAATAACAATAACAATAACAACAAACTCCTACGCGCATTAATTGATGAGATCGAGCATAAGAATCAAATGATGTTATTATGTCTTATTACGTATCATATATGAAAAAATATAAAAAAATTGTATCATATATAAAATAAAAATGATATTTATATATTAAAATTAGTTATTAAAATTAATTATTAATATATTTATATAAAAAATATA
>NC_029773.3:82712648-82717429 GCF_000817695.3 Arachis duranensis | reverse complement strand
TTTGATGGCCACCTCATTTGATCAACTGTTTTTTTATATTTAAACAACTACCTAGGATGAGAGTCTAATTTTATTATTTTTTAAGGGGTAAGTATTGTTTTAGTCCCTAACGTTGAGGGTGAGAATCAAAATCGTCTCTCATTTAATTTTCGATTTAGAATCGTTCTTAATGTAAGACCCAGAACCTTTGAAAAGTCTTATTATGATCAAGCCCCAAATCATATAGTTATTTACAGCCTTAATTTCAGAAATTATTTTATTAAAGATAATTAAGGCAAGTTTTGATTTATTGAATTTGAGATGAGTTATGATTATTATCCAATTTTATAATTATTGGATTATTTTCTATATTTGAATTATAAAGTTGATAGTTATGAAATAATAAAGATTTTATATGATTTGGATTAAAAAGTAATGTTGTAAATATTAATATTGCTATTTTGAAAAATGAAGAAATTAAGTATATTATTTCTAATTATTTGATTAGGGCATTTTATTGAAAGTAATTTGTAAAAATTGATGAGCAAATAGTATTTTTATACACTATTATTGTTGAATTAGAATTTATTTCTAATTACTACATTATACCTATTTTTAAGTGAAATTACAAAAATGCCCCTAACCCTAATTTTTGAAAATAAAACCCTAACCCTAAAACCCTAACCCATGACCCGGTAACCCATTGCTTCCCTAGCCCTTAGCAGCCGAACTCTACCCTGTCCTCCTTGTCACTCACGGACAGCAGCACCCACGGTTCCCTTTCCTCTTTCTCCATGAAAGGAAAGGAACAGAAACAGAAAATCAGAGATAAATGGAGACTGAGTCGCGGAAGAAGGGAGGAGGAGAGGAGGACCTGCGCTGGCGTGCTGGTCTCACTACCGCCTTCGTCTGATCGAGGAGGGGGAAGAGCGCCGCGCCTCACTGTCTCGCCGCCGCTGAACTCGCGCGCAGGGAGGGAGAGGGTGCGCGAAAGGGAGCCACTGCGGGGAAGCCATTACCGTCTGCCACCATCGCCGAGCATGGGGCTGCCGTTCTCCTCGTTGCCGACCAGCCCGTCTCGTCGCCGCCGTAGAACCCGTCCCTTGCCGCCGCCATTGAAGCTGTGAACAGAGAAGAGGGAAAGGGATGAGTCACGAGGAAGCAACGCTGCCCTTCCATCGCCGCTGCTGCCACGGTTGTGGGAGAGGGTATCCCGTCACCGTGGGTGGTTCCACCACACTTGCCACCGTGCCGTCAGAGTCTGCCACCGTGGCTGTCATGCCGTCAGAGTCTGCCGCCATGGCCGCCAGTCTCCTAGCTGCTGTGGTTGGGGGTCTGCTGTGTATGGTCACTGGAAAACCTCTGCCACCGGAGTTGCCTTGAAACACCATCGGAGTCTGACAGCACCACTGCCGGAGTTCTGAGGCCACCGGAACCACCGCCAGAGCTTCTGGCTACTTTTGCCGTTGCCGAAAAAGTTGCCGGTAAGGGTTTCATTTGAGGTTTCTGCCTTTTTGGTTTTCGAGATGGTTTTGATGCTGTGCGGTTTTTCTAGTTGATCCACCGGAGTTTTTGGCCGCTGCCGAAGCTGTTGCTACCGTCGGTTCGAAATCGCAGCTGCTTCGTGTTGTCATTTCGGTAAGAAATTATGTTTCGAAAAGCCTCGCATTAGTTTTCGGTTGTGTTTGGTTAATAAATGAGTTTTGGTAACGTGGGGTCATTCTTGATTATTATATGCTGTGATTAATGTTGCTGTGGTTACCGCGGGAGTAGCTTGGGGCCGAGGTTGCGGTTGTTGGTGATCCCGATTTAAGAAAGGAGGTTCCTGTGACGCGTTTGGGTTATGGAATTGCGTTCTAAGGTAGGGGCGCTTTCCAAAAACTATGTTTTATGTATTGGAATTATTACATATGGATACTGATGTGAGATATTGTGTATTTGGTGATTGTACCTGCCTTATGAATTATTTGATTGACTCGAATGATTATGGATGTTGGTTTGGCTGAATTGTTGTGCGGATTTGTGAACTGTAATGTTTGAAGTTGATTCTTTAAAGATTTGAAATCTAAGTTTAATCCGTTGAGGATTGATTTGATTTGAGTTAATTATTTTGATGATTTGAGAAGTCGACTACACTTTTGAATTTAGCCTGGTTTACTTTAATTGACTTGGTTTTGGACAAATGATTTATTTCTGAACCGATTCTTTTAAGCTTTGGAAATGAGTTAAATTGGTTGTATTGAGTTGATTTTGAAATGGTTTCCTTGAGATATGCCACTGAGGCGAATGTTGGATTTAGCTTGCTGTTGAATTGATTTCTGGTTTTGAGCTGTTGAAAAGGAATGAGAAATGGTTTAGTTGGGACCCGAACCGGGTGGCAAAAGTCCAAGTTTTAGGGGAGGTGCTGCCGAAATTTCTACAAAATCCTACTCTTGTTTGTAAAGTTATTTAAAAAGGGTTGGATTTGAGAAATTGTATTATTTGATTTATTAAGAGAATATTTATGTTTTCAAGCTTAATTTATTTAATGAACTTTATGCGTTGAGTTCGGCTTATTTAGAAATAAACTATTTGTACAGTTTGAATCACTGAAGGAAAGAATGATGGTCTAATATTGATTTCAATATAAAAAGGAGCTTTTAGTGATTTTAAAGGAATCTAGACTTTTGATTGAGTAATCAAGTTTGAGGCATTTTGGAAGAGTTAGAAAAATGGGTTCCAAAAAGAAACCTGAAAGTGGTTTGATTCAAATGAACCGGTTCCATTTCAAATGAATCGATATTTGGACCGGGTTGGAACTTGTGATTTTGTATGATCGGTTTCATAATAAATTCAGTTTTTATTTACTTGAACCGAGAATCTAAGATTTCAAGAGTTTCAATGAATTTTTAAGGAATTTATATAAGTTGACCTTCCCTAAAGACTCGGGACTCTGGCGAGAAACTTTTGTTATAAAATCCCATTGTTGAATGGGTGATTTTGAATGTTCCCAAAATGAATCTTTAACTTTCCATGGTTTTGGAAGTTTTGGAAAGAGAATGCCGAGAGTGGCTTTGTTTTAAAAAGGGAACTCACTTTTAGAAAATTTGGCTTATGAGCCTGAGATGATTTGAGAAATGAGATCCTTTAAAGCCAAGGCTGAAAAGAGTTGAAATTTAATTTCAAAGTGAAATGGCTTGAGAAAAGTGATTTATGGCTTAAATGCCAGTTTTATGAATTTGATGATGTTGAATGGTGGAAGTGCTATTTTGTTATGGGCCGGAATGGCTATGTATGATTATGAATATTGGCTGGTTCTGGATTGAACCGTGAGCCGGAATGGCTATGTATGATATTGATTTATGGCTGATTGCCGAATGAGTTATGGGCCGTATGGCTGACTATGAAATTTTGAATTTAAGCCGGATGGCTGAGATGGATGTTGATCCATGGTTGGGACTGAATGAATATATGCTTGAGATACCTGGGCAGTAGCAAAGGTTGTGGTTCATCCCACTTGCTCCAGGTCAGAGACTGTGACGCCTGGGTAGTAGCGGTAGTAGTGGTGATTCCACTCGCTCCATGTTGAGCTTTTAAACACCCACCTGGGTAGTAGCCGCAGTAGTGGTTATTCCACTGGCTCTGGGTTGAGCGGGTAATAGCAAGGGGGATTGTAGCTCAAACTTACTTGCTCCGCGATGGGTGTTTCTGTCCATGGTTAGCTACCAGGACGTGTCGGGTTGGCTATATAACCGACAGATGATATCATCAGCCACTAGGGACAGGCATGCATCATATGCATCTATGTGACATTGTTTGGGTGTGCATATTGTGCTTGGTTTGCCTATGTGATTACTTGTGATTACTTGCTACTTGTTCTACTTGCTGTAACTATTTGTTTGTGCTTGAACTTCCTATCTGTGTTTGCAACTGGGACTCTGTTGGTTTGTGGTGATTGGTTGTTGGATTGGATTGTCTGGGCCTAGGGCCGTGGTTGAATTGAGATGGACCGATCGTTGATTCCGGTTTTATGTTTCTGGTTTGGAAAACTATGAAAGGCTATTTTGGTTCAGTATAGATAAACCTTTTTGAAAGACTTTTGAGTTTTTGAGAATTGAATGGTTTCTCTTTCGGAAAAGGATTTTAGATTTCTCTTTTATTGTAAACCGTTGTTTTTGAAAAGAGGCATAAGACGGTTATTAATCACTGGTACGGTTTATCTTCACGTATCCTATTACAGTAATTCCCAAAAACCCTCTACTGAGAACCCTTTTGAGGATGATGTTCTCACCCCCTACATTTTTCCCCTTTCAGGATATGGGCACAGAAGTCACGAAGAGTTTATTTTTTTGTTATTGAGATGCTCTGTATTGCTTTAGATTATTATTTTTGTACCCTCACCTTTATCTTGATATATTCTGTAAGAGGGATAGGAATTGTATTGGGTAATGTTTGTAATATTATTTGTATATATGTATGTATATATATATGGATGTACTCTTTATGAGTTTCTGTAAGTTGTATGGTATGTATGGATGTACGTTGTGTAGCAAAAGTATTTTTGTAGGAGCGGTATTGCGGTTTAAAGTTTTAAACAGGCTCATATTTTAGTATTAAATAGTATAAGTGTCGTTGTAATATCTGAGCTATCAGAGTTGCGCAGCCGGAAGCGTGAGCTTTGGTAGTTAGGTTATTACACTTAACGTTTTTTTCATATTAAAATCGTTCTTTTTAATATTTTTTTATAAATGACAAAACTATCCTTCTTTTATAAATTGTTATTTTAAATAAAAATATAAAATTAAAAAAAAGAAAGAAAAGAC
>NC_029773.3:82697502-82712615 GCF_000817695.3 Arachis duranensis | reverse complement strand
GGGAACGACCTCTGCCTTGGGAAACCACCGTTGAGGTCCCTCTCTGCTTCCTCCAACATCGCACATGCCTTGGCTGCTCTCAACAACTCCGAAGACAACATCAGTGTCTGGACCTGCGATTATTGCATCAAGAAGAAAGAAGAAGGAGAAGTAGAAGGAGGAGAGTGTTGTAGATGCGTTGGCAAAGTGTGCATGGTTGAAGTTGTTTGCTTCCTTTCCAGGGAAGACAACCTCTTGTCTCCCTCTCAAGCTATCAAAGCTTCTCTTTCTGTTATTCTCACTCAACCTTTCTCTTTGCTTCTGCTTGAAATGTTAGACCTTATATTTTTTTTTCAATTTTCTGAATCTGAAATTTTAACTCATAATAGATAAAGTGAATTTAGATTTTAATTACCTCTACTTCTTCTTCTGTTACTGCCTCTGCTTCTATTTATGTGACTGCTTCAATTTCTGATTTTGATTTGTTTTTTTATTTTATTGTTGTTGTGTGTTGATTTGGTTGTTGAGTTGAATTTCTGATTGTTTGATTTGTTGAAATGTTGTTTTTCTTGGTGGTGGAAGTAATGGTGGTGGTGGTGGTGGAGGCAAAAGTGGTGGTGGTGATGAAAATAAAGGTGCTCATAGTAGTGGAGGGCATTTTTGTCCAAAAAAAGTTAAAAGGACAATTTTAGTACGAAAAAAACGTTAAGGAAAATTCTAAATTAAAAATTAGATGAGGGACGGTTTCGATTCTCACCCTCAACGTTAGGGACCAAAACAATACTTACCCCTTTTTTTAACAATAAGCACCACTTTAATTTTCTCTTTCATGTCCTTACTCATTTTTTATTCTAGTTATTTGTATATGATCGTACTCATTCATCTGATTAAGTATTTTTACTCGGTCATATAGTGTTTTTATATTTCTGCTTATCTAATAGAGTAAACTAACTAAACAAAATTGATTAGTTTGGTTAATGCTAATATTACTATTCATAGAATTGGTTGTGATTAGTTTTTTAATTGTTAACTGAATTAGTTAGTTTAGTTTGTGTGGTTTAATATGACGATTGGTTCTCTCTAGTTATAAGAAGCTAGAGTTATTTACTCTTCAACAGAACTTCACTTTACCGATTCAGAATCAAGAATCATTTCTCTTTTTCTCTCGTCACATGGCATATTTTTTTTCTTTCTTCTTCTCGTGCTATGTCTGATATCCTTCATAGTATCAAAGCTCTTTCCACTCAATTCAATGGCGAATAACAATACACAAGCTGAAAACTCAGTGAATCAATCAAGTACAGCTCCAAATTTTACTTCTTTCCCAATTTTTATGAAATTCGACGATGACAAATTCTTACAATGTAAAGATCATGCCGAATCAATGATTGAAGGTCACAATTTACTTCATCATATCACAGGAGAAAGAATTCTTCTAAGGTTTGACGGATCGAGACAAGTGACATCAGAATTTGCTGCTTAAAAGAAACAGGATGCGTTGCTCAAATTTTGGCTTCTTGCTTCGATGACCAAGCCTTTATAACTCGAATGGTAGGATGCATCTATTCATATGAGATTTGAAAAAGATTAGATGATCATTTTTCTTCACAGATTCAAGCTAAGATAATGCAATTGAAACATAAATTGAGCATTATTAAGATAGAAAGTTCAGTAAATGAGTATGTGTTAGCCTTAAAAGGAACAATTGATGCCCTAACTTCAATAGGAGAACCGATGTGTGAAAGTGATCATGTTAATACTTTGTTGAATGGGTTAACTAAAATGTATAGTTCTGTAATTACTTTAGTTGTGGCAAGACTAATTAGTATTTCAGTGGGAGAATTGGAGGCTTTGTTATTGACTCATGAGAGTATGTTAGAAAGGTTTAGAAAACCAAAATCGTTTATACAAGCAAACATGGCACAAAGTGCACCAGAATATTCTCAAAATTACAACACAAGAGGCAGTTTCAGAGATGGCTTCAAAGGAGACTATAGGAATAGAGGTGGTGGTAGATTGATCAAAGGTGATCGAAATTTCTATAACAAGAATGGATAGTTTGGTGGAAATAGTTCCAGGTTTGAAGAGAATGGACAATTTGGTGATAACAATTCTAGGTTTGGGACTCAGTTCTACAATTATTCAAGATATGACTCGAGGTTTAAAGGTGGTGATGGTTCCAGATTTGGTGAAAGACAACATTATAGTGGTTCAAGGATGACTAATGGTACCAGACCTATTTGTCATGTGTGTGATAAGCTAGGGCATACTGTAAAGACTTACTAGTATAAGTATGAAAGACCAGAAAGACTCCAGAGCTCAATATGAAGGCTCAAGCTCATAAAATCTGCAAAGTTCACAAGCAAACCTGAGCAATGTATTGGCCACACCTGCAGCATTACAAGATCAAAGTTGGTATCCGAATTTAGGTGCTACACACCATATGACTTCTGATCAACAAAATCTGGTTGAGAGAGAAAAGTATGAAGGTGCGGATTAAGTAATTATGGGAAACAGATCAGGTTTGCACATCAACATTGTTGAAAATTCTTACTTTAAAACTCATCTGAGTAATAGATAATTTTTGCTGCATAAGTGATGATTGGATTTTTGACGGTTTAGAATTTCACAAATGAATTCTCGTTGAAAGTATAGTTTCTAAACCAACAATAATCCTTTCATACAAAAGATTGTTTGTCACAAGTAACAAACCCCTAATTTTATAAACCGAAGTATTCAAACCTCGGGTCGTTCTCCCTAGAAATTACAATAAAGTGTCTTGTTATTGGTTATGAGTTATTTTGGGGTTTTGGATAAGAAGCATGAAAAGTAAATGGCAATGAAAGTAAACTAAGGCCTAAAAAGGTCTTGGCAAGGGTTGGTGGTCAACGATCTCTATCCTAATCACTAACCACAATATGAGAATTGGCAAGGATTAATCTCATTAAATCATCCTCTAACTAGTAGTAAAGGAAAGTCAAATGAGCTATATCAATCCTAGTTCATAAGTCCTAACTCTCCACTAATTCAATTAGTGAGAACTAGAGTAAACGGCTCCCAATCATCAATTACTTGGACATTAGTAACTCAAGAGTTCCTAAGTTACCTTTCCAAGCCAAGAGTATAAAATTCTACTCTAAAATCCAACCAAGCATTTCATCAAACACTTGGAAGGCACAAAAGAAAAGCATAGTAAATCAACAACAAGGCCTAATCCTAATCCTAATCCTAGAGAGAAGTGAGAGCTTCTCTCTCTAGAAACTACTTCTAAAATTAAACTATCACTAATGGTCAAAAGTATGTTGATTCCTCTTCAATCATTGGCTTAAATAGCATCAGAAATGAGTTGGATTGGGCCCACAAGACTTTAGAATTCGCTGGCCACGTTTTGCTTTAAGGGAACCAGGTGGCAGCAACGGCGCGTGCGCGTACTATGCGCGTGCGCGCTACCATACGTGTAGCAAATATGGCAAATCTTATATCGTTTCGAAGCCCCGGATGTTAGCTTTCTAACCCAACTGGAACCGCATCATTTGGATCTCTGTAGCTCAAGTTATGGTCGTTTAAGTGCGAAGAGGTCGGCTTGACAGCTTTCCGGTTCTTTCATTTCTTCATGAGTTCTCCAACTTTTCATGCTTATTTCTTCATTCCCTTGATCCAATCTTTGTCTCCTAAACCTTAAATCACTTAACAAACATATCAAGGCATCTAATGGAATCAAGGAGAATTAGATTTAGCTATTTTGAGTCCTAAAAAGCATGTTTTCACTCTTAAGCACAATTAAGGGAGAAGTTATAAAACCATGCTATTTCATTGAATAAATGTGGGTAAAAGGTTATAAAATCCCTTAAATCAAGCACAAGATAAACCCTACAAATGGGGTTTATCAACCTCCCCACACTTAAACCAAGCATGTCCTCATGCTTAAGCCAAGTGAAAGCAAAGGGTATCATCATTTATTCAATGTAAATAAACTATATGCAACCTAAACTATATGCAACTAAATGCAAAATGATTTTACCTACTTGGTTAAAAATAAATCAATCCTCCAAGTGCATGTATAAATGGGTAGGGCTAAGATCATATGACGATTCATGAATCCTACCAATTCAAGTGTGAAAATGAAGTTCAAATAGACTTGCGAGAAGAACGCTCATGAAAGCCGGGAATCAAGGAATTTAGCATCGAACCCTCACCGGAAGTGTTTGCACTCTAGTCACTCGGTGTTTGGGGTCGATTCACTCAATTCTCCCCTAATCATGCTTTCCAAGATTTGTTTTTCATCTAACAATCAACAATTATTCAATGCATGCATACATGTATCATGAGGTCTTTTCTTTAGGTTGTAATGGGGCTAGGGTTAAGGTAGGATGCATATTTGGTCAAGTGAGCTTGAAGTTTGAATCTTTGATAGGCTTAGACTTCCCACCTAACCTATGACATCCTATACAATTAAGTTCTAACCTAACTACCCATTCTTCACTTTTCCACATACTCATGCATTCTCTTTTTATTTCACAACACATATGCATTGACTTTTATTTGAGCTTTACTTTGGGGCATTTTGTCCCCTTTTTTTATTTCTTTCTTTTTCTATATTTTTTTCTTTTCCATATTATTTTTCTCTTTTTTTTCTTTTCTTTTTTTTTCTTTTGTTTTTCTCATTTTTTTCTTTCTTTATACAAGAGCATCAATGCATAAGGTCTATACATTTGATCAATACATGAGCATGTACCCAATTCCCAATATTTTCAATAAAAATACAAAATTACCCTTTTATTCACCCAATGTCCCAAGATTTCTCACACTTGAATGATACTCACTCACACTTGCCTAAGCTAGTCAAAGATCCAAATTAAGGACATTTGTTGTTTTCCGCTTTAGGCTTGTAATGTGCTAAAATTAAGAACGAAGTGGGTTAATCGTAGGCTCAAATTGGCTAACAAAGGAATATAAAAGGTAAGGCTATTTGGGTAAGTGAGTTAAATGAAATGATGGCCTCAATCATATAAATGCATGAATACACAAAATAATGGACATAAAGAATCAAACAAATCAAAGATTACAATCATAGAAAGAGAATAATGCACACAAGAAGGAAAATAAGTGGTTATAAGATGTAACCACACCATTAGGCTCAAATCTCACTTGCTGGTCGGACACCTCCCCACACTTAAAAGTTTGCACCGTCCTCGGTGCACTCAAAGATGAGCAAGGGGGTATGGCGACTCTCCAGATTGCTGCGTGTTCTTTCTTCCGCTTCCATGTTTGCTTGTGGTGCATTGTTCTTGGAAAACAAAAATATAACACCATAAGAGGAGAAGATATAAAAGCAAGGAAGCATACATTGTTGGAATGAGGTAAATCACTAGAAATGAGTGAGTGAATTAGTGTGACATGAATGACAAATAAGTGTGTGAATTCTAAATTGCGCGGTTTAGAACACACATTAGTATAAAGAGCTATGTCACAAAAGAAGCATGCACTTTACTCATCCTAATGTGCTTGAGATGCTCTAAGTGAACTTGTAAGGTAAGACAAGCATTAAAGAAGCATGGAAGCATTCAAGCTAAAGTATATGGATGCATATGATCATGAAACACAATGCATTAAGGTAAATGCACAACATCATCTATCAAGAGGTTGCCTAATCGAGGAAAAGGATTCAAATCACATGATGGCTAGCTACAACATGCAATTCAAAAGAGTTATAAGCTCGAAAGCAATTCTCATCACTTGGTATTTTTCAAAAGGTAAGCATGAAAAACTCAAAACCAAGTAGCAAAATATAACCTCAATTAAATAGTCCAACAACGATTATCGAAAAACATTCATGCTAAAATAGCATTTAGGCAATAAGAGGCAACAATGTGTAGTAAACAAGATCAATAAGCCAACACTTATAATGAAAATGGAGAAAATAAAATGGAAACTAAACTAAAGCTATCTAACAAACTAACTAACTAACTAATTAACTAACTAAAATAAATGGTTATCCATGGTGTTTGGAAGTGTTGGATGAGGGGTAGAAGAAGGGAAGAAGAAAGGAGAAGGAAAGAAATGGAAAGAGGAGAAGAAGATAAATGGATGGAAGAAAGGACATCCACGCGTATGCACGCATGGCGCGCACGCGTCGATGGCTTATTTCGAGAGTGGCGCGTACGCGTCATGTGCACGTGCGCGCAAGTGGTGTTGTGCCAAAGGCACAACGTTGGCGTGGCGTAGGCATAACTCTCTGGAAAATGTAGGGAATGTGGAACTTCTCAATCCACGCGTACGCACGCATGGCGCGCGCGCGTGGATGGTCGAAAATGCTTGATGCACGCGTACGCGCGTGGTGCGCATATGCATGGATGGTGCTCTCTTTTTTTTTTTCAAAATTTTTCTCTATGTTTTGGCACCAATCCAAGCATTCTAAACCTCCAAACAACTACCAAAACACCCTAAAACCTTATTTAACATGATAAAATACTAATTAAACTCAACCAACTAATCTAAACATGAAATTAAACTAGTTCTACCAATATGTACAAAAGAGAAAATGAAAGGATTTTACCATGGTGGGGTGTCTCCCACCTAGCACTTTTATTTATTGTCCTTAAGTTGGACTTATGGGGAGCTCCTCATCAAGGTGGCTTGTGCTTGTATTCATCTTGGAACTCCCACCAATGCTTGGTTGGCTACACGTGCCAAATATCACAAAGAATTTATTTAGTGTGTATAAATTCTGTTGTGACAACAATGCCTTTTTTAATTTCACCCCAATGGTTGTTGTGTGAAATCTCAGAGAACTAAAAAAATTGTCAAACATGGAGAAGTTGAAAGAGAAATGTACAAGTTTCTCAACTTCACTCCATCAAATAAATCAACTGCCTTTGTTTCAATTGTGTCCACTATTGATCGGTTTCTCTGGTGGCACAACAGATCGGGTCATGCCGCAAATAGCATTGTTTCTCCTGTCCCAAAGTCTTGTAATATTATTGCTTCTTTGAATAAAAACTCTTTTGCATGTTGCTGTATTGGACAGTACTATAGTCTTCCTTATCCCCTTTCAAATTCTTTGTACACTATTCCAATGCAGTTAGTATAAACAAACATTTTGGGGCCTGCCCCTGTTCTAGATTTAAATGGAAATTTTTACTTTGTTGTCTTTCTTGATGCTTATAGTAAATACACTTGGTTCTATCTTATTAAAACTCGATCTCAAATCAAATTAATTTTTAAATATTTTCAACAAATGATTGAGTTGCAATTAAATTCTAAACTTAAGATGCTTTAGTCTAACAATGCTGCTGAGTATGTGAACTTAGCCAAGAATTTACAGGTATAGGATATTCTACATGAATTTTCCTGTCCACATGAGCATCAGCGGATAGAAGTGCTGAGAGAAAGCACAAGAACATAGTGGAGAAGGGTTAGCAATGTTAGCAGGGCCTGGAATGCTAATTAAATCTTGGGGACAGGCCTTTATAACACCAGTGCATCTTATAAACAGGCTGCCAACCAGGTTTTGCAAGGTCAGTCACCATTTTATAAGTTGTCAGGGTTTCTAGATGTTTGTGTTTTCCATATTTGAGGCCATACAATAGGCACAAATTGAAACTCAGATCATCTCCATACACCTTTATGGGTTACAGTGCAGTACGCAAAGGTTACAAGTGCCTCACTGTACAAGGTAAAGTAGTGATCACTAGTAATGTGGTATTTGATGAACAACAATTTCCTTTCAAATCTGGTTCTGCACCTCCTTTGATAGTTGATTCTAGTACAACCTCGGATCCTCAGTTACCGTCATTCCTCTACTAACCATAAACCTTGCTCAATACTCGCACAATTCTTCTAACAACCCTGCTCAGTCCTCATACAATTCTTCTAACATTGCAAATAGCTCCTCCCTCACAACACCTCCACCTAACCCTGCTGTGTCCAACCCCAGCCCCCAATCATTAGTACAAACAAGAGCTCCCTCAAATCTCACCTCTCTCAAACCCAGCCTCCAATAGCAACAACCTCACCAGCACTAATTTTTTTTCACAGCAGCTCAAACAACACCTTTGGCTCCATCCGTAACACCAATACCTATTCCATTTCAAACCTTAAAATTCTAATTCCCTTTGATGATGATCCCTCAGTCCTAGAACCACTCATTTTAAATGTTCATCCTATGACCACAAGAAGCAAAAGTGGAGTTCTTAAGCATAGATCCTTCCTTTCCAATGCTGAACCAAGGACAGCCTGAGCTGCTCTGCCCATGCCTGAGTGGAAAGCTATAATGGATGCAGAATACAATGTCCTCATGCAAAACCACACCTGAAAACTAGTTCCTCATCCTCAGGATAGAGAAGCAGTGGGTAGTCGATAGGTCTTTTAGGTTAAATATAACTCGTATGGCAACTTACAAAAGTATAAGGCTCGTCTTGTGGCTCAAGATTTTTCTCAGAGACCAGGTTTTTGATTTTATGAAAACGTACAGTCCAATGGTAAAAACCTACTTCAATTTGAATTGTGCTCACATTGGCATTGTCAAGAAATTGGAAAATTAATCAACTTGATGTCAATAATGCATTTTTGTATGGTGACCTGGCTAAGAATGTATACATGAAGCAGCTGAAGGGTTATGAAGTTGACAATGGTAGTTTAGTGTGCAAGCTCACCAAGGCTCTATCTCTATAGTTTGAAGCAGACACCAAGAGCCCGGTATCACAAGTTGTCCATGACTTTGTAATACCTTGGGTTCAATGCAACAAAGTCTGATGTCTCCGTATTTACCAGGTTCAAAAATGGCTCTTCATTGTTTGTCCTGGTATATTTCGATGATATAATCATCACTAGAGACTCTAATGATGCAATTTTGCTGGTGATTCAACAATTGAATGTCAAATTTGCATTAAAATATATAGGTGAACTTCATTATTTTCTTGGAGTTCAGGTTACTAAGACTGCTAGTGGTAGTCTAGTGTTGTCACAAGAAAAATATGCCAAGAACCTGCTTAAGAAAGCAGATATGGATTACTGCAAGTCTTGTTCTATACTTTTACCATCCTCAGTTAAGTTTTTCGTTTTTAGAGGTTCAACATTCAAGGACCCTAAACTCTATAGATCAGTGGTGGGCAGTTTACAATATCTCACTGTCACTTGCCTGAAGTTAGCTTATTGTGTAGGTAACATCTCATATTTTATGCAAAATCTGTTAGATGAACACTGAAAGCTAGTAAAAAAGGTGCTGAGATATGTGCAGGGGACACTCAGTTTTGGCCTACACTTGTACAAAACGAGTGTTCAGCATGATAAAGCCTATAGTGACTCTGATTGGGGAGGAGACTCGGATGATAGAAAGTCCACCGGCGACTTCTGTGTTTTTCTTGGGAGTAATCTAATTTTGTGGAGTTCAAAGAAATAAGGTGGTGTTGTCAGGTCCAGTATTGAAGCAGAGTAAAGGGCTATGGCTAACTTAGTGACTGAGCTGCTTTGAGTCAAGAATCTTATGATTGAAATAGGAGTTACACTTTCAACAGCTCCATTAGTTTATATTGATATTTTGAGTGTTGTATTGTTGGCTGCAAATTCAATTTTGCATTCAAAGTCAAAACATTTTGAGACTGACCTCCATTTTGTTCGGGATTATGTCAGTAAGAAGATCATTCAAGTGAGTCATGTTCCTGAAACTGTCCAGCTAGTTGATGTGTCAACAAAGCCATTACCAAGTGCTGAGTTTCTGGAGTTCAGATCAAGACTACTGGTTGAAGATTTGAAGAAGTATAGTGATAACAGTGGCACAAACAGGCTCAGCAGAGGAGATCACAAAAAGAAATCAAAGAATTGTAAAAATTCAGAAGGTCCAGGCAGCAATAGTCATGATCAAGCACCAATTTTCAATCTGTGATAGTAGAGGCAGGACAACTCAATAGCAGGGGTCATGGTATCAAGTTGGAAATTAAAGGAAACAAGATTAGAACAGTAGAAGAGAAGTTGAGCAATATATAGGGATCATGATAGATTAAACTAACTAAACAGAATTGGTTGTGATTAGTTTTGTAATTGCAAACTGAACAAGTTAGTTTAGTTTGTGTGGTTTATAATGTGACAGTTGGCTCTCTCTTGCTATAAGAAGCTAGAGTTAGTCACTGTTCAACTGAACTTCACTTTATCAATTCAGAATCAAGAATCAGTTCTCTCTCTCTCTCTATCCCTCCTTTCTTTCCTCTCCCTCTTCCTTTCTTTCTCTATCTCTCTCTCAATATCTCTCTATCTCTTTCTCTCTCTCTCTCACTCTCTGTGTCACACTGCAGATTCTTTTTCTCTTTCTTCTTTTCGTGCTGAACCTGATATCCTTCAATCCAGACAATATAATTATTTTAATGGTATCGTCTAAGTCACTCTTTCATTTTGACCAGCTCGCTTGAATTTTTGTTGAATAATTATGAAATCTTTTGACCTTGGTATGGTATTTATTTTCTCTATTAATCTTCACTTGTATGTTAAAGTTTTTTTCCCCTTCATGTGTGATTAGAAATGCTCTAAAAATGCATCTAAAAATAATATAAAAAATGATATGTTAAGATGATATAATTTTTGGTGTAATTCTATATCAATTAAAAATTAGTTAATTATGATTTTGCCTAATAATATTTACAAGAATAATCAAAGGAATTTTATATGAGTCAATAATGATAGATAAAGTTAATTTAAGTGAATGAAACAGCCAATTTATTTGTCTACTTAATTAAATAAATATTAAAAATTTAAATATCACATTATGTATCATGTATGTAGTCCAAAGGCCACCACGGCACACCTTTTAGCAATAACAAAAATTGATTTTGCTATCATGGTTAATACTAATAAAAAAGAAGAATAAAGTATCCATCAATAATATAAAAAATCAAATGTAAAACAAAAAAAACAAAAAAAAACAAAAAAAAATTAAAAATATAATTATTTATGTATATTTTTTTATGGTATTTGTATTTTTAGGATTGAACTCTAAAAGAAAAAGAATTTTAGTATAAAATAAAAAATTTATATAAATTCAAATGAATTTTTACATGAGGAGATATATTAAACATATAATTATTTATTAATTTGTGTTTAGCTTAAAATTTTAAAATAAATAATTTTAAGGCTATTTTACATGATTTACAAACTAACCAAATGTATAACAAGCTTTGAATGGATTAGAAAAAGAGAATTTTTCTTTTACTCCGAAAGTGTTGTATCAAATTTTTGTTAAGAAAACGAATCTCTTTTACTCAATCACACCTCGTCAACATGTTTTGCTTTAAGAATGTAAGAAGAAATTTTAAAGCCGCAATATTATTTGTTATACAAAAATAAAATTAATAATAAAAACATTGTCTCTGCCTTGGAGAATCTTGGAAGCACGCAGCCTCTTGTGATAAGATAAATTACAAATGCAAACAGTTAAAGCATCATTATATATATATTCTCTAAGTGGAATAATGATGTCCCACTTTAAGATATTTGCATGAAGATAACTTGACGTACGTGTGATCTATTATATATATGCTTACAATTATTTGGATCAGACATTATATAAGATAAGGATCAGTAGATTCTGTATAGTGCGCTAAATCAATAACTTAATTGTTATTTGCTATTATTAAATATCTGCATGCATGCTGTTAAGTGATGGGATAAGGTTCTCATCAAGAATTCTTCCTTCTTTCTTTTTGATATATATTTTTATATCTTTTCCCTTCTCTTTCACATGTCATCTTATTATTTATTTTATTTTTTCAGAGGGTAAAGCGTATTAAATATATAATTATGTATATACTTTTAATAATTTAAATTTTTGAGTTAAATAGTTTCGTGATATAGAATTAGAAATTTTATAATTAATAATTAATTTCAAAAAGATTATGTATAGAAAATTTTTTCAATATTAAAAGAACATTAATTTGAAGAGAAAGTAAAACTCCATAATTGTCAATTACAAAGATAAAATTTCAGAATATATTAGTTTCATCTCATCAACAAGTAATTTGAAAAAATAGATTTAAATTTGGATAATTAATATGAAGAGTATTGGATAAGTCATTTATTGAATTTTTTTAAAAGAAAAATTTGTATTTATGTATTATATTTTATTTTTGTAGTGGATAAGGCTCACATTAGAATATTACGGTTCATTTTGTATATATATTCATTCATTTAAGTTCATTAATAAAATACCTTACAAAAATTATATTTAAATAATTTATTTTATCTTATAACTATTTGATATAAATCGTTTATTTCAAAACTCGTAATAATTTTTTAGTATAATCTCGTCTAGCTCGTTCGATGCGAGTAGTTTTAAGATTTTATGATTTCTTTCATTTCAAATCGTTTAATTGAAACATGGTTATTTCTTGATCTGATTTCATACAACTCGTTTAAATCCGAGTTGTTTTTAGGACTTTACAACTTCTTTTAAGTACAAGTTGGTTAATTTGAGTCCTTTTAAAGTATCAGATTATCTCTATAACCATCGGACTTCGTGCTTTATCTATTGTGCCCCTGCTCGAAGTCAAGCTTCACGAAGTCGGACTCGAACGATCAAGTGGGTCAGATGATCAAGTCGGATTGTTGAGGTCAAATTTTCATGAAGTCTTTCAATGATTTGTTCAATTCGTTCACTCCGAGTTTTTATAGATGACTTGTTTTTATACAGGTCATTTTTTTAAGCACAACTCATTGTATATCAAGTTGTTTTGCGCGATTTGTTTTAATACAAATTGCTTAGATCATATGATTATTGTTTATTCGATTTCGTTCAACTCATGAGTTTGAATTGTTTTAAATCATCAAGCCGTATTATAACCATTGGACACCAATTTGAACCTCGTCGCTTTATTTGAGCGACCATTAAAAAGGTCGGATCGTGATTTTCGCACTTTATCGAGTATAAATTGGCGCCTTAGGTGAAGGGATTATATACTTATTCCCTCCCGTTTCTAGCTTTTACAAAGTTGTCATCTTTGTGTATGATACAACTCGTTTTTACCTGAACTGTTTTAATTGGAGGATTGTTTTTATGTTTCGATTTTGTTCGAAACGCTTTTACCATCCTTCCATTCTTTTTCAGCTTGTTTCTATATAAGTCATTTGGTTGGAGGATTTTTTTTGTCATTTTTTCTTTTACTCTTTTGATATTTTACAACTTATTTTATATTGAGTTGTTTCAATTTTACTTTAGTGATTCATTTTGATACAATTCACTTTTTAATGCTTTATTTTAATGATTTGTTTTGATACAAATTAATTTTAAAGCTTTGCTTTCAGATTGACACGACTTGTACTTGACACAAATTCGTTGAAAATATGCTTGACAGGCACAACTCGTTTAAACTGAGTTGTTCTCATGTTGTTGTGGATGCTAGAACAAGTTTTCTTTAGACAACTTCTGAAGTTCATTATACGACTAAGTCATTTATTTTTGGAACTTGTAGAGATGAGCTCGTGGGGTTAGAATTTTGTACAACCTATTTGTTATTCGTGTGGGTTGAGTTGTTAAATCGTATTTATGCCTCGAGGGGCGTATTTGGTTAAGTTAGTATTGCGACTTGTTCTAAGCACAACTCTTTCAACCCCTTTTGTGTAAGACCCAAAACCTTTGAAAAGCCTTTTTATGAGTAAGTCTCAAATCATATAGTTATTTATAGCCTTAATTTCAGAAATTATTTTACTAGAGATAATTAAGGCAATTTTTAATTTATTGAATTTGAGATAAGTTATGATTATTATCCAATTTTAAAATTATTGGATTATTTTCTATATTTAAAGCATAAGGTTGATAGTTATGAAATAATAAGGATTTTATATGATTTGGATTAGATAAATAATATTCTAACTATTATTACTGCTATTTTGGAAAATGAAGAAATTAAGTATATTATTTCTAATTTTTGGAGTTGGGCATTTTATTGAAAATAATTTGTGAAATTGATGAGCAAATAGTATTTTCTATGTACGAATAGTGTTGGATTTAATTTGGGTTTCAATTACTATAGTATTCCCAATTTTATGTGAAATTACTAAAATGCCCCTAACCCTAATTTTTGAAAATAAAACCCTAACCCTAAAACCCTAATCCATGACCCGGTTCCCCCATTCTCCCTCAGCAAACTCAGATTTGAAAACCCTGTAGCTGCCACCCATTTCTTTTCCCATCGGCAACTCACACAAAGCTCCCTTTGATTTCTTGAAAGAAAGAAACGAAGAAAGGGAGGAGGGAAACGGGAGATCAGAGAAGTGGAGAGGGGAAGAGGAAGGACGGCGTCGGCGGGCATCACTGCCGCCGCGCCGTCGTGTTGCCGTCGAAGGAGACGAAGCCGTGGACCATAGTCATGAGCAGAAGAGAAAGCACGAGACAGGGCACGCGAGACGGAGCCGCCACTGCTGGGTTGCCGTCCAGCCTCGCCCCACCTTCCAGCCTTCATCACCACCGCGTCCACACCATGCCGCCGCCTCTGTTCGTCACACCGTCACTCCTAGCCGCGCCGTTGCCATTCGTGCGAGAGAGAGACGCGCCGTGAGGAGGGTAGCCACCGTGCTCAGTCGCCATCACTTCCTCCCACCATCGGGGCTCACGTCACTGTCACTCATGGCCGTCGCTCCTACTGTGCTCCATTCGGGTTCTGGGTTGAGCGCGCCGCTGTTGCCGTTGGAAGCCGCTGCTGAGGCCGGGTTGCTATGGTGGTTGCTGTCCTTATCAGTAGCGGGAGAGGATGAGACGCGGTGATGGTGGGTGGTCCCCCACCCTTGCTGCCGTGCTGTCAGAATCTGCCGCCATTGCCGCCGGAGCTCCGGGCTGAGCTTCTGCCACTTGAGACCCTGCTGCCACCGTGTTCCATCGCCGGTAAGAGTTTTAAGTTTGGTTACTATTCCTTTGGAATTCCGAGAAGAGTGTTGATAACGCGTGGTTATACAGCTGCTGTTATTAGATATTCAGACCGCCGTTGTCGCCCAAAAGTTATTGATGGAGCTGCTGTCGGGCCGATTTGATGTTGCGGCTGCTTTATTTCGTTAATACAGTGAGTGTTTCTATTTCGAAAACCCTACATTAGTGTTCTTTTCCGTGTAATAAAGTAATTGTACTGTTAATGGTTTTAGGAGTTAGAATCTGGTTT
>NC_029773.3:82695055-82695333 GCF_000817695.3 Arachis duranensis | reverse complement strand
GTTTTTGAAAAGAGGCATAAGATGGTTATTAATCACTGGTACGGTTTATCTTCATGTATCCTATTACAGTAATTCCCAAAAACCCTCTACTGAGAACCCTTTCGAGGATGATGTTCTCACCCCCTACATTTTTCCCCTTTCAGGATTTTGGGCGCAGAAGTTATGAAGAGTTTAATTATTTGTTATTGAGATGCTCTGTATTGCTTTAGATTATTATTTTTGTACCCTCGCCTTTATCTTGATATATTCTGTAAGAGGGATAGGAATTGTATTGGTTA
>NC_029773.3:82685566-82695040 GCF_000817695.3 Arachis duranensis | reverse complement strand
GATGTTTGTAATATTATTTATATATATGTATGTATATATATATGGATGTACTCTTTATGAGTTTCTGTAAGTTGTATGGTATGTATGGATGTACGTTGTATAGCAAAAGTATTTATAGGAACGGTATTTGCGGTTTAAAGTTTCAAACAGGCTCATATATTAATAATAAATAGTATAAGAGTCATCGTAATGTCCGAGCTATCAGAGTAGCGCAGCCGGAAGCGTGAACTTTGGTAGTTAGGGTGTTACATTATGGTATCAGAGCAGTCCTTCCTGTAGAGCCTGAGGAATGGACCGACTATGCTTCAATTGCATACTCTGAGCGTTTGTCATGTATTAGGTCTTGTCGAATGACGAGAATTAGAGCTTTATGCACATGACGATCTATTGATTAACGCTGTTAGTCTTGCATTGCATAATTCTTGGTATTAAGTTTGGCCAGCTTAATATTAGTGAATTTTGTATATGAAAGCACTAATGAGTTATCATAGATGAAATCCGAGTTTTGAGTTAAGCAAATCGTGGGTTCTGGGAACGTTGAAAACTTTTCTCGAGGCTGCTCAGTTATGTGTCTTGAATTCTGTTCGAGTTGACCTATTCTTTCGTATCCTAACTTGAAGTTCTTGGTTACTAATCCTTTTGAAAAGTAGCTTGATATTTCAACTTTATTCCTCCATTCATATGCATTCCTGTTTGAACTTAATTGCATATGCCTGTTTGGAATCCTTGTTGTATCTATCTTCCTCGGTTTGAGTTCTTATTGATTCACGTATTCTTTGATATAGCTTTGAACTTGTCATGATGCGTTGTGCCTTTTTAACTCTGAGATTATGAGTCCATTATTAGAGAAATTATTGATTCAGTTTTTCTCTTATTTGACAGTGAGCACAGCCAATTGAGATTTTATAAAAATTGCTGTTGATTAGATATATATCTATCTATGTATAAAACTTTGAGATTTCTTATACAGTTTGACAACTATTTATTCCTAATACCCCGCCTGTGCTTTTATTGGTTTACGGAACTACATTTACTTTAAAATACAATTTGACTTTCTAGTAATTTTACTACGGTTCCAACGCACATCTTCATTTGATTAGGTATTTGGATATTTTCAAAATTTTGGAAAGGAAAGCTTTTTCACTTTTATCCCAGTTGAGTCTCATTTGATAAGCTTTACTTAACTTATTTTGAATTGAGTTTGATTTAGCATGCTATATGATTTATGCCATTGTTGTTCTTTTGAGAGTGTTGGACTCATAGCTTTCTTCCTATGAACGGACTAAATTCTCTACTAAACCTTCCATCTATATGAATATCATACTTGACCTTATTTTTAACTAATCTTTTACAATTTGTGAACATTACCATTGATTTTGGTTTTTCTCAATCTTGTGAATCTCATTCTTATGTGAGTTAGTTTGATTCGTTTCAAAATAGTGCATCATTTATATATCCTCTCATTATCTTTACAAAAAATTTTTAGTCAAAGATTTATCCTTGAGAAATTACTAATGATTGAGTTGTCTTTTTCTACGACTTTTCTTTTGGGTCAATTGGAAGCTTGTTGGATGTTTCACGACTAGTGAATCTTGTTTGAACTACCTTGATTTAAAACCCTCTCTTGCATGGCTTGACTCTTTTTAAGTACATCCTAATTTTCTTGAATATCCTTCTGAGATGGTGATTTCAAGTATGCTTTGGATTCTTGTTTCGGACTTTTTGAACTTTTGAATTCTCTTTGAAAAGGTTCTAAACTGAATTTATTTTTCTGTTGCTTGATTGAAATTGAAGCCATTGTTCAGTTTTGACAAAGATGATTTAAAGTTGACATGTGCTATTTTAAATGAAGTTTTGAGAAGCTTCCTTGGTTAGTGGAAACATGTCCGTTTGTAACACACTACTTGTTTCCTTTACCAGATTGTAAGCAAATTTTTACCTCGGAATTTCTTTTCTAAAAAGAGTTTAACTCCTCTTTTGTCCTTGCTATAAATGTTATACACGCTTGTTTGAATATGGACTTTGATGATTTTTGAACAAGCATTTGATTCTTCTTCCGAGTTTTATGAATTGCTTTTGGTTAAGTTGTGCTTCTAATTACCTTTCTAAAATATCTGGGAAAATATTTTAGCTCTTAGCCAAACTGGTGTGTGCATTTTGTTTTTAAAATTCTGCATGATCTGTTTCAACATAAAAAATTGTATTACAGCAAAGCCATGTTATTGCTTTTGTTATTCTCTTGGATAATGTTTGTTACTTAAATTTTCTTTTAAATTGCGAAGTGATTTTTCCGCAAGTTTTCGAATTTTTTGTGAACAATGTATTCGGGAGTATTTCTAATCGTGCTCTTGAGTTCTGTGAGCTTTGTCTTGGGTTTGAAATCTTCTCTTCTGCAAACCTCATGCTACTTCGGCTCAGCTTTAAATTGTTTCAACTAATGCACTGATTTTTCTGTTTATTGGTCCTATTGAATTTCTTTGATCCAAGGGCCATCTTTGAAGCTGTCAATTGACTTGTTTCTAGCAAACTTCATTGGTTGAGTGTCTTTGTTACCTGGATTGGATACATTCTTTCAAATCTATAAGAACTATCCTTGACATTTGACTCTCCTTTCTAAATCTTGTATCCTTCTGAGTAGACTCGAGAATTGTTTGATATCACGTGTGACTTGTAGAAGTAGTAACGCGATGCGTTAGTTCTTTAAGACGTGATACGTGTATAAAAAAGTTGAATCGGTAGGTGTGCAACGTTATGAGTTATGGATGTTTTGTTCATTGCGAACGGGTTTGCGGTTGTTAGGCTTATGATTGGATATGGGGATTGAAAGGTGCTTAATGGAGTTGGGAAGTTGAAGCTTTGAGGTTGAGATGAGATTAGTGTGCAGATGTTGAGCACGTCGTTGTAACCTCATCCCGTTTTATGACCTTCAATGCCTTGCCTTACTATCACATGTTTGACTCATGTCACCTTTTTCATTGAGCCTACCTTGTAATGTTTGCTTTGTACTCATACTTCTACCTTTGCATCCTTATACATATGATAATCAAAGTATTTGAAAACCGTATATATGGTTATATGTTGAGATATATTTTTTCTTCTTTCTTAAATGTGTTCAAGGGTGAACTGTTATGAAATTTCTTTCGTTTTGTATCAATTTTCGAAGGCAAAAATTTTTATAAGGTGGGTAGAATATAAGACCCAAAACCTTTGAAAAAAGGCTATCATTAGCTAATTTCAAATTCAGTATTTCTATAGCTTTAATCTCAAAAATTATCTTATTAAAGATAATTAGAGCAAGTTTTGATTTACTGAATTTGAAATAAATTGAGATTATTATCCAATTTTATAATTATTGGATTATTTTCTATGTTTAGATTTTAAATTTGGCAGTTATGAAATAATAGGGGGTTTTACATGATTTGGATTAGATAAGTAAATATTTTAATATATTGAAATTGCTATTTTGGAAAATAGAAAAGTTAATTATATTATTTCCAAATTTTGGATTTGGACATTTTATTGAAAATAAAGTGTGAAATTGATGAGCAAATAGTATTTTTTTATACATTATTATTGTTGGATTAGAATTTATTTCTAATTACTATATTACCCTTATTTTTGAGTAAAATTACCAAAATACCACTAACCCTAATTTTTGAAAATGAAACCCTAACCCTAAAATCCTAACCCATGACCCGGTTCCCTTTTCACCCAACCCAGCAGCAGCCCACACGGTTTCCTTCCTTCCCCTTTGCATGAGAGTAAGAAAACAGAAGCAGAAAATAGATCAAAGAGGGAGGGGGAGGAGCTGCGATCGGAAAGAGAGATGGGTCACGCTGCTACCGCCGTTCAGTTCACCACCATGCTACACCGTCACCAGCCTTGCTTGCCCTGCCGCTGTGAAGCTCGTCCCTGCTGAGTCACCGCCGCCAGTGCTAGGGTATGACGTCGCCTGTCACCGTCGCGAGCTTCCTCACCGTCGCCACTGAAGTCGCCATTGCCGTCGCGGATGAGAGAAAGCAAGGGAAGAGAGATCGAGAGCGAGATGCAGGGAGAAGAGGAGGGCGAGAGGGAGAAGGATGGTGCGCCGTTGGAGCTAGCCTCGTCGCGCCGCCTCTGCTGTCCGTGTCACCGCCGTTGTCCAAGCTCATCACCGCCAGTAGCCATCTCTGCCCAGCATCGCTGCAGATAGTGGGTCGCCGAGAAAGGCCACCACTACTGCCACCGGGAACTGCCATAGAAGCTGTCTTTGCCGGTGCCGATGAAGGCGCGAACGGAGAAAGAACGCGCTTGTGGGGGGACTTGCGGAGAGAGTGAGGCGTGATGGTAGTGGGTGGTTCCACCGCCCTTGCTGATGTGCCGTCAGAATCTACCGCCATGGTCGCTGGAAAACCTCTCTGTCGTTGCCGGAAAACCACTGCCGGTAAGGGTCTTGTTATTAGTCTATGTCCCTTTTGAATTCCGAGAATATTGTAGTCTCTACGTGTTGGTTTCAGTTGGCGTGATCGGAAATTATCGTCGCTGCCGCTTGAGGTGGTTGCCGGGCTGCTGATGAACCGGTTCAGAGATCGCCGCTATTCCGGTTCAGCCGTTCTTTCTTTGTTTGGTAAGCATTTTCGATTTGAAAGCTCTCTAGTTACTATTCTGTCACCATTCACTAAGGTTTTGCGGCATCAATTGCTATAAGATTGAGTTTCTATTGTTATGTGTCACGATTAGTGTTGCTGTGGTTACCGCGGGAGTGGCTTGGAGCCGAGGTTGCGGTTGTTGGTGATTTCAGTTTAAGAGATGAGGTTTATGTGACGCGTTTGGGTTATGGAATTGCGTTCTGAGGTAGGGGTGCTTTCCAAAAACTATATTTTATACATTAGAATTATTACATATGGATACTGATGTGAGACAATGTATTTGGTGATTGTATAAGCCTTATGTGATGTTGATTGTCCTGGATGAATGTAATTATATGTTTGAATGGATTATTATTTGGTTCTGATGAATGGATTTGTTGTGTGGCTTTGTGAAACAAAATGCTTTTGAAGTTGATTCTTTTAAAGCTTTGAAATCGAGTTTAATCCGTTGAGGATTGATTTGAGTTAATTTTTTTGGGAATGTGAAAAATAGAATACACTCTTGAATTCGGCCTGGGTTGCTTTAAATGATCTGGTTTGATAAATGATGGTTGTTGACCGTTTCTTTAAAGCTTTAGAAATGAGTTATCGTGATTTTCGCACTTTATCGAGTATAAATTGGCGCCTTAGGTGAAGGGATTATATACTTATTCCCTCCCGTTTCTAGCTTTTACAAAGTTGTCATCTTTGTGTATGATACAACTCGTTTTTACCTGAACTGTTTTAATTGGAGGATTGTTTTTATGTTTCGATTTTGTTCGAAACGCTTTTACCATCCTTCCATTCTTTTTCAGCTCGTTTCTATATAAGTCATTTGGTTGGAGGATTTTTTTTGTCATTTTTTCTTTTACTCTTTTGATATTTTACAACTTATTTTATATTGAGTTGTTTCAATTTTACTTTAGTGATTCATTTTGATACAATTCACTTTTTAATGCTTTATTTTAATGATTTGTTTTGATACAAATTAATTTTAAAGCTTTGCTTTCAGATTGACACGACTTGTACTTGACACAAATTCGTTGAAAATATGCTTGACAGGCACAACTCGTTTAAACTGAGTTGTTCTCATGTTGTTGTGGATGCTAGAACAAGTTTTCTTTAGACAACTTCTGAAGTTCATTATACGACTAAGTCATTTATTTTTGGAACTTGTAGAGATGAGCTCGTGGGGTTAGAATTTTGTACAACCTATTTGTTATTCGTGTGGGTTGAGTTGTTAAATCGTATTTATGCCTCGAGGGGCGTATTTGGTTAAGTTAGTATTGCGACTTGTTCTAAGCACAACTCTTTCAACCCCTTTTGTGTAAGACCCAAAACCTTTGAAAAGCCTTTTTATGAGTAAGTCTCAAATCATATAGTTATTTATAGCCTTAATTTCAGAAATTATTTTACTAGAGATAATTAAGGCAATTTTTAATTTATTGAATTTGAGATAAGTTATGATTATTATCCAATTTTAAAATTATTGGATTATTTTCTATATTTAAAGCATAAGGTTGATAGTTATGAAATAATAAGGATTTTATATGATTTGGATTAGATAAATAATATTCTAACTATTATTACTGCTATTTTGGAAAATGAAGAAATTAAGTATATTATTTCTAATTTTTGGAGTTGGGCATTTTATTGAAAATAATTTGTGAAATTGATGAGCAAATAGTATTTTCTATGTACGAATAGTGTTGGATTTAATTTGGGTTTCAATTACTATAGTATTCCCAATTTTATGTGAAATTACTAAAATGCCCCTAACCCTAATTTTTGAAAATAAAACCCTAACCCTAAAACCCTAATCCATGACCCGGTTCCCCCATTCTCCCTCAGCAAACTCAGATTTGAAAACCCTGTAGCTGCCACCCATTTCTTTTCCCATCGGCAACTCACACAAAGCTCCCTTTGATTTCTTGAAAGAAAGAAACGAAGAAAGGGAGGAGGGAAACGGGAGATCAGAGAAGTGGAGAGGGGAAGAGGAAGGACGGCGTCGGTGGGCATCACTGCCGCCGCGCCGTCGTGTTGCCGTCGAAGGAGACGAAGCCGTGGACCATAGTCATGAGCAGAAGAGAAAGCACGAGACAGGGCACGCGAGACGGAGCCGCCACTGCTGGGTTGCCGTCCAGCCTCGCCCCACCTTCCAGCCTTCATCACCACCGCGTCCACACCATGCCGCCGCCTCTGTTCGTCACACCGTCACTCCTAGCCGCGCCGTTGCCATTCGTGCGAGAGAGAGACGCGCCGTGAGGAGGGTAGCCACCGTGCTCAGTCGCCATCACTTCCTCCCACCATCGGGGCTCGCGTCACTGTCACTCATGGCCGTCGCTCCTACTGTGCTCCATTCGGGTTCTGGGTTGAGCGCGCCGCTGTTGCCGTTGGAAGCCGCTGCTGAGGCCGGGTTGCTATGGTGGTTGCTGTCCTTATCAGTAGCGGGAGAGGATGAGACGCGGTGATGGTGGGTGGTCCCCCACCCTTGCTGCCGTGCTGTCAGAATCTGCCGCCATTGCCGCCGGAGCTCCGGGCTGAGCTTCTGCCACTTGAGACCCTGCTGCCACCGTGTTCCATCGCCGGTAAGAGTTTTAAGTTTGGTTACTATTCCTTTGGAATTCCGAGAAGAGTGTTGATAACGCGTGGTTATACAGCTGCTGTTATTAGATATTCAGACCGCCGTTGTCGCCCAAAAGTTATTGATGGAGCTGCTGTCGGGCCGATTTGATGTTGCGGCTGCTTTATTTCGTTAATACAGTGAGTGTTTCTATTTCGAAAACCCTACATTAGTGTTCTTTTCCGTGTAATAAAGTAATTGTACTGTTAATGGTTTTAGGAGTTAGAATCTGGTTTGCTTATGCCGCTTGTAGCTGTTTCTGCTTTCGAGAGAGAGCAAGCCGAGTCAGGTTCTGATTGCCGGTGATTTCAGGCAGAGCGAAAAGAGTTCAGTTGACACGTTTGGATTATGATTTTGGCGTTTTGAGGTAGGGGCGCTTTCCAAAACTATGTTTTATGTATTGGAATTATTACATATGGATACTGATGTGAGATATTGTGTATTTGGTGATTGTAATTGCCTTATGTATTATTTGATTGACTCGAATGATTATGGATGTTGATTGGGCTGAATTGTTGTGCGGCTTTGTGAAATGTAATGTTTGAAGTTGATTCTTTAAAGATTTGAATCTGAGTTTAATCCGTTGAGGATTGATTTGATTTGAGTTAATTGTTTTGATGATTCGAAAAGTCGAATGCACTTTTGAATTCAGCCTGGTTTATTTTAATTGATTTGGTTTTGGATAAATGATTTGTTATTGAACCGTTTCTTTAAAGCTTTGGAAATGAGTTATATCGATTGATATTGAGTTGATTTTTAAATGGTATCCTTGAGATACGCCACTGAGGCGATTGTTGGATTTGGCTTGCTTTAAATTGATTTCTGGTTTTGAGCTGTTGAAAAGGAATGAGAAATGGTTTAGTTGGGACCCGAACCGGGTGGCAAAAGTCCAAGTTTTAGGGGAGGTGCTGCCGAAATTTCAGTAGAATCCGGGACTTTATTGAAATATTGTTTGGAAAAATTATGAGTTAAAGACTTCTACTATTTTATTTGAATTATCAAGAAAAGGATGATTCATGCTTTTGAAATGAATTATTAAAGAGAAAATTGTGATTTAGTCTTGCTTCTTAAGAAAGGCATTGTACCTCTTTCAGGAGAAAGCTATTTAGATGAAACTTTTGTTTTAAAGCTGTTTTAAATGTGACAAGTGCAATGCCTTTGAAATTGACTTCAGGGTTTCAATTAGAGGAGTTTCAATGACTTTGAAAGAACCTGAATGTCTATTGACAAGTTTCATTTTGAAATGTTTTGGGAAAGATTTTAGGTACTCTTTGAATTCTGAATTCTTGCAAGACTAAAACAATTTGGAACAGTTGAAATGCTTTAGAATTTATTATGGGGGTTGAAGTTGGTTTTGCCTAAGTAAAGGAAATGGCTTTGAAAGAAGTAAATGATTATGTGACTCGGTTTGGCTTAGATTCTATTTTATTACTCAAATCGGAAAGCCAAGCTTTTAATGATTTTAAATGAATTTGGCGAAATGAGTTATGTTATTCTACCCTAAAGACTTGGGACTCTACCGGAAAACTTTTGTTATAAAATCCCACTGTTGGATGGGTGATTTTGAATGCTTTGAAATAAATCCTTAACTTGCCATGGTTTTGGAAGTTTTGGAAAGAGAATGCCGAGAGTGACTTTGTTTTAAAAAGGGAACTCACCCTGAGTAAATTTGGCTTATGAGCCTGAGATGATTTGAGAAACGAGATTTCTAAAGCTAAGGCTGAAAAGAGTTGAAACTCGGTTTCAAAGTGAAACGATTTGAGAAAAAGTGATTTATGGGTTAAATGCCGATTTTATTATTGATGATGTTGAATGTGGAAGTGCTGTTTTGTTGTGAGTCGGAATGGCTGTGTATGATTATAAATATTGGTTGGTTCTGGATTAAACCGTGAGTCAGAATGGCTGTGTAGGATATGAATATTGGCTGCTTTTGGATTGAACCGTGAGCCGGATAGCTGAGATGGATGTTGATCCATGGATGAGATCGAATGCATGTGTATGATGGATCATTGATAAATGTGAATGTTGCACTTCCACTATTGGAGATAAGAGTTTCCCTGGGAGAAAGCAGTGGCTAACCACCACGTGCTCCAGGTTGAGACTCGAAGCTCTTTTGACCCTATGTCGTAAGTGTGGCCGGGCACTGTGAAAGTCCCGGATGAGCTCGCCCCCGTAAATATTCACCAGTGAAGGTGATGGGTATGGATCATGATTATGATCAAGTTTATGATGAGTATAACTCGA
>NC_029773.3:82661029-82685500 GCF_000817695.3 Arachis duranensis | reverse complement strand
ATTTTTGAAAAGAGGCATAAGATGGTTATTAATCACTGGTACGGTTTATCTTCATGTATCCTATTACAGTAATTCCCAAAAACCCTCTACTGAGAACCCTTTCGAGGATGATGTTCTCACCCCCTACATTTTTCCCCTTTCAGGATTTTGGGCGTAGAAGTTATGAAGAGTTTAATTATTTGTTATTGAGATGCTCTGTATTGCTTTAGATTATTATTTTTGTACCCTCGCCTTTATCCTTATATATTCTGTAAGAGGGGTAGGAATTGTATTGGATAATGTTTGTAATATTATTTATATATATGTATGTATATATATATGGATGTACTCTTTATGAGTTTCTGTAAGTTGTATGGTATGTATGGATGTACGTTGTATAGCAAAAGTATTTATGGGAGCGGTTTGCGGTTTAAAGTTTCAAACAGGCTCATATATTAATAATAAATAGTATAAGAGTCGTCGTAATGTCCGAGCTATCAGAGTAGCGCAGCCGGAAGCGTGAACTTTGGTAGTTAGGGTGTTACATTTTGGCCCGAGTATTTTTCGAGGTGCTTTTTTCCAATTTGCATATGTAACTTTTTACACCAATTTGGACCTCATCGCTTTATCCTGCCGACCAATCAAGTCGGGCAATAATTTTTGTGCTTTATCGAACTTAAATTGATGTGTTTTAATTGTAGAAAATCAATTTCCATAAAAAAATTGTAATATCTCCGTATGTTGGAGGCATGTCACGATCTGGACAGTTCTTCACCCTTGATGCTGGATACTTTGTAGTAACCCTTTCTTAAGACTTCAGTAATCTTGTAAAGTCATATCCAGTTTGCTGTCGGCTTTTCTTCGCCCGACCTCTGTAGCCCGATATTATTCCTTATCAGGATGAGGTCTTTTGTAGCGAAACCCATAGCCATCCTTTGTCACAAAACCTCTTCTTTTTTATCCATGTTTGCTCTCGGATTTTTGGAAGGAGGTCGAACTCTTCTTTTTTAGCTTTAATGTTACTAAGCTTCATTGTAGATTTTCTCAAAGCCTCTTCTCTTATCTGAGTTTTCTCTCAGATTTCTCGCTGGTCGAGTTCTTATTTTGTGCTCCGACTTCATTGCAGAATGTTGCCCTTAGTTTTTCTTTATTTATGTCGATGGGAATCATGACTTCTGTGCCATCATATGTTTATATCATTTATGTGAGCTCTAAAAAGTTAGTCAATAGAAGTCAGTTCATTACACATTTTTGTCGATGACTTGCCCCCAGATGAATTCCATAGATTTTTCTGTGGGTTTCATCTAGAACCTCTTATATTCGAAATTGGGACGCACTTTGATAGAGGTGTTGAGATCCCTCTTGAATAGAGAATATTACAAACCAAGGTGTAATGTTGAGCTTCTTTCATTAATCTCCTTGCCTCCCTTTACTCTTGAGCAGGGATGTCGAACTTGATATTTCCAATGCTTTGAGCCATCCATTCCTAGATTGTGTGGATGTTCGTCATGTTGACTTCTTTTGATACTGAAGGTGACTGTAATATTTCTTAAATCGGAATTTTATTATTGTCCCAGACTTTATACTGGCTAGTTTGGAAAGAGTATCAGCTTGGCCATTCTACTATCAGGTTATATGTATAACCTCTGTTTCCTGAAACTTTGCTAGCTAGGCCAAAGTTTTTTCCAGATACGTCTTCATATTTGGATCTTTAGCTTGGTAATCACCATAAGGTTATTATTTGTGAGTCGCTTAAATACTACGCCCTTCAAGGCGCCGAGTGCTTTGGTCATTCGAAGGCCGACAAGCACAACTTCATATTCAGCTTGGTAGTTGGAGACTGGAAAGTTGAATTTTAATGAGAGTTCTATCAGAGTTTCTTTTTTATTTTCGAGGATGATCCCTGCCCCCACTACCAGCTTTTGATTTTCCATCTCATAGTCGTGTAGCTCCCTTTTTGCTCCTCAGTATATTCCGCAAGAAAGTCGGCCAGGTAGTACGACTTGATGACCGTCCGAGCTTCATACTTCAAATCGAACTCGGACAGCTCCATAATCCACTATAGCATCTGCCCTGCAATAATATCTATTTTTTGGAGAATATGCTTCATGGGTTGATTAGTACGGGATTTGATGGTGTGAGCTTAAAGTGGGGTCACAATCTCTGAGATGCTAGGACCAAAGCATGTGCAACTTGCTCAATTTCTGATAATTGAGCTCAGCTCCATGTAGTACCTTATTGGTGAAGTAGGCGAGCTTTTGCCCGACGTCATCTTCTTTGAATAGTGCAAAGATTACTGTTTTGTCAGCCACAGCTAAATATAGAACGAGCTCTTCGACTGAGTAAGAATTGGAGAATGAGACAAGAATTTTACGAATTCTTGGAAGACTTGTTCACATTCCTGGGTCCATGTGAAGTCATGTCTCTTTCGTAATAGAACAAATCTAGAGCTGCAAGTCTAACATTTAATTATTGAACCTCCTTTCAAGCAGGTCTGATTAGTTTCAATCCCCCATTGAGTGAGCATGAACCCTAGGAATTTCTCTGCTTCTACGGAGAAGGTGCACTTTGTGGGATTTAGCCTCATCCCATGCTGCCTTATGGTTTAGAATGCTTCTGTCAAGTCGGATAATAAGTCGCCTTCACTCTTTTCTGAGGAGACTTTAATTGTTCTGTCTTATACAAGTCCTCTTGTGATAACGTGGACATGCCGATTCAGAGTGCTTATAGATTTTGGTGATCTTTTCTGTCTTTGCACTCCTATTTTCTTTCATAGTCCAGCATCATTGTAGCAATGTATCTGTCCAACTGACTTTTTCTAGCCGATTTTTCAGTCACATTTCTCAAATCATAGCACTTATTGGTGGAGTGGCCATAGACTTGATGGTACTCAAAGTAATCTGTTCGATTTTCTTCATTATTGCTTCAGATTAATAGAGGAAAAGGTATCCTTTTTGTGGCATATTTTTCTATATATACTCACTAGAGAAATACATAATGGAGTGTAAGAGTGACACCTTCGAGGTCGGTCAAAACTCTTGTCTTCTTTTTATTTTTTATTTTTCTCATTACCTTGGGACTTATGCCTCTTCTAGTAATGACTTTGATGCATCCTTCATGAAAGTGACTATACTGTAAGAAAGACTGACATTTGTGTTGTCTCAAATTTCACTGTACTTATTTGGTTGTGCGATTATATTTTCTGTGCCAGCAAATTCGTATTGGTTTGCTTTCTACAATGGCCTTAGGACGGTAATTTCTTCTCCTTCGTTTTCCTAGAGGGCGTCCACCTTGAGTATCTCCTGATTAGGTCACATTCAAATTGGCTGATGCTGCATTCTCTTGCATGAACATAAGTTGGAAAAAAGTTCATTATTTTTAGCAACAATGTTATCCATTCTTCCTTCAATATAGGACATTTTATTTATTTATTTATTTTTATAAAACTTGTGCATTTGGAATAGCAGCTGCTCCGTTACCATGAGTAGGTATCTGTGGTTGATTTTGAAAGTGGAAGCGTGTATCGCGTAAGTAGAGTTTCAATACCAAAGATCAGAAATAGTAGCGCCAGCATTGGAAGCCCTGTAGATGTGACTTGGAGGACCGGGAGTCAGCGGTGGCCAAAAACTCTACCGTGATTCTTCTTGAGGTTGTAACGTCAGCACAACAGCAAATTCCGAGTTTGAGAAGAAAACTAAGTTCTGCAATGTGATTCATCCTATTGCATGAGAAGCAATAGTTCACCATGAAGAGTAGAAGAGCAGATGCAAGAGAGAGTGGAAGCTTTGATTTTGATGCCACCATGAAAAGGTCAGATTCACATGAAATCCTTGGGAGTTATTCACACATCTTTGTTGCAGAAGAATCATTGTATGTCACAGGTGCACTTTTTGATATTTGTTTATCAAAAAATTCTTTGTTTTCCTGTGGAATTTTGTTCTTCGTAATAACTTTAGATTAATCAAGCTGTTTGAACTAGATGCATAGCGTTCGACTTCTGTTGGTACCGAAGTACCGCCGTCTGAGTTCCTCGTGAGAAGGTGGGGATGGTACCTACAATGGACTCCGATACTTAAGTTAGTACGGATTTTAAGCAGGTTTTTAGTTGATTGGGTCTAAATATATCTTAGGGTGTCAGTGTATTTATAGTAGAATTGATAATCACCTTTTAGAATAGTTTTACCTTTGATGGTTGATAACTGTTCCCTTTTGTTTGGGAGGTTGTTGAGATCTCCCTTCTAGATTAATAGGAGATATCTATAGGTTGGGTTTTATTTGTTTTGGGCCTGACTAAATTGTAGGTCAGTTCATGAACAAAATCCTTACACTTCCACAATACCTTGTGTGCTTCAACATCCCCATCTTTTTGCCATTCTTTTACTCCATCTCTAGTTTTCAGACCTCACTTCAACAATTCCTCAACAAAGTTCAAAATTTTCATCCCTCTCAAGTGTGCTGCAAGCCTGCAAATGCCACTATCGCACCCTCTCCCACCTATGGCGGTTCTCTCTCTGTTCGCATGACATGAAATTGACCATTGCATGGGATGGGAGGTGGAAGATTCGGGTGTTGCCACTAACTTGTTGGATTGTTGCCCTGGGCATGGATTGACGACCTTCTCCGGTGATAACAATGGCGAAGCAAGTTAGCAACCTTGTTGTCTCTATTTCTCTCTATATCTCATTTTGTCTCTCTCTAATTGATTTTTTTCATTCTTTCTTTTTTCCAAAGAAAAAAAAAACCTGAATGGTTTGTTGTTGTTTTTGGATTTGAAAGATTTGATATTGTTGGATTTGAAAAGAAAATTTCTCAAAGTGTTAGTGGTGGCGGTGGTGGTGGTGACTATGGAGAGAAAGACAGTGGGGATGAATGCAAGGTGAGAATTGGTGCGATGGTAAGCTATTTTTAGCATTTAAAAAGAGAAGAAAAAAAAACTCTAAACGGCTCCTAATAATTATCTCCAAAGACAAGGGGGCCTTAAAAAAATACCCTTTCTGGCCCTTGATCTTTATTTTTATGAGACTGATCATCTGTTAGTATTTTCTCTCTATATTAATGAAATAAACCTATATGGCATGTTAAACTATTGAGATATCCGTTAAGAGCCAACTAGAATTCACAAATTCTTTTATATTGGGAGCCTTATTATCTTTTAAGAGTAATTATCAAGACTGTTTATTTTTTTTATTTTTCTTACATTTTTCAAATACATTAACTAAATTAACTATATAAAACTAAGAAATATTAGTAACTTTCTTAAATTGTTTTTTATTTATAAAAATTAAATAAAAGATATATTAGTGATTAATGTATCACATAAGTATATTCTAAAGAGGATCATTAACAGAGAAATTAACCAGTCTAACAAAGTTAAATATCAAAGATAAAAAAAAAATTTATTGGATACCTTATAGTCTTAAAAAAAAAATCAGGAATCAAGATGAGTATTCACCCTTTTAAAATTACTCTTCAAATAGACAACTTTAATACTAATTAGAATAGAATATTAAGGGCGTTTACAAACAAAAAAAATGTTAGAGATAATTTTGATTTTAATCTGATATCATAGGAACCAAATCAATATTAATCCCATTTAAATATTTGTAATTGAATTTTTATATTAATGAAATACTTTTTAGGTTCCACCAAACAGCATCATTAAATAAAAACAAAAAAAATTAATATTTATTTGTGGGGCAAACAAAAAAAATAAGCCAAGGGAAAAAATACTTTACGTAAATCAGCCAAAACGAAAACTGTGCTTCATGAATCCACCAATGCATATTTATATGTAGTTCGAACCAGCTTGATTCGAACTACATTTCTACATAATTTGAACCAGCTTGGTTCGAATTATACACAAACACATGCACACACTAATTCGAACCAGCTTGGTTCGAATTACACACAAACACACGCACATACTAATTCGAACCAGCTTGGTTCGAAATACATGGTATAATTCGAATTATGCTGTTAAAAAATTAATAATTTATTAAAAAAATGTTATTAAAAAATTTATAAAAAAATTAATAATTTAAAAATTAAAAAAATATATTTTATGCTATACAAAATAATTTTGCTTGAAAGATGTTATGAGTACTATAAAAGTTTGTAATATTCTAGTGATTTAGGTAAATACATGATAAAAATATTTTTTCTTTAATTTCTAAATTATTAGTGACTATGTGGAGTATTTCTTTAATGTCCTAAGTCATTAGGACATTACAAATTTTTATAGTACTTATAACATCTTTTAAGCCTTTTTTAAATTATTTTGCATAGAATAAAATATTTTTTTGTGGTATAATTTAAATAAATTTATTAAAAAATATTCATGATAATTTTTTAATAAAATTATTTAAATTATATGGTGAGATATTATATGATTCGAATTACGCATGGGGAAGTTCGAATCACTCTGATTCAAATTATATGGTGAGCAATTCGAATTCTATACAATACTCTTCTGCCCATTCTTGATAGCTCATGAATATTTTTTAATAAATTTATTTTAATTATATAAACCACAAACTCTTCTGCTCATTCTTGATAGCTCATGAATATTTTTTTAATAAATTTATTTAAATTATACCACAAAAAAAATTTTATTCTATGCAAAATAATTTAAAAAATGGCTTAAAAAATGTTAAAAGTACTATAAAAATTTGTAATGTCCTAATGACTTAGAACATTAAAGAAATACTCTACATAGTCACTAATAATTTAAAAATTAAAGAAAAAATATTTTTATCATGTATTTACCTAAATCACTAGAATATTATAAACTTTTATAGTACTCATAACATCTTTTAAACCATTTTTAAAATTATTTTGTATAGAATAAAATATATTTTTTAATTATTTTATATGGAATAAAATATTTTCTTTCATTTCTAAATTATTATTGACTATGTAGAATATTTTATTTAAAATTTGAGTACATGCATATATTTACCTAAGTTATTATAACATTACAAATTTTTATAGTACTCTTAACATTTTTTAAGCCATTTTTTAAAATTGTTTTGCATAGCATAAAATATTTTTTGTAGTATAATTTAAAAAAATTATTAAAAAAATTTATTAAAAAATGTTCATGAACTATTAAAAATGGACAGAAAAGTATTGTATAGAATTCAAATTGATAGCTCATTAATATTTTAAAGAAGTCTCGTAATTAAATATTTTGTTAGCTTTTTTTTAACGTATGAAATAAAAAATATATTTTTAATTTTTAAATTATTAATTTTTTTGAAATAAAAAATATATTTTTTTAATTTTTAAATTATTAATTTTTTTGATAAATTTTTTAATAAAATTTTTTTAATAAATTATTAATTTTTTAACAGCATAATTCGAATTATACCATGAATTACTGTGTGTGTAATTCGAACTAAGCTGGTTCGAATTAGTGTGTGCGAATTAGTGTGTGCGTATGTTTGTGTGTAATTCGAACCAACTTGGTTCGAATTATGTGTGTGCGTGTGTTTGTGTATAATTCGAACCAAGCTGGTTCGAATTATGTAAAAATGGAGTTCAAACCAAGCTGGTTCGAATTACATATAAACGTGCATTGGTGAATTCATGAAGCAGTTTTTGTTTTGGCTGATTCACATAAATTATTTTCTCCCTTGGCTTATTTCTGTTTTTTTTTGCCCTTATTTGTGCGCTTATTTCTGTTTTTTTTGCCCTTATTTGTGCGTAGGTTTCAGATGGAATATTCTAAGAATATTGTGAATTTTAAATGGTAAGAAATCAATGAGAAAGTTAGTAAAATCATAAATACAAACAATACTGTAAAACTGGACGCTTTTAAATAACAATACCCTAGGCCTGGGTTATAGTAATTTGCACCAATGAGACTAGAGAAGCAAAGGCAAACATGGTTGATAACCAAGAGACCTTTTGTACAACTACTGGTGTAAAACTAGTTCTATGCGAAATAAAAATGTCAAGGAGCATGAGAATGTGGTAATCAAAAGTCATTAATTTGCTAAAGAAAAAATTAAAAGACTAGTGTATTAACCAAAGTAACAAACAGGAATAGAAGGTCCCTTGTCTTGTCTCCAACACATCATCATTGAAAGCAAAACTGGCTTTTATATTAATGAACTTTTGATACCAACCATACACAGTGGGGAATCAACAAACCACAGAATAACAACCAAGTATATAACTAGAAAATACTACTATTCAGAATCATCAATCTCTACAGTCTCGCTCTTTTTGAAATCACTGATAGCCTTATCAAAAGTGCTCCTTACATGTTGGCAGATAAGCATCAGATCTTGACATGCATCCTTTAAAACTTCTCGTGCCGGATCCCCTACAGTTGCATAATGATAAAGCAATGAACACAATAAGACCAAATGAATGATAATTGGATTAAATCAATAAATTTTATGGGAATGCCTGCGGGTATTAACATGTCCTCAATCTATCTCCCAGTCAATGCTATATATATGATTTTTGAGCATTGAATAGGACTTGATTCAGCATACTTTTCTCAAAACACTCATTTCAGCCTCAAGTTCAATCATGCATAAGACAACAAATTAGACTTTACTCATATCTTCCTGAAATGGCCAGAAACCACCTTAAGAGGAGCAGCTAAAAAAAGAAAAGAGGATCAGATTAAGACCACTTGAATGATAACAAGATGAAATTTGAAATGCCAAGAAAACGATAGGATCAGGCTAGGAAAATTGCCTTAGATATGAGATGATGAATAAAAAGGTGCTGTGAAAAACTTTGCAGAAAAGCAATCATGATTAATCATTGTCCTCTCATCTTTATTAGGTGAAAGAGATCTAGTTCACAAGTTTTTACAGTTGAACAAATGATAGATGAATAATGAAGTTAAAGAAAATCCATGATGATACCTACTATAGTTGAAAGGCATGCCATATGTTACCTGTTGTCTGGACTCTGATGTTAACGCGGTTATCTGACGGATGAGGAATGCTGTACCCACAAAATGTAACTCTTGGACTGCAAGAAACATTAATGATATCATCTCATTAGGATATATAGTACTAAAAATAAAAGCTATAAGTGAAGGAGAGAGAAAGAGAGATGCAAAACCTAAACTAATGGATAATTAATTATGTGCCACAAAAAATACAGAGAGAAATCAATAGCAATAGAGATATTATGGCTCAATCCCCCGTCCTCTCCAGTCTCCTCACAGATATGTGGGAGAAATTCATGCTTCCCAATAAGGATTCAGTTCAGTTCATATTTATTTCAAGAATTCGTTAATTCTTTTGGGTGAAGTTTGACAAAGTCTTACACTTGCTACCATTGGTCTAATGCAACCCTCCTCTTTATCATGGATAAGGACCAAGCATGTAAAGATTTATAGTAAAGCAGAATCTAGACAAAGTTTGATTGGTCATTATAAGGAAGACATGAATTCAGAGCAGCATGCTGCTTACTTCTTTATTTTGGTGGTTGGAAAGAAATGCCTCAAATTCAAAGGTATTTCCTGGCACTAAATTAATTGTTGGATATAGAGCTTTTGCATTGCTAATGGATTTTTCTGACAAAGTTGCTATAAGGCAACCTTGTATGATATGCTATAAGGCAACCTTGTATGATATTGCTTACAAGGACATATATCAAATTCCATTGACTGATTTTGAATATATTTCTAATATAAAATCAAGGGATAACAGGAACCAATTGAAATTGGGACAAGCATAGTGTAATGGTCCCTGGGTGATGACAGCTGCAGGGAAATGTGAAACAGAAGGGATGTGCGACGTATGTGTCAAGTTTGTTGTAACTAGTAAGAAGGGAGAATATGGAGAGCAGTCAGTTAGGCATCTAAATTGGGAGATTCTTGGGGTGTGTAACTGCTTAATGCTCCAATAAGATTTCTTTCATTTTCAGCTATATAGCTATAGCTATATACTGTTTCTTTCATTTCTGTGTCATTTTATGTAGTTTCCTCTCAAAATGGAAGAATAAATTCCTAAGATTAAAAACACATGGTTTTCACACTACTTACTCTTGATTTAATGTGAATCTCATAGAATTTGCAAATGTATGATCCTCATCCGCCAGAGAAAAAGTTGATTTACTCTGATCAGAGTGTGACCCATGCTCCATCACTGACAACAAATCTGAAACATGACAAAAAAAAAAATAATAATTCTGAGTAACCGTCATGAAATAGAGCAGCAGCTACTCTGGTTAGGGGTGTGTGGTTTGCTGTTTGGTTTGGATTTTAGAAGGGAAAAAAAAACATCCGCACAAATTATACATAAAATATTCAATTTGGTTTGGTTCAGTTTTTCAACTTTTACGCTAATTAAAAAAATATGTTCTAAAGGAAATTTATCTTCATGCTTAATGCCATCTTTACCACTCTTTTCAGAACAACACAACAAAGAATCATAACAAAAAAATTTAAATAAAAAAATAGTAGAGAACCAATATTCATATTTGCTATGACTGATTTATGATTTATGGCCAGAGATTCCACTTTTCTTTTAAAGCACAAGTTATAACAACATGCAACATCTTGAAACCAGGATCACTCAATGGGTTGAGCTTCTTTTATCAAAGCAAATCTTCTAAAAGTACTAGCCTCTAATTTCTTTTGGCAATGGGTTTAAGTGGCAAAGTTCGTTCTATAAAGAGTAGAACCTGTGGCTAGTGTTTAGTGGTTACTTAAGGCAAAGGTTACCAAAATAAAAAAGAATAAAAACAGTGAAGTAAGTCAGCAAACAGAAACAAAAAATTACACAAGCAAGCTAAAGAGAAAAGAAAAACAAAAGTAAAGAAGAACCAAAACACCACTCAACTTGATTCACACAAAGGAAAATAAAGTGAAGTTCTTTGATCTAATCAAATCTTTGGTGTTAAGTGTTAACTCAATCTTCCTTCCATCCCTCCCAATGGTAATTATTGTTCTTGTTCACATTGGCTCTCAGAGATCAAGCTTGCTATGCATTGAATTGACATTGATACACGCATAGATACATACCCAATAAACCCAGAAGATGCCCATGGCCTCATTAACAAAGCATGCAATAAGTTCCAAAACTTTTTAACAAACAATTGAGGCCCATGAGTATCATCAGGAATTCCTCACTTAATTAGTAAGAAAGGTGATAGATCTGCATATTCAAACTTGCCTTTGTGGAATTTATCTTCATGCTCAATGCCATCTTTACCACTCTTTTCAGAACAAAACAGCAAAGAATCATAAAAAAGAAAATCAGAATAAAAAAAAAGTAGAGAACAAATAATCAGAATAAAAATTAAAAATCAGAACCAATAATCACAACAAATTGAAAATCATCATAAGCAATCAGTAAATCAGTACCAAGAACCAATCATCATAACAAACAGAAAAATCATAAGTCACAACCTAAAAACAATTAGAAGTCAGAAAAATAGAAAAAAATCCCAACACCTAGGGAGGACGACACGGCGGGGCTGGACGGCGAAAATAGGGACTGCGCGGATGGAAGGGGCTGCGAGACCTTGAAGCTTGAGCGACGGCGGAGTGGAGGGCGATACGCGGGGGTACTGGTGCGTGCTGCTCTGGCCTGCTGCTGCGTGGAGCCGTGGAGGACGAGGGAGAGAGAGAGAGGTGCTACGAGGAAAGGAGAGGGAGAGAAAAAGGCCGCTGGTATGAGTTACTGTTGTCCGGCGGTAGACGGAGGAGAGGGAGGACGACGGGGCTGTGAGGAGGTCTGGATTGGAGGGAGAGTTTGTGGCGCTGGGTGAGGGGTGAATGAACGTGAGTGTTCTGTGTAATGGAGTATGGGGAGTACATTAGGGTTTGGGTAATTTCGGGGTAGTTTAGGGATTTCATGGTTAAATTAAGTCATTAAGACAACATATATGTAAAATATATAAGTATTTTTAAATAAATTATAATAATTTTGATATTTTATTGATAAAATATAAATTAATTTTTTAATTATTTTTAAGATACATCTAAATATATTCAAAAAATATTATTTATTAGAACACAGTACATAGACATGATAAATCAGCGTAGTGTTCATAGTAAAATCTAATACAGCCCCAACCCCAAACCCCTCCTCTCTGAAACTGAAGGGAAATTTGGGAATTGAAAGAAAAAAGAACCCTAGCTCCCCATTCCCGCAGCCACCGCAGCCACCGCAGCCCTGATCGTTGTCATCGCCACTCTTCTTCGCTGGGTATAGGCGTCTCCTCTGTTCGAGCTCTCTCCCTCTGTGTTCGCCGGTGTTGCCGTCTCCTCTGTCGTCGCCGTCACTCCCCTTCCTCTTTCCGAGCTCACTCTGTCACCCCCGTTCCTCCCTCGGCGTCTCACCGGTAGGTAACGTCTTCTTCAGTTTCATCTTTATTTTCTAGTTAATTTTTAAGATTCTGAGTTGAGTTTGTGTTCCGAAATTGAATTCTGAAGTTATTGTTGGCATGAAGTTTTTTAGTTGTTGCAGTTGGTTCTGTTGTTGCTGAATGCTACTTTACTGTTATTACTACTTTGCAATCATATAATTTCTGTTGTTACTGATTTTAAATATAAAATTGTGGTTGATGATCGCTGAATTGTTGCTGAATTGTCACTGTATTCTTGGTGTTGATTGAATCATTGAATGATTAGTTCACTGCTGGTTTTGATAATAAGCACCATTATTACACCTTTGCTTTTTGCATTCAAGGTTCTATTACAGTCAACTTAAAGATATGGTTTCTGCTGCATTTTACAATGATTTATTTTTTACACTGAAAGTTTAGTCCTTATATTTTGTTTAAATATGTGTTTTCTGCCAGAAGTTGTAAGATATCATTCTCAAGAGCTATTTGTACCTGCTTTAAGGAAATTTTCCTATAATTCTTAAAGGTTTATATGGGATATCTTTGTGGCATCAATGCATTTCCTTGCATCTGATATAAATTATTGTGTTTTGTTTAGAACAGGTATTGGGGTATCTTCATTTATTGTGTCTTAATTAAACCGGTTGAACCAGTGAACAGTTACCTTACCTGTTCATTGACTGGTTCAGTTCTCACAACCTTGCTCATCTCCCTGCTCAGTGCTCACCCACGCAAACGAAACAACTTAAAGCCTATCCATTGTGACTATTATATTATTAGTTATTTAATATTTAATATTCCCCGGCAACCACAACCGAAGCTATTCAACCAGGGCTTCTCCTACACCTATGATGACGTCATCTTCCTCCCTCACTACATCGACTTTCCGGCGGAGGCTGTCGATCTCTCCTCCCGCATCTCCCGCAATGTCCCTCTCTCTGTCCCATTCGTTGCTTCTCCGATGGACACCGTTTCCGAGTCCGCCATGGCTGCTGCCATGGCCTCTCTCGGCGCCATCGCTATTATCCACTCCAACATCTCCCCCGCCACCCAGGCCGCCGTCATCCGCTCCGCCAAGTCCCGCCGCGTTCCCATCCTCTCCCACCCGGTCTTCCTCCCTCCCTCAGCTTACATTGACTCCCCGGACGACTTTGCCGATTCTCCCTTCATCCTCGTCACAGAGTCTGGCAACTCTAAGTCCAAGCTACTCGGCTACGTGTCAAAAGAAGACTACATGAATCAAAGCGACAAGAGCTTGAAAGTCCGCGATTACATGGCTCCCTCGACACCTATTACGGTGCCTTGGAGCCATGACTTGAAGGCAAGGACGAATACTTTGCTTTCATTAAATAAAATCTTTTGGTGTTGTCTTTCTTTACATTATCTGAGTTTTTCTGCCTCCCATACTTTTTGAAGGAAATTGACAAGGTCTTGGAGGAGAAGAAGGCGAATTTCGTTGGGCTGGTGAAGGACAACGAGGTGGTTGATGTGGTTACCAAGGATGATGTTGAGAAGGTTAAAGGGTACCCAAAGCTGGCAGGGCCAGGGTCGTTGGGTGCCGACGGGGAATGGATGGTTGGGGCAGCGATAGGGACAAGGGAGCAAGACAAGGAGAGGTTGGAGCACTTGGTGAAGGCTGGGGTTAATGTGGTGATTCTTGACAGCTCACAGGGTAATTCTAGTTACCAATTGGAGATGATCAAGTATGTGAAGAAGGTGTACCCGGAACTGGATGTGGTTGGTGGGAACGTGGTCACTATGTACCAGGCTGAGAATCTGATCCAAGCTGGTGTTGATGGATTGAGGGTTGGTATGGGGTCTGGTTCAATTTGCACCACACAGGAGGTTTGTGCAGTTGGGCGTGGTCAGGTATGAACGTTATTTTGTTTTATTTTATTTTTCAATTTGGTGTTATCTTTGATCTTTGCTGCTTGTGTTAGTGTTTGTTGATGGCCTGGAGTTTTGAGCTGTTTGTTAGATATGAGTTTAGATTGTGATAAATTTGGATAGTTCTTATGTTTTGAGAAGGTTTGGTTCAGTGATTAGGTTGAGCTTAATTGCAGAAGAGGTCTTGCTACTCAGTTGTAAGGATTGTACAGTATTAACTTATTAAATGATTAGAATTGCATTTGTTTGAACAGTGTTGACTTATTGAATAGTATTCAGTGATTGGGTTTGCATTTTGCTTTAGATGGTGATGTTTTTCTTATGGAATGACGAAGTTTAAGTAGTTTTGACTTTGTATAGATTGTTAATATTGCATTTACGTGTTTGGGAATTTTCAGTCCTGCTTTCTACCCTGTTCTCAATTATATGTTCTGGCTTGCGGGTGCTAAGTTATCAATATTGACTTCATGCTTTTCAGGCAACTGCAGTTTACAAGGTTGCATCTATTGCGTATAAAAGCGGTGTTCCTGTGATTGCCGATGGTGGCATCTCAAACTCTGGGCATATTGTCAAGGCTTTGTCATTGGGAGCATCTACAGTTATGATGGGAAGCTTCTTAGCTGGTAGCAATGAGGCTCCCGGAGCTTATGAATATCAGGTATGAATAAAAAACTGGGTCAGGCTCTGCAACAATAGCTGTGATATAATGTGGATCAGTGTGATGATAAAAAAAAAATTACTGCTTAGAAAAAAGATGAAATTGTTAAGAGCATCAAAACTCTATGCTCAGAGGAAAAATATTTTTATATATTTAATTGTTTTTGTATTTGGTGTTGACACTGAAATGGTAGATGAATAATTGGGAAGAAACTTTGGGGGTAATTCATGATTAATATTTGTTTCAAGTCCTTGGTGTACTTGAAGGGAAAAGATTGCAATGTTTTCAATATTTGACTTGGCCATTCTAGTTCTAACAAATAAACTCTTGAGCTATTCTTCTTCCTTGCCTTTGGTTAATATGCATAATTGATTTTTACTTCACCAGAATGGTCAACGAGTCAAGAAGTATAGAGGAATGGGTTCACTAGAAGCTATGACTAAAGGAAGTGATCAAAGATATTTGGGTGACACTGCAAAACTAAAAATTGCTCAGGGTGTTGTTGGAGCTGTTAAAGATAAGGGTTCTGTTTTGAAGTTCCTACCATACACCATGCAAGCTGTCAAGCAAGGGTTTCAAGATATCGGTGCCAACTCTCTGCAGTCTGCTCATGACCTCCTCAGATCCAAGGTGTTAAGGCTAGAGGTACGGCTATCGTTTCCTGTTATCTTCATCATTTCTACACTAAATACGCTAGTTCCTATTTTCTCAACCATTTACCCTTGAACTGTAGTTCTCTACAGGGGTTTTTTATTTTTAATTATTTTATTGTTTTCAAACCAAACAAAGGGAAAAGGAGTAAAAAACATTTGTGTTAAATTTTTGCATTTTCCTAGAACACGTTTAATGCATGTTTTGAGATTATTCCCTACGGCATTTTTAGATTTCTACAACTTCCTAACATTATAGATTGAAATGAGTGGTTTGTAAATGTGTTCCAGAAGCAGGCAATTATTTTACCTCATATTTTAGGTTTTGTTCTCTTTCCGTTCGGAAGAGTTGTTCCCATACAAGTTAGGATTCAAAAAATACTAGTGTTCTATACGAACATGCATCTTGAATTGAAAATCACAAGAGGAAAAAAGCACTATCTGAAAACACACTTTACTCTAAATTGTGTAAGGGGAATCAGATGTGTTTGCCTGCAATTGCAACCTCGTCGTCATGGAATTAACTCAGGAAACAATAAAATATGGTTTATGTTAATATTGTCGTTCAGATTGGTATTATAAATTTTATAAGCTTTTCTGAACTAATGTTTTTCTGAAATACTTCCTAAGACCAAAGGGGGAATTTACTCAAATTTGTTTCTTAATACTTGGTATGCTCTGTTCAGGTTCGGACTGGAGCAGCGCAGGTTGAAGGTGGAATCCATGGTCTGGTTTCTTATGAAAAGAAATACTTTTGAAGTATGAAACCATCCAAAATGGTTGTAAGCCATGGTAGAAATTATTGTTGTAAGTTTAAAAAAGGGCATAAAATGTTACTCGGGCAGTCACAAGTTGCTGCCAATGATGTTATTAGAAATCGAAACATTGTGGATGATGGTGGCCACACCATGATTTTATGGGATTAATCCGAGTTATTTTTAAATTTTTGTTCAGGTTTTGATTCCGTCATAGTTGTCTTCAAGGTTCTGAAAACCGGTTCGAACCGGTCGAATCGTGAACCATTGACAAATACGGTTCGAACAAATCCTATAACCGGAAGATTGGAAAACCGGAGTTGGACCGTTGAACCGGTCGGTCAAACCGAACCGTGACCCAGCCAATTTTTGAATTTTTCCAAAAAACGGCAGTGTTTCCTTCGTGCAACCCTAACATCCTAAGTTCCCTAACCATTACTCCTCCAGAGTCTTCCCTATACTCTCAACGTGAAGCAGAACTCCCTCGAGCTTCTCCAGTCTTTCGTCGTCTCATCGTCATAGAAGCCACCGATGCAATTTCCGTCCAGCCACCGTCGCCGCCGTGCCTCCATCGCTGCCAATCCATCACCGCTGTTGCTAGGGTTTGTTGGAGCTGCACAAAGCCATCGTCGTCGCTGTCACGTGAGGAAGGAAGCGAGAGAGACCGAAGCTACGAGAGAGGAGAAGTCACCCCGCCGAAAGCCGTTGTTGAAGACCCCATGATAAAAGCGGTTCCGCTTGAATCTTTGAAAGTTGTTCTGATTTTTCCACTATTGTTGCGATTTGCTACTTTCTTTACAATTGTCTCTAAGCGTACCTGATTTTTTGGATTTAGAGTTATTTTTTATTTTTTATTGAATTTTTGGATTTGAATTTTGAATTCCTGCTTGATCTGCAATTTCTGTTGATTCTTCTGGTTGTTGTTATGGTTGAAATTCAAAATTAAAATCTAATTCTTCTTCTTCATCAATTTTATATTCTGGACTTGTTGATTTGTGAGCTGATCTTGTGAAATTGAATTTGTGATTTGTTGTTGGATTTGTTGCTAAATTGCTTGTTGAATCTGAATTTGCATTGATTTCGGCTTCTCTTTTTTTCTTGAATTTCTCTTGATGCTATTGCAATTTCTTGTTCTGTTGATAGCTGTGATTTGGTTGCTTCTTGATCGATTTGTGGTTGTTGTTGTTGTTGCCTTAGTCTAGCTTTAATCTCTTCCCACTCAATATTCCATTCTGCAATAGAACACAATTTCGAATGTTTCTAAATTGGCAAATGGATTGGGCACCTTCCATAACTGAAACCATCTCTTGAATGTCCCTTATTTATACTCTTAAAAGACTAAAATTCTGCTAGGCATAACTAGTATCCTTCCTAATATTAAATTGTAGCATGTAGTGGCTACTGTTTATGAATATAGAAGTATACAAAATCAGCAGAAGATGCTGTTGCTGATATTCTCAGAGCAGGTGTTTTATTTGCCATTTTCATTTCAAGTGGATGAATGATTTCACTTAATTTAATACACAATTTTTGTTATTGGTTTATTTTTAGGTGTGGACATTAATTGTGGAACATACATGCTTAATAAGGCAAGGGATTGTGAATATGAATGAATGTGATAAAATTGTGAATATGAATAAATATGATTGATGATAAACTTGGATGTTGACATTTTATGTTTGGTTGGATGTTTTTGTTATTTGACTTGAATTTGTATTTGAACGAGATCATAACATTTTGGTATATGTAGTACTTTTAATTTGGATCATATTTTAAAATTTATATTAAACTATAATTATATTTTAATGTGTTTATTTATATTTTATTTATTATTTTATTATAAAACGATTTTTTCGATTCAACCACAGTCAAATCGGTTGAACCTATAAACTAATAAACCAATAACTAAAGCGGTTTGATGACTAATTTGGAACCTTGGTTGTCTTGTATTTTAAATAGATGTTTTAGTTGGTTATCCTTTTTGTGCCAATCAATACTTCTGGAGTACTATTTGAGGTTTCATGGTAAATTTTCTTGTTATCTTCAATTCATTAGATTTACATATTTTTATTTTTAAATAAAACTTCTCATAATTGAAATTTTATCAGTGACCAAACAAGAGTCATTTTAATAAGCTAAGTAAAATAGAATGGTATGTTTCAGACTCTTAGTTGTCTAGCCAAACGGGTGGAAAGTTAACGAAATTGATATCTTTATTTGTGATATTTTGTATTTCTTTAAATTTTTTTAAGTTAGAAAGACGGAAAATTTTTTAATCAATTTGGTATATACCTTGCTATCTTGGAAAGTCAATTTTATGTTAAAATATGAATATATGTTATGATTATTGAACTTTATGCGGTGCGTTTCTTATACTTGCATGTTATTATAGTAGATAAAAATATGAAAACAAAACAAAAGCAATAAACAATCGTGAATTTACGATGAAATATGCAGCACTTTTTTAAGAAAACTATTCATGAAAAATGTTGCAAAACAATACAAACAATCTTGTCTAATACACAGATCGATATCACTGATCCATTAGAAAATAAGGGGAAAATGAATAATGACCATGGTAAAATACAACTATTGTCTATTGAGATTGTTTACTTCATTGAGTAGCAAAGACATTTAAAGTTTATGCATTATTAGTGATGTTGAGTGATGAGTTCAAGTGAGTATGTAGAGAAAATCTAAAGGAAAAAATGAGTTAGAGTACTCTTGAGTCCTGAAATTAAGCATTTCTAATTTTTTTTCTCGTTGAAATACCAATAAAGAGAATAGTTAAAATGTATTTTAGGAACATTAACTTAGTGTTTTTTTTTTATTTCAAAAACAAGAAACTGTTTTAAAACCGATCAACGGAAATGGCTAAAATAGTCGAAAGGTTCCAAGGTAATCGAAATGGCTAAAATAGGAGAGATGTTAGAATTAACTAATTGATTTTGTATGATGACATGGGTTAGATTTGAGAAGCTAAGAAAATATTCATTTGTAGCTCTATCTAAAGATAATGGTACTCCTAATCTTTATTTCTAATGTAAATATTTTCTCGTATTTGTCTGAAATTTTAATTTAATTTCAAACGGTATATTTGTTTGTTTTGCAGATCGCAATTAACTTAAAACAATTTGATTGTTTGCCTCTTTCACCTGTGCTTAGTGGTTCCACCCTGAGTTTAAAAAATTTGGCACCAATTATATTATTTTAATTTCAATGTTATTTTTTGGGTAATTGAAATTCTGAAGCAGCTAAGTATTGCTCGATGTCCAAGGGTATGTGTTTCATTTCTTTAATCAGCTAGACATACTTGTTCAATGATACAGTTAGCTTTGGATCTCCTAATTACTTAAAATATTTGGATCTCTGTTTGCAAATTTATGCATTTTGTTGAAAAGAGTTCATATGAATAACTTTGGAGAATCTATCAAATTGCAGGTATTTTTAATGTTAAGTGAATCATGATGTTTATGGGCTAGAAATATCCTTTCCTATTGTTTCAATCTACAGAAATGTACAGGATATAAAAAAAAGCATATAAATGGTCATGAAAGAGTTTGTGTTATGATGATGGATTGATGTTGCACCAGTTTTTCTTCCAAATGAATCTACAAGCACCAGATCTCCGATTGTATTGCCTGTTGTGCCACTCCTCGTAGCTCCTCGTAGAAACATTGAAAATTTATATTTATTTTTTGTTGTGTTGACTATTGAATTTTTAAACTTCTTTAATTGTCGTATGTTAATTTCTTTTGTCGTTGAATTTCATTGGATCAAGACTTTATTAGTTATTGTGTATTTGTGTTTGTTGATTTCAATGTTATGACTGTGAAATAGTATGGTAGTATTTTTTTTGAATTGATTGAAAAACCGAATAAACCGAACCAAACCGAACTGCATGTTAATTTAACGATTGGATCGGATGACTTTTCTCTAAAAAATCGAACCAAACTACACCGCGAACACCCCTAGTTCGAACCTTTCCAGTGGGGTTTTATGAATTCCACTAGAAAGGACTTCCGCGGTTCACATGAACCTACACGGTTCGTTTCTCTGACCTGTGTTTGGGTTGCATTGAACCACCCGATTTTCAACATATTTGGTCGTTGTTGACCGGATTATTTGCAAGAACAGTCCGTGAGGTAAACTAAACCGGCTAGACTACCGGTTTATTAGTTTTTTTATTGAACTGATCGGTCTGATAACTATGGTTTTAGTACCTAAGGTTTGGGGTCAAAATCAAAATTGTTCCAAACATTTTTTTTGGGTTCGAAATGGTACTTAACGTTCCATTTAATATTAAAATCACCCTTTTGACAAATTTACCCTTGGTGAGTCTCATCCTCTTCATTTATACCTCTCTCTCTCTCTCTCTCTCTCTCTCTCTCGCATCCAAAGTTAAATTATTTTGTCCCAATTACGAGGGTTAGCTGAAACTGGGTTGCTTTTGGATCTAAATGTGAGATCCAGACTCCTTTTGGGCAGCATTCGACTTCTGTTGGTGCCAAGGTGCCGCCATCCGAGTTCCTCATGAGGAGGTGGGGGTGATACCTACAATAAACTTTGATGCTTAAGTTAGCACGGGTTTTAGACAAGTTTTTAGTAGATTGGGTTCTGAATAAACATGAGGGTGTCAGTGTATTTATAATAGAATTGATAACCACCTTTTAGAGTAGTTCCACCTTTGATGGTGGATAACCATTTTTTTTTTTGTTAGGGAGGTTGTTGAGATCTCTCTTCTAGATTAATAGGAGATATCTTAGGAGTTAGTTACTTATTTAGATAAGTAGAGCTAGACTTACGTCGCCGTGTCCGACCTCTATGAGGTCAGGTAGGGGTAGATCGGAACGATGTTTGTAGGTTGGGCTTTATTCGTTTTGGGCCTGACTAAATTGTGGACTTGTGCATGAATAGTGCCTCTGCTCGAGGTCAAACTTTACAAAGTCGGACTCGAGTAATTAGATGACCAAGTCGAAATGTTGAGTTGTGGAGAAGGTTTTTAGTAGTTTGAGGTTTAAAGCCATGAAGATCAATTGACTCGACGTGATTTGAATGTTGTAACGTTTCGCACAACTCATTTAGTTCGAGTTGTTTTGAGGATGCATGACTTGTTTTAATATAAATCACCTTTCTGAAATTTATTTTGATTTCGTCCAGGTGCAACTCATTTTGCCACTGTCTTCATCAAAAAGTGAATTTATAAGCATTGGTTGTGGATATTTTACTGGACACAAATTAGGAAGGAGTGCTAATGGTAGAGCTGTTAGTGCAATTATCTTCGACAACAAATTTTGGGATGATTGTTTCACTGCATACAAACTTATGAGTCCGTTGATTAAATTGATGAGGATTGTTGATGCTGATGATAAACCATCATTGGGATATGTCTATGAAGATATGATGAGGACAAAATGCAATCAGAATGTTTAGTCATAATAAGACTGCATATCAACCTTACACAGAGATTATCAACTCAAAATGGGACAAACATTTGAAAAAAAATTTTATGCAGCGACTTATTTCTTGAATCCTGCCTTCTTTTTCGATAAAAATTATAAAGAAGCACCTGATGTCATGCGAGGTTTACTTGATCTTGTTAGACTGCATTAGGAGGTTAATAATTTAGATTCAGTTGAGGCCATGAAAGAAATACACTTGTATAGAGATCAAAAGAAAAGTTTTGATAGACTTAAAGTTTTTTTAGCTGCAAAAAGACTTCAACCTAGTAAGAATATATATTTAAGAGTAACTTATTTTATGTTTTCATTTCCTTAATTTGATAACTAATAGTTGGGTTATGGGATTGTAACTTGTAGATGAATGGTGGAGGTTGTTTGGTGGTTTTGCTCCATGTTTACAAAACATGGCAGTTCATATTCTTTGCCAAGCATCTGCTTTTTCGGAGTGTGAAAAGAATTAGAGTCTCTTTGATCAGATTCATACAAAAAAGAAGGAATAGATTGAAACATGATAGGCTAAATGATATTGTGTATGTTACATATAATTTGTATTTTAAATCCAGGTAATATATGTTTCATACTTTCATTTCATATCATCATTAGAAATTGTTTAGCTAATATGTTATACTAAGTTTATCATATATTGTATTTAATTTGTTAGGAAGGAAAGACAAAAAAGAAAGCAAAAGGTGCAACATGATCCAATTGATTATGAAAGTATTGATTTGGTTAACTTTTGGGTGACAGAAGAAGTTGTTGAAAAAGAGTATGATCTTCCTAGTAATATTGAAGACTTGCTTCGTGAGTATTATAGTTTATTTTCTGATCATTTATTACAATAACTTTAATCACTAATTTATTGATAATGTGTTATATATTTCATTAGATGATATTGATGCCGATTTAGATTAAAGTGGTAGTGGTGGTAATAGTAGTAGTACATTTTATGCTGCACCACTTGATTTTTCTGGTCCACGTAGTGGAAATGAAGGTGATGATATCAACGAAGCAAATCTGTAGCAAGTTATGGTGGATTTTGATGATTAATGACAAATTTAAATGTTGGCATCTTGATTTGATTGGTTGTTTTTGTTATTTGACTTTTAAATTTGTATTTGAAAGAAATCATAACATTGTGATTATTATTTATGTAGTATTTTTAATTTGAATAATATTTTAAATTTATATTAAACTATAATTATGTTTTAGTATGCTTCTTTAAATATTTTGAAACACTTAGCAAGTACTTTAAAATTGTCCATTAAGCACAGATTGTAATGATTGTGATTAGGGCTGGAAGTGAGTCAAGCCAGCTCGAGCTCGACTCGTTAATAGCTTGATAAGCTAAACTCGTGAGCTAATGAGCCAAGCTTGAGCTTGGAATTGAGCTCATAAATTAAATGAGTTGAGCTTGAGTTTGGATAAGCTCAGCTCATTAGCTCGTGAGCTGGCTCGATTATATATATATAATTATTAATACACATATCCTATATGCATTTAATCTATACTTTTAATATTATATATATACATATGAAATAGTAATATATAATTATATATATTAATGATCTTAATTATTTAAAATTTTATACTTATTTTTTATATATAATAAATATATAATAAATTATAAATTATGTATTTATGTTTCTATTATTTGAGCTAGCTCGTGAGTTTGAGCCAGTTCGTGAGCTTTCGGTAAGTCGAGTTTGAACTTAAGAAATAGACTCGATTGTTAATGAGTCGAACCGTGAGGCAAACTCAATTTTGGTGAGCCGAGCTTGAATTTGATCTAGCTCAGCTCAGCTCGGCTCACTTCCAACCCTAATTGTGATGTTTATTAGTTTATACTCCAGGGTATTAAATTAGCCATAATTAGTTAAATTAAAAATACTAATTGAGAGTCCTGCAATAAGTTCACATGCAGCAGAGCAGTATATATATATATCACAATTCTTTGCATCAATAATAGAATATATACTCCATCTTCTCTCTCAATACTCATCCCTCTAACAATATTTAAACAGACGTACGCTAACAAATTCTCCCTTTTTTATACTAAATATATTATTGATCCCTAACATGTTTTTATGTAACTTTTTAGGTACTTATCCACACAATACAGAATTACTAGAAGTTAAGAAAAAATAGGAGAGAGAAAGAAAGTATTTGACAAACAAATGATATACAAGTCAGCCATCCTTAGTTCTACCATGCATGCACGGTCCACTTTTCCTAAAGCAAGCATGCATTGCATTTGCATACTTTAATGACTCTTATCACTTTTAGTATCTGATATTTGAGTTCAAAAGTAGATATTTCTATTAGATATTTTGGTTATACGTTATACCTTTTCTAGACTACTACTCCAATTTCAATTATTACTTGTCAATTTTCTCTTCTTCTTTTTCAAAACAAAATTTGGAATATCTGCTAGTTTTAATATTAAGGAAATACTAAGTTACTAATTAGATTTTTTAATGATTATTGTTATGACAATAGCCCAACATTATCAATCCAAAATAGTGCCTCTAGTCCAACATTAAAATTTGGGTTATGCTAAGTAACCAATAATTTTTTTAAATAACATAAACAACAAACCTTAAATTTAATTATTATTAGATATTAATTCTTTATGCCACTAATTAAATTTAGAATTAATTTACTTTTTAACCTCATTATTCATATTATTCAGCAATATTATTGCCTATCTATATTTTTTCTTAAAATTTTTAACCAAAATATTTGACATGAACTCAACG
>NC_029773.3:82617378-82660884 GCF_000817695.3 Arachis duranensis | reverse complement strand
GACTAGTGTTAGCCAAATATAAAACAAAACAAAAAATGTTGATTATTTATGATTTTTAAAGAAGTTTTTTTATATCAGTTCTGATTTCAAATAAAAACACAACAGAGACTTATTCACAAAGATAGTAATTGATAACTATTGAACAAGCTCCCAGTAAAAACTTTTTCTTCAATCATGTCAATTTCACTTTCTAATTCATCATTCAAGAAATCAATTTTTCCAATTGCTGGATGAGAATAATTTCAACAGCTCAAAGTACCCTCATTCCATTTCTAAATATTTCTATGTATAAGTCATCAATTAAGGACTGTTTTCTCTTATTCTATTACTAATTAAAGTATTTGACTCTTATATAGATACCCATGTCTTTCCAATAGAAGAAATTGGGGGAATAAAGACACTTAAAATATGTCACTGACTCGAGCCATCTCCGTTTGGAATCACCAGTGCAAACAAAAAATTAAAATCTTCTTGTGTTGCTAGTTATATACTTTAACAAAATAAATCATTCAACACTTAAGAAGTTTTATGATTGAAATTATTATTAATTTTTACATTTTAGGATTATATTATTTGAATTTATATGTTTAACATACTAAAAATGTATTGCTTGAATTTATATTTTGAAATACAATGTTAGTATTTTTGTAGAATTCTACTTGTGAACAAGAAAATCTTTGATATTGTAATATTTATATACGTATAAATTATTATTATTATGATAAATTAATTTATATAATAATTAAAAAAAATAAAATCTGGCCGGAGAGATTAGGCGGGCATAAAATTCAAAATATTTTTTCATTGTTATTTAACTGTGATTTAAAATTATCACTAAATAGTAAATATAACAAAAAATAAAAAATTAATAATAATTTAGCAACAGTTTCAAATTAACTATCAATAAATGCTACAGATTTGTGATGGTTTAACCAACAATAGTCTAAAATAGTCACGGAGTGCACTGATAATATCCAAATTTAATGACAATTTTATAACGAAAAATATTAAAAGTATCAAAATTTATTTATTTTTATTATTATTTAGTTATTAATTTAAATTTTTTAGTTTAATTTTTTTAGTTTAATAATTTAATAACATATATTTTATTTTATATTTATAAATATTAATGATTAACTCCTAGTCAAAAACAATTTTATTGTGATAATTCCATTCCTAAACTCTCATTATACACATTATACATATACTCCATTGGCTCTGTATACTTCATCAATTACAAATTATATAAGATGGGTATGTACCAGTTAATTCATAGACAAAACTATTCAATAAAAAAAAAAATATAAGCTAATGCATGGAACGTCCGTGTTATGGCTTGTTCTATAAATAAACGAGAGAATTATTGGAACGAACTAATACATATACAGGTGCACATATACTAAATAACAATGAAAGGGGAAAAAAATGAAGAAATTAAGAAAGAACTCTACTAATAACAATCATATACTATCCTCTTTAGAATTTGTACAAGAACAAGGCAAGTGTGTAAGTGTTGATGACGAAGAACGACGCCGATGCTTCTTCTGCTTGGCGCCACCGCGCTGATTATGCTCCTCCGCCTTCTTCTTCTTAAGAGGCGGCAACAACACAGGGCTCTTCATGGAACAAAGCTTATGCTTCACGCGCCACGGCAACAGAACCTCAAGGCCGCAATAACAACCTTTCGGAGAGTAAGAATAAGAATAAGAATAAGCATTATCGTTATAATTATCGTTTCTCACGACGGAGGATCTTGCTGATGATAAACAACATTCTTGGTAACTGCACGTTTCGCAACCTTTCTCGTCGCAGTTGCTCGGAAAATGCAATGCGGAGGAGGCGGCCAACGCCGTCGCATCGGGAAGGAAGCGGTTGATCATGTAAGTCGGCGATTGGTAACCGTCAGATTCTTGAATCTTTAATCGCAACAATCCTTCGTTAGTGTTGCTATTGTTATTGTAACGCGCCTTCTCTGATTTCTTTTGAACAATGTCCAGAGCTTCTGAAAGAGAGAAAACATCCATAGCATCTGAGTAAACCTCGTCGTCGTCGTCGTCACTAACATCAGCGACCGGTGGTGGTAGTCTTGGCCGAGGGGTGTCGCCGGCTTCGGCGTAATCATTCTTGTCATTGTGCTTTGGCTTTCCCGGTGCTTGCTCCCACGAAAATGGAACTCCTGCACCTGCACACAGTGAATTATTATCTGACGGTGAAGAAAAACCGTAATGCTTTGTTGATAAAAGTGGTGCATTCAAGTTCAGCTTTCTTGGGCGTTGTTGTTTCAACAAGTCCATTATGGTGTACTCTCTCTAATCTTCTCATTCATATTATTCCTCCATATAAATCTCATGAGATAATTATTCAGATCTGGTTAGTCCACGAGGTTGCTGTTGCTGAATGAATGGTACGCCGGTTGCGGCGTCCAAGACTTACCTGAGGCTATCAAAGTGGGGTGTGTGTGGCTCTTTTATTTCTCTAAGTTCTATGACAAACAAGCATTTTGCAACTGCTTTCTATATCTGATTTTGTTCATATTATTATTAGTATCTGCAATCTAACTAATTCGGTTTGAGCATTGCAGAAAGAAAATTCTGGCACTATTTCTTACCCGTTTTCAAAAAACTTGAATATGATTGTTGATACGTTAGTTCTTACCAAGTGATGTTGGTCTTTGTAGTAGTTTATTGATGCTAAGCTTTGGTATGCATTGCTTGTTGTAAATTGATACCAGCCGAGTAACTTAATCCTATCACATATATCACAACTCACACCAAACAATATATAATAAAAATGAGTTATGTAGTATATACTTACACTATGGGGGCTAATACAACATAACAAACAGGGCTTTAGGTATATCATTGTGATGTTATGGTACTAGGCTTCTAAAAGCATGCATGTTAATCTCATATGATGTTGTGTTTGGTATGCTTTGTAAGATTGTACAAGCCATCTACTCCTTCGTGCAATTTTAGCTTAATGCTGATGTGGGGAATTTATACTATTAATTCTAGAGGACCTTTGTGTCGATGCTATTTACACTAGTCTAGTTTAACTGTGGTAGCAAGAAGGTGAATACAGAACAGTTGCAAAATTACATTAATGTTTGGATATTTGTTACCTAATATTGGTCAAACTTTGCATCTTACTATTCGTAGTTTTAAATGGGATAATCATATGTAGATTCCTATCTGTCTTTTGTGTATTATTATTACATTTTGTTTCTGACATTTTACCCATTCATTTTTGATATGGTTTATGTTTCCTGTCTTCAGGCCGTATTAAAGGAGTATGTCGAAAAGAGTGCAAATTTGACGTTTGAGCTAGTTAGGAGCAAGTTGACTCTGTTTTATGATTATTGGCAAATGAGTGAGGTAATTAGACCAAGGATATCCAGTTATCCACTATTGTAAATATAAATCTCTTTTATACTGTGTGTATCTGTGTTCAGTTTTTCATATGTAAAGATTTTTCTCTATCTCTTGTCATGGGAGATGAAATTCTCTTTTCACCCTCATGGTTTACAAAAATGATACCTGCGCTTCAAAAATAAAATAATATGTTTTGCCCTGTGTTCCATAAATTGTTTACTTTTTAATTTCAAATTTGTAATATGATCTCTAGAAGATAAGTTCTTTTAAAGAAGAAATTATTGAATTTTTGTATTCAACTTCAAATTGTGAGTGAAAAAAGAAATTCTCAGTCAGTCAATCCTGTATTATTGTTGCAGATCCTAGAGGTCTTGCTACCTGATGGTATGGTTGTTCCTTCAGATTTTGAGACCGTTGGTCACATTGCACACCTGAATTTGAGATCGAAACATTTACCATACAAAACACTCATAGAAAAGGTTCTTTATATAGAAATATCTTTGCCAATCAAGTTCAATGTGTAACCTAGAACATCATAAAATTTCTTAATCATGTTAACACATACTATCATATTCAGGTTGTGCCTGATAAAAATAAGCCAAAAAGACAAACAGTCATGAACAAGATTGATTCCATTCATAATGAATATAAGACCATACAGCTTGAGGTTCTTGGAGGAAACCACTCTCTAGTTACCACAGTTGTTGAGAACGGAATATGCTTTCAGGTTGACTTAGCAACAGTGTATGCTCTATTTCCATCACTGACCAGTTCAGAATATTTTGGAAGACTTGCTTTAATAATTGTTCAATTCATGTCAATGTAATAGCTCTCTATCTTCTAACATAGTAAACACTTGGAATTTGCTTCTTTTTTAACTATGCAGATATTGGAGTTCTAGGCTTGCAACTGAAAGACAGACTTTTGAGTGGTTTTACACGAAAAGATGTTTTCTTTATGTATCTATTTCTTTAGATTATATACCAGCCTACTTATATTAAATTTCAGTTTCTGTGTCATTTGATCCTATGTTTTGGACAAATTTGGCTGTTAAGCATAATCTGATGTCAGCTACCAATGATGAAATTTGATTGTTTGTAACAAATGTTTGAATATCAAAAGTGCTTTACAGTGACACAATGAGATAGTGCTACTTGGGTCTTGGTGCAGATTTGTTTAACAGTATGACTGTGAGAATAAGGTCAGTGAGAAATGCTTGGAATTGAATTTTGTCTGTCACATTTAATCTTTTCACAACTTATGGGCTCAGGTCATTTTAGTGCTACATGCTGGATTACAAAGATTTAAGCACGAGATGAACAGGTTTATTTTGTGAGTGGGTGTAGAAGTCTTGGATGGCTAGACAGCCTGTTGTTAGTAGCTGGATAGTGTGCAGCTTCTAATATTTAACACATCAATTAATCTTTTAAAAATGATTTATTGTTTAAATGACATTTGCTTGATTTTATGATTTCCTGAAAAATGGAAACAGTAAAATTACTTTGAAGTTCTTATGACATTGAAAGTCTCAAGGAAAATAAAAACTAAGCAACAATTAGTGGACCTGCATAAAACAGACAGCACAAAAGTGTTGTTGTTGCTTCAAAGACTTTCCTTTTCCTTTTTCCTTTTCCATGCAATAACTTCTCTTTTTATCTATAGTTGGTGACTTGTTAGAGCATTTTCTGTATGTTGACTTAATGATAGGGTTTTTTTTTAGATAAAATTCATGACTACTTAATAATAATAATTGAGAGGTGATGTTTTTTCTGGAGTTGGTCCCTTGGCTATATCTGCAGCAAAGATAGTTAAGCATGTTTTCGCTAATGATTTAAACCCATCTGTAGTGGAGTATTTGGAAAGAAATAATGTTCTAAACAAACTTGAAAGGAAGATTGAGGTATGCTTGCTTGTTAAGTGGTTATCTTCTCGAATATGTTTCATGAACTTTTACACACGAAATGATAAAAAGGAAGCAGCTCCTTGGAATATATAGATGCCATTTCTTGGTTAATGTAGAAGTACTGAAAATATTTATATATGGATTAGCAGGTAAGAAGCGCGGACATAAGCAGGAACTTTCAAAGTGTCTCTTTAGTATTTGAAGTATTGTTTGTGTGCTACGCAATGATGTGACTGAATGATGATTAAAAACTATGCACTATACCCATTATTAGTGTACTTTCACATGTTGATTAATAAACAAGGCAGAAGTTGCACTTGAATCAGCATACAATAACAATATTTTTCTTAATCTGCTGTTCTAGGTCTTTAACATGGATGGGAGAAGGTTCGTTAAGGCTATGTATGCCAGTTATAAAGCTCAATCAATCACGCATGTGGTTATGAACTTGCCAAATGAAGCTACAGAATTTCTAGGTTGCCTTTCATGACTGGATTACTCTGACTTTTTTTTTATATCTCATGTTCTTTTAATCTATCCAAATATATGTCACTCATCTAATTTGATCGATCCTACTTTGTATGTAAGTGTTATAACTTTAATCTGGTTAACTGTTTACACCTTGAGTAACTTATAGATGCTTTTCATCTACTGCAGATGCATTTAGAGGAATATACAAAGACAGACCGTAGGACACGGAATGCAACTTGCCAACGATCCATGTATATGGATTCTGCAAAGCGCAAGATCCGGAATTTGATTTTCACGAGGTAAGTTGTTGATATTTTATCTATATATATTTCTGTGCAGTCATTGGATCAGACTCAACACCAAATGACTGGAAATTTTACCATTGTGTCACTATCGAATGAGTGTGACCTGTTTCTTATTTTCCTTCTGCTTCCTTTTGTTTATTTAGTCATACATATATCTTGTAACAAACATAAAATCATGTTAACGAAGAAGCCGTTGTGGAGCAGAGAATAAGAATCGACCTGTTAGAGGTCGCAGTCAACATAGAAATGCGACATGTACGACTTGTAGCGCCCGAAAAATGGATGTTGTGTGCATCATTCGTTCTCCCTAGAAGTGTAGCATTTGCTAATACTACAATTGATACTTAAATATTTTACTCTTATTTAACCATATTGCATGGAGAAAGTTTTGTTGCATTGCATTAGTTACCCATGCCCAGAGCGAATAATGTACATATGTTGTAACATGTATTTTTCAAAATCGATACCAGAGCATAGCTTTATTTATTTATTTTCTTAGGATATTTGAAATAAAAATCCAATAACATGTATTTATTGAATTGTAAGAGCTGCCGGTGGGTTCTTTTCGAGTTGAAGCTGATTTATCTTATTCAATAGTGGTTCAATGATCGACCCAAATGCTGATACTGTCAGTTCCTTATAAATAACATCATTTTTTTGGCATACATCTTTTTATATATTTCTAATGAAAATAAAATTAATAAAAGACGGGCAAAAGTACCTTTTCCTTTATTAATAATTATCCTCTTCTATTTATCTAAGATGAATCACGAGAAATCCCAATAATCAAGAGTATTTTTCGAATATTCTATTCAAATATAAAATACTGTTCCAACAAAGTTGGCCATTTATTTTTTAATCCTTTTTTCTTTCGGGATGTGTTATTCAAACATACCTGTGATTTATGGCTTACAGTTACAGCCTTACACATCAGATAGAAAACAAGATCTCAAGGACCCAGCCAAGGGGCCAAAATAACATAATTACAAGAGAGTAAAATGTCTTTGCAACTTAGTAAAAGAAACACAGACGCAGTTAGTTGATTCTGAATGAAAACAGCAGGGAGCATAATCCTAAGGACTCACTTCCCCACTCCAACTAAGCTACTCTTCCTTCCTCTTACAAATCCCAAACACTCCCTCTCCCTGATTCCCATTTCCATATCCTTCACCCGCTTCTCAGCCACCAATTCCAATCCAATCTTATACGGACCTTCCCTCCACAAAGGAACCGCTCCAACATTTTAACGCCCCCATAACGACGCCTTTCTCACCCTCCATGAAGATTCCTTCACTCGCGTCTTCCACCTCTCTGCCCTCTGCGTCCCCTCCACCCACTGCACCGCCTTAGAGACTTGCATCCATGCTACCTCCTTGCGGAGAGGTCGGCTTGACAGCTTTCCGGTTCTTTCATTTCTTCATGAGTTCTCCAACTTTTCATGCTTCTTTCTTCATTCCCTTGATCCAATCTTTGCCTCCTAAACCTTAAACCACTTAACAAACATATCAAGGCATCTAATGGAATTAAGGAGAATTAGATTTAGCTATTTTAAGTCCTAAAAGGCATGTTTTCACTCTTAAGCACAATTAAAGGAGAATATACAAAACCATGCTATTTCATTGAATAAATGTGGGTGAAAGGTGATAAAATCCCCTAAATTAAGCACAAGATAAACCCTCAAAATGGGGTTTGTCACTCCTCAACTGGCCTCGTGTTTGCAACATCGCTCGTGTCCCCAGTGATGACCTCGGTCCCGACCTCGCTTCACTAGTTACCTCCGAAGAATCAGGATGAGGAAAAGAAGGACACGTGTCGTTGTAGCGTCAGATTTGAGGCCAAGCCGAGGGAGACGGTGACATTTTGAGCCCGGTTTTGTACAGAGAGAAGCTGCCAAGGATGTTCAATGTGCGCGACTTTGTGAAGTTTAGGAACCTGGCGAAGATATTGAGACCGCCGAAGAGGAAAAAGAAGAAGAAGAAGGAGGAGGAGGAGTTGAAAGTCGAGAGGCGCATGGGGAAGAACATTTTTGCTACGGTGGAGGTTGTTGAAGAGGACGATAATGGAGGGGGTATTTTGAGAAATTTGGTTGAGGTGGAGTTTGGGAGGGAGAAGTGGAGGGGCTCCACGAGGTTGTTGTTGCTAGATGAACGGTACGCCGGTTGCGGCATCCAAGACTTGCCTGAGGCTATCAAGGTGGTGTGTGTGTGGCTCTTTTGTTTCTGTGAGTTCTATGACAAACAAGCATTTTGCAACTGCTATCTATATCTGATTTTGTTCATATTATTATTAGTATCTAAAATTTAACTAATTCGGTTTGAGCATTGCGGAAAGAAAGCTCTGGCACTATTTCTAACCCGTTTCAGAAGACTTGAATATGTTTGTTGATACGTTAGTTCTTACCAAGCGATGTTGGACTTTGTAGTAGTTTATTGATGCTAAGCTTTGGTATGCATTGCTTGTTGTAAATTGATACCAGCCAAATAGGTTAGCTGAGTAACTTAATCCTATCACATATATCATACCTCACACCAAACAATATATAATAAAAATGAGTTATGTAGTATATACTTATACTATAGGGGCTAATGCAACATAACAAACAGGGCTTTAGGCATAGCATTGTGATGCTATGGTACTAGGCATCTGAAAGCATGTATGTTAATCTCATATGATGTTTTGTGTTTGGTATGCTTTGTAAGATTGTACAAGCCTTCTAATCCTTCGTGCAATTTTAGCTTAATGCTGATGTAGGAAATTTATACTGCCAGTCCTGAAGGACCTTTGTGTCGATGTTATTTACACTAGTTCAGTTTAACTGTGGTAGCATGAAAGTGAATACAGAACAGTTGCAAAATTACATTAATGATTGGATATTCGTTACCTGATATTGGTCAAACTTTGCATCTTGCTATTCGTAGTTTTAAATGGGATAATCATATGTAGATTCCTATCTGCCTTTTGTGTATTATTATTGCATTTTGTTTCTGAGATTTTACCCATTCACTTTTGATATGGTTTATGTTTCATGTCTTCAAGCCGTATTAAAGGAGTATGCCAAAGAGAGTGCAAATTTGACTTTTGAGCTAGTTAGGTGCAAGTTGACTCTGTTTTATAATTATTGGCAGATGAATGAGGTAATTAGACCAAGGATATCTAGTTATCCACTGTTGTAAATATAAATCTCTTTTAGCCTGTGTGTATCTGTGTTCAGTTTTTCATATGTAAAGATTTTTCTCTATCTCTTGTCGTGGGAGATGAAATTCTCTTTTCAACCTCATGGTTTACATAAATGATACCTGTGCTTCAAAAATAAAATAATATGTTTTGCCTTGTATTCCATAAGATATTTACTTTTTAATTTCAAATTTGTATTATTATCTGTAGAAGATACGTTCTTTTAAAAAATAAATTATTGAATTTCTTTATTCAATTTCAAATTGTGAGTGAAAAAAGAAATTCTCAGTCAGTCAGTCCTGTATTATTGTTGCAGATCCTAGTGGTCTTGCTACTTGATGGTATGGTTGTTCCTTCAGCTTTTGAGACCATTAGTCACATTGCACACCTGAATTTGAGATCGGAACAATTACCATACAAAACACTCATAGAAAAGGTTCTTTGTATAGAAATATCTTTGCCAATCAAGTTCAATGTGTAACCTAGAACATCATAAAATTTCATAATCATGTTAACACATACTATCATATTCAGGTTGTGCCTGATAAAAATAAGCCAAAGATACAAACAGTCGTGAACAAGATTGATTCCATTCATAATGAATACAGGACCTTGCAACTTGAGATTCTAGTAGGAAACCGCTCTCTAGTTACCACATTTGTTGAGAACGGAATATGCTTTCAGGTTGACTTAGCAACAGTGTATGCTCTATTTCCATCACTGAGCAGTTCAGAATATTTTGGAAGACTTGCTTTAATAATTGTTCAATTCATGTCAATGTAATAGCTCTCTATCTCCTAACATAGTAAACACCTGGAATTTGCTTCTTTTTTACTATACAGATATTGGAGTTCTAGGCTTGCAACTGAAAGACAAAGGCTTTTGAGTGGTTTTACACGAAAAGATGTTGTCTGTATGTATCTATTTCTTTAGATTATATATCAGCGTACTTCAGTTTCTGTGTCATTTGATCCTATGTTTTGAACAAATTTGGCTGTTCAGCATAATCTGATGTCAGCTATCAATGATGAAATTTGATTATTTGTAACAAATGTTTGACTATCAAAAATGCTTAACAGTGACACAATGAGATAGTGCTACTTGGGTCTTGGTGCAGATTTGCTAAACAGTATGGTTGTGAGAATGAGATAAGTGATAAATGCTTGGAATTGAATTTTGTCTGTGAGATTTAACCTTTTCACAACTTATGGGCTCAGGTTATTTTAGTGCTACATGCTGGATTAGATAGATTTAAGCATGTGAAGAACTGGTTTATTTTGTGAGTGAGTGTAGAAGTCTTGGATGGCTAGACAGCCCGTTGTTGGTAGCTGGATAATGTATAGTCTAGCAGCTTCTAATATTTAAGAGATCAATTAATTTTTTAAAAATGATTTATTGTTTAAATGACATTTGCTTGAATTTATGATTTCCTGGAAAATGGAAACAGTAAAATTACTTTAAAGTTCTTATGATATTGAAAGTCTCAAGGAAAATAAAAACTAAGCAACAATTAGTGGACCTGCATAAAACAGACAGCAAATGTGTTGCTTTTGCTTCAAAGACTTTCCTTTTTCTTTTCCTTTTCCATGCAATAACTTCTCTTTTTATCTTTAGTTGGTGACTTGTTAGAGCATTCTCTGTATGTTGACTTAATGATAGGGGGTTTTTTTGGATAAAATTCATGACTACTTAATAATAATAACGTTATAAAATCATATTGACAAGTGATGTTTTTTTCTAGAATTGGTCCCTTGGCCATATCTGGAGCAAAGATAGTTAAGCATGTTTTTGTTAATGACTTAAACCCATTTGTAGTGGAGTATCTGGAAAGAAATAGTGTTCTAAACAAACTTGAAAGGAAGATTGATGTATGCTTGCTTGTTAAGTGGTTATCTTCTCGAATATGTTTCATGAACTTTTACACACGAAATGATAGAAAGGAAGCAGCTCCATGGAATATATAGATGCCATTTCTTGGTTAATGTAGAACTGCTAAAATTATTTATATATGGAATAGCAGGCAAGAAGTGCGGACATAAGCAGGAACTTTCAAAGTGTCTCTTTAGTATTTGAAGTATTGTTTGTGTGCTACACAATGATGTGACTTAGTGATAATTAAAAACTATGCACTATACACATTATTAGTGTACTTTCACATATTGATTAAGAAACAAGGCAGAAGTTACACTTGAATCAGCGTACAGTAACAATATTTTTCTTAATCTGTTGTTCTAGGTCTTTAACATGGATGGGAAAAGGTTCATTAAGGCTATGTATGCCAGTTATAAAGCTCTATCAATCACACAAGTGGTTATGAACTAGCCAAATGAAGCTGTAGAATTTCTAGGTTGCCTTTCATGACTGGATCACTGTGACTTTTTTTTATATATCTCATGTTCCTTTAATCTATCCAAATATATGTCACTCATCTAATTTGATCGACCCTACTTTGTATGTAAGTGTTATAACTTAAATCTGGTTAACTATTTACACCTTGATTAACTTCTAGATGCTTTTCTTCTACTACAGATGCCTTTAGAGGAATATACAAAGACAGACCAAAGGACACGGAATGCAACTTGCCAACGATCCATGTTTATGGATTCTCCAAAGCGCAACATCCAGAATTTATTTTCACGAGGTAACTTGCTGATAATTTTTTCTGTATATATTTCTGTGCAGTCATAGGATCAGACTCAACACCAAATGACTAGGAATTTTACCATTGTGACCTTCTCGAATGCGTGTGACCTGTTTCTTCTTCTCCCTATGCTTCTTTTTGTTTATTTAGTCATACATATACTTTGCGACAAACATAAAAGCATGTTAACGAAGAAGCCCCTTGTGGTGCAGAGAATAAGAATCGCGCTGCTAGAGCTCGCAGTCAACGTAGAAATGCGACATGTACGACTTGTGGCGCCCGAAAAATGGATGTTGTGTGCATCATTCGTTCTTCCTAGAAGTGTAGTATTTGCTAATACTGCAATTGATACTTAAATATTTTACTGATATTTAGCCACATTGCATGGCGAAAGTTTTGTTGCATTACATTAGTTACCCATGCCTAGAGCGAATAATGTACATATGTTGTAACATGTATTTTTCAAAATCGATACAAGAGCATAGCTTTGTTTATTTATTTTCTTAGGATGTTTGAAATAAAAGTCCAATAACATGCATTTATTAAATTATAGGAGCTGTTGGTGGGTTCTTTTCAAGTTGAAGTTGATTTATCTTATTCAAGAGTGATTTTATGATAGACCAAAATGCTGATACTACCAGTTCTTCATAAATAACATCATTTTTTTGGCATATATCTTTTTATATGTTTCTAATAAAAATAAAATTAATAAAAGACGGACAAAAGTACCTTTTTCTTTATTAATAATTATCCTCTTTCTTTTTTAAGCTGAATCACGAGAAATTCTAATAATCAAAAGTATTTTTCAAATATTTTATGCAAATGTAAAATACTGTTCCAATAAAATTAGCCATTTATTTTTTAATCCTTTTTTTTGGGATGTGTTATTCAAACATACCTGTGATTTATAGTTTACAGTTACAGCCTTACACATCAGACAGACGCAGTTAGTTGATTCTGAATGAAAATAGCAGGGAGCATATTCCTAAGGACTCACTTCCCCACTCCAACTAAGCTACTTTTCCTTCCTCTTACAAATCCCAAACACTCCCTCTCCCTGATTCCCATTTCCATATCCTTCACCCGTTTCTCAGCCACCAATTTCAATCCAATCTTATACGGACCTTCCCTCCACAAAGGAACCACTCCAACGCTTCAACGCCCCCAAAACGACGCCCTTCTCACCGTCTGTGAAGATGCCTTCACTCGCGTCTTCCACCTCTCCGCCCTCTGCGTCCCCTCCGCCCACTACTCCGCCTTAGAGACTCGCCTCCGCGGCCACCTCCTCAACTGTCCTCGTGTTCGCAACATCACTCGCGTCCCCGGTGATGACCTCAATCCCGACCTCGCTTCGCTGGTTACCTCCGGAGAATCAGGAGGAGGAGAAGAAGGACACGTGTCATTGTAGCGACGAATTTACGGCCAAGCCGAAGGAGACGGCGACGTTTTGAGCCTGGTTCTGTATAGAGAGAAGCTCGCAAGGACGTTCAATACGCGCAGCTTCGTGAAGTTCAGGAACTTGGCGAAGATATCGAGGCCGCCGAAGAGGAAGAAAAATAAGGAGGAGGACGAGGAGGTGAAAGTCGAGAGGCGCATGGGGAAGAACAGTTTTGCTACTGTGGAGGTTGTTGAAGAGGACGATAATGGAGGGGGTATTTTGAGGAATTTGGTTGAGGAGGAGTTTGGTAGGGAGAAGTGAAGGGGCTTCACGAGGTTGCTGTTGCTGGATGAACAGTACGTCGGTCGCGGCGTCCAAGACTTGCCTGAGGCTATCAAGATGGTGTGTGTGGCTCTTTTGTTTCTGTGAGTTATGTGACAAACAAGCATTTTGTAACTGCTTTCTATATCTGATTTTGTTCATATTATTATTAGTATCTGCAATCTAATTACTTCGGTTTGAGCATTGCGGAAAGAAAGTTCTGGCACTATTTCTTACCTGTTTCAGAAGACTTGAGTATGATTATTGATACGTTAGTTCTTAGCAAGCGATGTTGGTCTTTGTAGTAGTTTATTGATGCAAAATTACATCAGGTGTGTAGTTTTCATCAGATTTAGAGCCGATTTTGGATTTAACAAATAGGCACAGTAAATATTTTGAGTCGAATCGGGTGTGGGTCACGTCAAACTCGGTTTTACCCGGCTGATGAACACCCTAATATATATGAACCTTAGAATGTATCTTCCTCTCATCCCAAGGCACTAGATGATGGGAAATAGATGTTTTACTTATAATTGCTTCGATCAAATCTTTCCCGCGTTCGCATCCGACCCACCAATCGCATCTTCAAGCATGAATGCTGCCTCTCCTTCGATACACCCGTAAGGTAAATTCCAAATCAAATTACTATTAGGGTTTTTCTTTTCTTTTCCCCCCTGAATACCAGAGCTTCACTGAGCAATTTTTCTTCTTCTTTGGATTCCTACTGTCTTAGCTCATTTTAGCTGGAAATTGAATCAAAATCAGTTCTTTGCTGGGTTTTGTTTTCAAATGATAGGTTATATATAGATATCGTTGTTGTTGTTGAATGTTGATTGGTGCTGAATTATTATTTTCTTTTTGAATTCTATTTTTCAGAAGTCAGAGGGTGGGTTGTACATCGACATGTTCACTTTCCTTGCCTTTGGGAAGGACTGTGTGGGTTGGAATTTCGAGAAGACTGGTAACCCTGTTTATTTACATGTAAAGAAGACTAAGAAACTGGTTCCAGAAGACAGGCCTACCAAGAAACCAACCCGCTTGGCGATAGGTTCGTGAAATGAAAATTAAGCTTGCTCTGATATTCAGTGTTCTGCCGTTGCTTCTGCTGTTTTCTGTGATGAATAAGGGGGCTTTCTACCAGTTTGACAAATTTGCTGTTCTTTTTGTGGATGTATCATCTTTTATATATCTTGTTAATTTGTAGGGGTTGAAGGGGGATTCGACAACAATGAACCCGAATATGAAGAAACTCATACTATAGTCATTTTACCAAACTATATATCTCTTCCATTCCCATCTGTTGAATTGCCAGAGAAGGTACTTGTTTATGGTTCTTTCTGTCTTTTGTTATGGTGGTGTATTTCTTTTTTATTTTTCTTATTTCGTTAAAAATACTCCAGGTAAGGTTGGCTGCAGATGCTATAGTACTAGCTGAGGGTGCTGAACGGAAGGAGCAGGTTGCAGCTTGGACTGCTGATAAGAAAACAGTTAGTACCTATGCAATGAATTTACAGCAACTTGACAATGGTGTTGTCATTCCTCCGTCTGGTTGGAAATGTGCCAAGTGTGACAAGACGGATAATCTTTGGCTAAATCTGACTGATGGGATGATTCTTTGTGGGAGGCGAAATTGGGATGGAAGTGGTGGAAACAACCATGCTGTTGAGCATTACAATGAGACAGGCTACCCTCTTGCTGTAAAGCTCGGGACTATCACTGCTGATTTGGAAGCAGCAGGTGATGCCCTACAGCATATTGTGCTTTGACATTCTTATAGTCCTAATAGTTTCAATGATTTACTTGTATTGCCTGATTCACTTTGCAATCATGAAGGGTTACCATTGCCCACATGATCATTATGTTGACAAACTTCATTGTTTCGCTGTAATGTTGGTTTTAAATAAGTAATGTGAAGGAGAGGCTAGTAGGTTTTTTTTTCTTTAAATTTTTTTTTGTTTTCACATTTGGTGCTAATTATGGATAATGTATTTTGGCAGCTCAGACGTTTACTCATATCCAGAGGACAACAGCGTCTTAGACCCACATCTAGCACAGCATCTGGCCTTTTTTGGCATTGACTTCTCATCACTACAAAAGGTTAATTCTTTCTCTTGTGTTGATAACTTGATATATTCCTGATGGTACTTGAGTTCTGTGGCATTTTTTCACCCGATCTTATGACTGTGCCCTTTGACCATCTTTATAAAGAAAATGTTTCATTGTGCAAATATATGCTGATTGCTTGTCAAGCTTCTTCCCCTTCTAAGCATTAGGTTAATGTTAATGTGAGTATTGTTGGATGTTTATGCATTGGACATGATGTCACATAAGAGTTTGAATGTTACATGTTATCTAATTGCCAATTTATTATATTCAGACTGAAATGACGACCGCCGAAAGAGAACTTGATCACAATACCAATTTCAATTGGAATCGGATCCAAGAAAGTGGAGAGGAAAAGGAACCAATTTTTGGACCTGGATACACGGGATTGGTCAATCTTGGCAACAGGTAGAGTAGGCCTGTTTGACTCCTGGTTGCTACAGTGGTCTACTTTATCTGCTTTCTACTGTACTCATTTTTATTTCTTTCAGTTGTTACTTGGCAGCAACTATGCAAGTTGTGTTCACAACAAGATCATTCTGTTCAAGGTCTGTTCGTGTCTTGTATATTTTTGCCTTCTTTAAATTGTTTGAACCATATTTGCAATTTCGCAGTTGCTTCAATATCTTATATCTGGTATGATTGTGTGGCAGGTACTATATAAACCAAAGTCTGAAAAAGGCATTTGAGACGGCTCCTGCTGATCCAACCGTGGACTTGAATATGCAACTGTAAGTAACTAGATTGTTGTAATTGATTAGAAATCTGTTGCAATCTCTTTTCTAAATCAGCATGTGCTTTGTGTCTTAATTCTTGGAACAACTTCGGCACTGCATCTGTGGATCTTTTGTTTATAATCTACTATTATACTTCTCGGATGGGAAACATTGATTTGGGTATTAATTATACATGACATTCTCTCCTCTTAATAAAGCAAAAGGTTATAAATAATGAATAGCTTCTTCAAAACAGATTTATCTTTCCATACATAAATCTTCAAAAGAAAAGTATAATAATGGTTCTTGTCTTACTCCAGGACAAAACTGGCCCATGGTCTACTATCTGGCAAATATTCTATTTTGCCAGTCTATGAGGTGCGTAACCATCAATACATTTCTGTTGAAGATATGTTCAGATATGTTATTGTTCTTAATATCACCTTCTTTCCTCCAGAATGATGACAATTCAAGCATTGATGCCACAACTAAGACTCCAGTAATCTCTCTATCTCTTTGATGGCTAAGATTTCTAGTCAGATTTTGTCATCATGAATAGTTAAAATTTTTAATTGATCAGTTTCTCTGCGGGAAGTGTATTTTTCTAGGATTATATTCAGTACTAGTTTTTGTCAATGGATCCCCCCCTCTCTTCTTTTTTAATGCGCATTCATCAGAATTTTTTATTTGTTTCATCTTAATTGTTTTTAATTTTGATTAGTTTTTTCTTTCCCATTTTCTCTGGTTTCCCCTCTGCAATATACTCAAACATTAGAAACAGGAAGGGATACCTCCACGTATGTTCAAGCCTGTGATTGCTGCCAGTCATCCTGAATTTTCATCTATGCGGCAACAGGTATTTTTATTCCCTTAACATGAATCAATAGTATAAAAAGTGTGTTATTATGTTGCTGGAGATGTTCATAGTTATTTATGAACTTGCATTGAAATCTAATTTTAGTAGATGAACCTTAGAATGTATCTTCCTCACATCACAAGGCACTAGAAGATGGGAAGTAGATATGTTTTACTTACAATTGTTATGATGAATTTTACGTCTAATAATTAATTTTGGCCTATTATTAGCGCTAAAACCGACAACTTAAGGATTTCTGTTTGAAAATAATTTGTTCCTTCTATTTTCGATATACTAAATTTGTTCCATTTAGGGACATTTATTATGCTATCTTCTTACAGTTTGTTTCCAACATATTGTTAGGATGCTTTAGAATTTTTCCTTCATTTTCTCGATCAAGTTGAAATATCTAATGCTGGGAAAGCTGAACTAGATCCTGCAAAGTGTTTCAAGTTTGGTATTGAAGATCGAATCTTGTGTTCATCTGGAAAAGTTGCATATAATAAAAGACAAGACTACATTCTATCTCTTAATATCCCATTGCACGAAGCAACTAATAAAGGTGGTTTTTCAAATCATAAGCCTGGACTTAAATGGGAATTATTTAGATCTAACATCTAGTGCTTTTGTTTCTTTGAGAATTGCAGAAGAAATGGAATTATTTCGCAAATTGAAAGCAGAGAAGCTTTCTGAAGGGAAGGATGTGTAAGTCCAGATTCTCAGGAATCTTGCTATTTCCTAGATTTGCTTATATAGGTTTTTCTAATGATATTTTTTCCAATAGGTCGGCCGATGAGATTGTACGTCCAAGAGTTCCTTTAGAAGCTTGCCTTAGAAACTTCTCAGCTCCAGAGGAGATACATGATTTTTACAGCACTGCCTTAAAAGCAAAGACAACAGCATTGAAGTGAGCATTCAATAAAATTTAGCTTATATTACAATGACATGCGTGTTGGTTCATATAGGATAGAAGTTACATATGGTATTTTACGGCTCCTTGGCTTCATGAGAAATTTAATCTGTTATCCTCATTTGTGCTGAGCAGATAAAAATATGCATTGTTTGGTATATTTTGTTTCTGTCCTAAGTAGTGGTGGTGTTATTATTAATAGTACATTGGAAGTAATTTTGCTTCTGAAACTCTTGATCTGCAGGACAGCTGGTTTCACATCATTCCCTGATTACCTTGTGTTACATATGAGGTAATTCGTTATGGAGGAGGGATGGGTGCCCAAAAAGCTTGGTAATTCTTCTATCAAGATGTCATTAATGCACTTTGCTTAGTATTATTTTTCAAAGAATTTCATATTACTAATAACTTGTTTTCTTTCAGATGTGTACATAGATGTTCTTGATATCATAGATATTAATCATATGCGTAGCAAAGGTAATCACCCAGGGGAAGAACTGTTACCAGATGCGGGTACGTGACTTTTTAAGTAGATAATAGATATTTGATTTCAGAGAAACATGCTTGTGTCAACTAAACTATGTTGGGAATTAATCAGTCTGGATATGTATTCTATATATGCTTATTTATCCATTCTGTTGCATCAATGGGTTGTTTACCATGTCAAGTTTTCATTTTTGAATGAGTTGCTTGTATTGTGTAATATGTTCTCTATTAGAATTCCGTGTTGGTTACTTGGTTTTCGAAGATGGTATTTAAGTTAACTAACCACATCTGCATCATGTTGCACAGAACCCATTGACGAGGATTCAAACCAGCCTTCCGCCAATGAAGACATTGTGGCACAGCTGGTTTCCATGGGTTTTAACCAGCTTCATTGTCAGAAGGCAGCTATTAACACCTCAAATGCTGGAGTAGAGGAGGCAATGAATTGGTTACTATCTCACATGGATGATCCAGGTTTCTATTTTGCTTTCCTTTGTCATGCGAATCAATTACTTTTAACTGATCCTGTGGTTGCTTTTTGTTGTAAACCTATTATTCAGGGGATAATGGTAATTTTTTTCTATTAATTAGATATTGACAGTCCTATTTTAAAAGGCAACAGCTCTGACAACGTTGATCAATCAAAAGTGGACATACTCATTTCTTTTGGATTTGAAGATCATGTTGCTCGAAAGGCATTGAAGGCATCGGTAATTATTCTATGATGTTTTCCTCTCCCCGTTGTTGGATTTTGTTGGGTGAGTTCGTCCAGACAGTCTTTGAACTGGTAACACCTGCCTTGTAGGGTCAAGACATTGAGAAGGCAACAGAGTGGATATTCAGCAATCCCAATGCATCAGTTTCTAGTATGGATGCTAGTGCATCAAACACAACCTCTGCTTCAAATGATGTTGGCTTGTCAGATGGAGGAGGAAGTAAGTTATTACCTTTTTCAATTACTTTCTTTTGGTATATGCTGTAATTGTCATTGCCCTATGGTGTGATACTTCATCCTATTTCTCTGCTCATATTCCATTATTTTTCATTTAAGTGTTCATGTTGGTTTTAATCAATTTTTGGGTACCTTTGGCTTTTCGCAGAATATCGACTTATAGGAATTGTTAGCCACATGGGAACCTCGACACATTGTGGTCACTATGTAGCTCACATTTTGAAAGAAGGTAGATGGGTTATTTTCAATGACGCCAAGGTTGCGGTTTCGGTCCCAAGGACATGGGCTATCTATATTTTTTCGAGAGGATTGATGGTTGAATTAGATACTGTTTTTTTGATCACATGTTTGAACATTGTGATGATGAACATTTCATCTGTAAAGAGGATAGAATGGCACAAACCAGCTACCTGCACTACATACCTTTCTTGGTGGCATGGTAAACACTCATCTTTGGCTGTACCATTATTTTTTGGGTCTGCCAGTTGTGCTTCCATTCTGTGAGAACTAGACCGAACGTTCATACCCATCTCAGATATTTATAGAAATGAACTGTTTAGAAATTGAATAGCAAAGCGTTATTTGATGAGTTTATGCATGAGAATGTTTCTCTTAACGGCTAGATTGTGTTTCACATTATATCCCGGCAAGTACTTCTTAGTGTAGAAGTTGAATGGAAGTTTAAGGAATTAATGTGTGTTTGGTTTGGTATATTCATGGTGAATTTTAAGAGAATGCTTTTAGGATAAAGATAGACCACACTGCATCTAAGATATTTAAAGATGGGACCACGAAATATATTTAAATTTCAGAGAACATATCTTAGGACTCAGCTTTCGGTGAATACGAGTGATGTGGCAATTTTACGTTGATGTGTCAGCTGAGAGTTGTTATTATGTTAGTGATATGGTAGCATATAATTGCAACGTCAATACTCAATATCTCTGTCAAGAATGTTAACTTTCAAAGTATAATTGAAACATTAGAATAAAATTAAAATAAAACATTTGAGAGATACATGATATACTTTATTTCTTATTCATGTTATGTTTTAATTTAAGACACGTGAAACATGAAATGGATTTTATTGGGAACTTTAACAGAGAAAAAATGAGGGGGAGTCAAAGCTTTGAAACAGTTTAGTAGATGCGTAGACGGAAGAAGTTGTAGACTGTTGTGATCATGATTTATGAGTGTATGTGTTTCTATTCAGTGTAGCGTTCAAGTTCCACACAATTCGCTTTTTCTCTTCACTTTCAAATTCCAATTATGTGGTCCCTCCCAAATATGGAAATGCATCCAGAATAACTAGTCTTTAGTGTTCCTTCTTCAGCAATTATTTATACTCCAATTTCTTTCCATACAAGACTCGCAAAAATCTATATTTGAATTCATAAATCTAAACTGTTTACGAGATTATTGTTCATTACATATTTGGAACATGCAAGAAATCTAGAGTTGTATGTGACCACACTATGGTAAGCTTAATTAATTAACCGTGTTCATCGATGACTTATTATCCACAATAGGCCAATAATGTCATATACTTTTGAAAATCGGTAATATTATATGACCAAATCATTTTAGTAACTAAGTTCAATCAAGTCGGTTAAATAATTTAAGGATTAATAATAAAAACTTGTAATTGAAGAAGAACAAAATAGAAGAGATATAAGAAAAAGAAAAAGTAAAAACACATATTTCACAGGATATATATTTAAATTTTTAATATTTATTTTTTTAATTTTTTTTATATATTTTATAAGATATATATTCGAATTTTTGTACAAAATAATAATAAAAAATCAAAGAATTGATGTATTTTTTAAGAGGAAGATTAATATTCAAGAAGGAGAATATATAATTTCTATAATATCAACATTTATAAATAGTTCTTCTACTTTAATAAATCACAAAAAAAAAAAAAGATACAACCTTTAAAAATTTAAAAAATTACATAAGATGAATTTGACTTTAAATATTTATATTAAATTTTTGACCCTTCTAAAATTGTTTCAAACTCTGCCGCTGTCACTGTATCCATACATATATGCTTTGTTGTGCGGACGAAATCTCAAATCCTCAAATGAAAATCTTCTGTCCCATCAATTATGTTCTGCCAATTGCCAATTGCCAATTGCCAATTGAAATGTATGTTTATTTCTATAGTTGCCTTACATTTTTTATTTTAATAAAGTATAATTTTTTACCTATGTTCAATTATGCATGTGTATCTATATTATGTATCAGACTAGAAAACATTGTGATTGGTGGAGACAAAAGATAATATAGAGCTTGTTTCATGTAATAAAACACTTGGTAGATGTAATTATCATATATATATTTCTTTAATTAGATACCAAAGGAGTAATAATCTAATATACATGAGTTCTGTGACACAGCGTGCCATTTTGGGTTATTAAAATTAAGTAAATGTGATATTATATTTTATATAGTTAGTTACGAATCTTGCAAGATAATAATAATAAATCATCTAGTAAATAATAAATTCATGAGTGTTATAAAAAAAGAACCTTCAAAAAGTCTTAAAACTGAACTAAACAAGTGTAAAGTATTGACAAAACTAATAATATAATAATCAGCACATTACAGCACAACTTGAAATGACCCGATAACCCAACCCAACCCAACCCCTGATGCACTGGAGACCTCAGCCCCCATCACTCAACAGCCACCACACCTCACCGTCAACCCTAATTTCACTTCCAAGTTCCAATCTTCATCCAACTCCGACGAAGGTCACCGTCCCTCCCAGTCTACCGCAATCGACGCCGCATCAGAGTTGCGTCACCGGGCAGAAAGACCTCCAACGGGCGGAAGGAAGTCACCGTCGCTGATTGAAGCTGCTGCAGCGCCGTTGTCGTCTGGTCGTCTGAACTCCGAAGCTTCCGTGGTCGGCGTCGTCTGCTCGTCGGAAGCTGCTCTGTCAACGCCGTCGAGCGTCTGGACGCCTTCTCTGCTCTCTGCGGCGGTGAGTTGTTCTCCCCTTTCAACTAATTTTTTTTTTAATTTTGTTAATGAACTATATAAAATTAGGAATTGATGCAGAATTCTTTATTTGGTTAATTATATGGATTGATGAAGAGTTCTGTATGACTGTATGTAATAGCTGCTGTATGTAATTCAATTTTGGATTATTTGGTTAATTATATGTAATGGATGCAAACTTCGGAGAATTATATACGACGTACTAGGTTTTACTATTAAAAGCTAGAGATGAATTGTAATTGTCACTTAAATTGTTACCTTGAATTGGATTCTTCTTCCTTGACTATGAAATGAATATTCATGCACACATTAACTTTATTGTTCCACTGGAATCAAGAAGATACTTGTAAGCAGTAGACACTTTTGACCTTATTGTTATATTGCATTGCAAATAAATAAATGATACGTAAGGTTGTTGTCTTGAGTCTTGTTTGAATTATTAACTCTTTTTTTTCTTATGTATGATCTTTTTGACCCTTTTCCATTTCAAGATGAACATGTCCTATACAAATGGTAGTGGTATAACTGTTGCTGCTTTGTTAATGGGGAAAAATGTTGTGTCATAGTATAGCAATGTCACTTTTTTTTATATAGATAAAAATGAGAGCTATTGAATTTAATTATATGTAATAGTTGCTGTATGTAATTCTCTAAATTTTGCTGTAATTGTTGTAATGGCTGCTACATGTAAGTCACTAATTTCAGTAATTTGTAATGGCTGCTGACCTGCTGTATGTAATTCAATTTTGGATCCTGAATTTTACTATAATTGACTAAGTTATTGTAATGGTTGTTGTATGTCATTCACTAATTTGTAATTTGTATATTGTATGTAATTTAGATGGAACAAGCATAAAGTGGTCAACAATTAGTTATAATTGAAAACTTGTTTGTTCAATGTTGTTTCTTTTGGTGGTAGAACATTTTGTGTTTCTCATTTACGTGCGTTTTGATTTTTTTTAGTTATAAACTTTGATATTTGAAGTTGTTTATGAATTTTTAATGATAAATTATAGATAGTTTATTATGTGAAATTATTAAATGTTGAATTTTATTAATTTAGAAATTATTGAATTTAAACATTTAAAATTATATATTGATTTTTTATAATTTTACTCTGTATTTAATTAAACCGGTCTAACCACGGTTCGATTCCGGTTGAATTATTGAACCATTGAACCAGTTACTCAACCGGTTCAATGACCGGTCCCGTTCTTGCAACTTTGCTTTTATGCACTCTTTTATTGTTTTGTTGTGTACAGTGAATTTGAAGTGTCGCTGGTTTTACCCATGTGATCATCTTATTAAATTAGAGCTTGTGAGTTTATGCTAATTTTGTAAAAGTGCTTATTTGGTTTATTTTTCTTTTGTTAAAAATATGTTTTTTGAAGAATTTGACTTATGTATTCTTAGAACTGAGTGAACTTATATCAAGACAAATTGAAATGTTTGCTTGATTTAATGCAAGGTATGTGTTTCTTTTTAATAATGTGTTGAATGTGTGGGTTTGAAGAGGCCTTTTAGTGCAAAAATTCCAGTTTGTATTAGCATTGTCCTATCCTTCCGTTATTCTGTGCATATGTTTCGAAATGAGGTTTTCTTGTTTGTGCAATAAACCAAGTTATATAATCTGTAAGAGAATGCAAACAATGAATTTAGCTATCACTAACATTTTGTTGATATATATATATATATATATAAAGTAAATTATAATTATGTTTTAATGTGTTTATTTATATTTTATTTATTATTTTATTATAAAATAATTATTTTGATTGAACCACGATTGAACCGATTGAATCAATAAACCAATAAATCAGTAACTAAAGTGATTCGATGACCAATTCGATTTTCAGAACTTGACCGCAACATCATCCTCACTTGGGCTGAAACTACAACCATATTCATAGGCTCATAGAATCGGGAGTAGTAACAGAAACACAGACGCAGTTGATTCTGAATGAAGACAGCAGGGAGCATATTCCTAAGGACTCACTTCCCCACTCCAACTAAGCTCCTCTTCCTTCCTCTTACAAATCCCAAACACTCCCTCTCCCTAATTCCCATTTCCATATCCTTCACTCGCTTCTCATCCACCAGTCCCAATCCAATCTTATACGGACCTTCTCTCCACAAAGGAACCGCTCCAATGCTTCAACGCCCCCAAAACGACGCCCTTCTCACCCTCCGTGAAGATGCCTTCACTCGCGTCTTCCACCTCTCTGCCCTCCGCGTCCCCTCTGCCCACTGCTCCGCCTTAGAGACTCGCCTCCGCGGCCACCTCCTCAACTGGCCTCGTGTTCGCAACATCGCTCGCGTCCCCGGTGATGACCTCGATCCCGACCTCGCTTCGCTAGTTACCTCCGGAGAATCAGGAGGAGGAGAAGAAGGACACGTGTCATTGCAGCGACGGATTTACGGCCAAGCCGAGGGAGACAGCGACATTTTGAGCCCGGTTCTGTACAGAGAGAAGCTCGCAAGGAGGTTCAATACGCATGGCTTCATGAAGTTCAGGAACCTGGCGAAGATATCGAGGCCGCCGAAGAGGAAGAAGAAGAAGAAGGAGGACGAGGAGGTGAAAGTCGAGAGGCGCACGGGGAAGAACGATTTTGCTACGGTGGAGGTTGTTGAAGAGGACGATAATGGAGGGGGTATTTTGGGGAATTTGGTTGAGGAGGAGTTTGGGAGGGAGAAGTGGAGGGGCTCCACGAGGTTGCTGTTGCTGGATGAACGGTACGCCGGTTGCGGCGTCCAAGACTTGCCTGAGGCTATCAAGGTGGTGTGTGTGTGGCTCTTTTGTTTCTGTGAGTTCTGTGACAAACAAGCATTTTGCAACTGCTTTCTTTATCTGATTTTGTTCATATTATCATTAGTATCTGCAATCTAACTAATTCGGTTTGAGCATTGCGGAAAGAAAGCTCTGGCACTAGTTCTTACCCGTTTCAGAAGACTTGAATATGATTGTTGATACATTAGTTCTTAACTTCTTACCAAGTGATGTTGGTCTTTGTAGTAGTTTATTGATGCTATGCTCTGGTATGCATTGCTTCTTGTAAATTGATACCAGCCGAATAGGTTAGCCGAGTAACTTAATCCTATCACATATATCACACCTCACAAAACAAGATATAATAAAAACGAGTTATGTAGTATATACTTATACAACATAACAAACAGGGCTTTAGGCATAGCATTGTGATGCTATGGTACTAGGCATCTAAAAGCATGTATGTTAATCTCATGATGTTTTGTGTTTGGTATGCTTTGTAAGATTGTACAAGCCATCTAGTCCTTCGTGCAATTTTAGCTTCATGCTGATGTGGGGAATTTATACTATTTATCCTTGAGGACCTTAGTGTCGATGTTATTTACGCTAGTTCAGTTTAATTGTGCTAGCATGAAAGTGAATACAAACAGTTGAAAAATTACATTAATGTGGATATTTGTTACCTGATATTGGTCAAACGTTTCCATCTTGCTATTCGTAGTTTTAAATGGGATAATCATATATAGATACATATCTGTCTTTTGTGTATTATTATTACATTTTTTTTTGACACTTTACCCATTCACTTTTGACATGGTTTATGTTTTCTGTCTTCAGGCCGTATTAAAGGAGTATGCCGAAAAGAGTGCAAATTTGACTTTTGAGCTAGTTAGGTGCAAGTTGACTCTGTTTTATGATTATTGGCAGATGAATGAGGTAATTAGACTAAGGATATCCAGTCATCCACTGTTGTAAATATAAATCTCTTTTAGCCTGTGCTGTGTGTATCTGTGTTCAGTTTTTCATATGTAAAGATTTTTCTCTTTCTCTTGTCGTGGGAGATGAAACTCTCTTTTCACCCTCATGGTTTACATAAATGATATCTGTGCTTCAAAAATAAAATAATATGTTTTGCCTTGTGTTCCATACGATGTTTACTTTTTAATTTCAAATTTGTATTATGATCTCTGGAAGATATGTTCTTTTAAAAGAAAATTATTGAATTTCTTTATTCAACTTCAAATTGTGAGTGAAAAAAGAAATTCTTAGTCAGTTAGTCCTGTATTATTGTTGCAGATCCTGGAGGTCTTGCTACCTGATGGTGTGGTTGTTCCTTCAGCTTTTGAGACCGTTGGTCACATTGCACACCTGAATTTGAGAGAGGAACATTTACCATACAAAACACTCATAGCAAAGGTTCTTTGTATAGAAATATCTTTGCCAATCAAGTTAAATGTGTAACCTAAAACATCATAAAATTTCTTAATCATGTTAACACATACTAACATATTCAGGTTGTGCTGGATAAAAATAAGCCAAAGATACAAACAGTTGTGAACAAAATTGATTCCATTCATAATGAATACCGGACCATGCAACTTGAGGTTCTAGCAGGAAACCACTCTCTAGTTACCACAGTTGTTGAGAACGGAATACGCTTTCAGGTTGACTTAGCAACAGTGTATGTTCTATTTCCATCACTGACCAGTACATAATATTTTGGAAGACTTGCTTTAATAATTGTTCAATTCATGTCAATGTAATAGCTCTCTATCTCCTAACACAGTAAACACCTGGAATTTGCTTCTTTTTGACTATGCAGATACTGGAGTTCTAGGCTTGCAACTGAAAGACAAAGGCTTTTGAGTGGTTTTACACGGAAAGATGTTGTCTGTATGTATCTATTTTTTAAGATTATATACCAGCCTACTTATGTTATATTTCAGTTTCTGTGTCATTTGATCCTATGTTTTGAACAAATTTGGCTGTTCAGCGTAATCTGATGTCAGCTACCAATGATGAAATTTGATTGTTTGTAACAAATGTTTGAATATCAAAAGTGCTTAACGGTGACACAATTAGATAGTGCTACTTGGGTCTTGGTGCAGATTTGCTAAACAGTATGGCTGTGAGAATGAAATGAGTGAGAAATGCTTGGAATTGAATTTTTTTTGAGATTTAACCTTTTCAAAACTTATGGGCTCAGGTTATTTTAGTGCTACATGCTGGTTTACATAGATTTAAGCACGTGAAGAACTGATTTATTTTGTGAGTGGGTGTAGAAGTCTCGGATGGCTAGACAGCCCGTTGTTGGTAGCTGGATAGTGTGTAGTCTAGCAGCTTCTAATATTTAAGAGATCAATTAATTTTTTAAAAATGATTTATTGTTTAAATGACATTTGCTTGAATTTATGATTTCCTAGAAAATGGAACAGTAAAATTACTTTGAAGTCCTTATGACATTGAAAGTCTCAAGGAAAATAAAAACTAAGCAACAATTAGTGGACCTGCATAAAACAGACAGCACAAAAGTGTTGCTGTTGCTTCAAAGACTTTCCTTTTTCTTTTCCTTTTCCATGCAATAACTTCTCTTTTTATCTTTAGTTGGTGACTTGTTAGAGCATTCTCTGTATGTTGACTTAATGATAGGGTTTTTTTTTTTTTTGGGATAAAATTCATGACTACTTAATAATAATAATAATGTTATAAAATCATATTGACAGGTGATGTTTTTTCTGGAGTTGGTCCCTTGGCTATATCTGCAGCAAAGATAGTTAAGCATGTTTTTGCTAATGATTTAAACCCATTTGCAGTGGAGTATCTGGAAAGAAATAGTGTTCTAAACAAACTTGAAAGGAAGATTGAGGTATGCTTGCTTGTTAAGTGGTTATCTTTTCGAATATGTTTCATGAACTTTTACACACGAAATGATAAAAAGGAAGCAGCTCCATGGAATATATAGATGCCATTTCTTGGTTAATGTAAAAGTGTTGAAAATATTTATATATGGATTAGCAGGTAAGTAGTGCAGATATAAGCAGGAATTTTCAAAGTGTCTCTTTAGGATTTGAAGTATTATTTGTGTGCTACACAATGATGTGACTGAGTGATGATTAAAAACTATGCACTATACCATTATTAGTGTACTTTCACATGTTGATTAATAAACAAGGCAGACGTTACACTTGAATTTGCGTACAGTAACAATATTTTTCTTAATCTGTTGTTCTAGGTCTTTAACATGGATGGGAGAAGGTTCATTAAGGCTATGTATGCCAGTGATAAAGCTCAATCAATCACGCAGGTGGTTATGAACTTGCCAAATGAAGCTGCAGAATTTCTAGGTTGCTTTTCATGACTGGATCACTTTTTTTTTTTTATATATCTCATGTTCCTTTAATCTATCCAAATATATGTCACTCATCTAATTTGATCGACCCTACTTTGTATGTAAGTGTTATAACTTAAATCTGGTTAACTGTTTACACCTTGATTAACATCTAGATGCTTTTCTTCTACTGCAGATGCATTTAGGGGAATATACAAAGACAGACCCAAGGACATGGAATGCAACTTGCCAACGATCCATGTTTATGGATTCTCCAAAGCGCAAGATCCGGAATTTGATTTTCACGAGGTAAGTTGCTAGTATTTTATCTGTATATATTTTTGTGCAGTCATTGGATCAGACTCAACACCAAATAAATGGAAATTTTACCATTGTGTCACTCTTGAATGCGTGTGACCTGTTTCTTCTTTTCCCTATGCTTCCTTTTGTTTATTTAGTCATACATATACCTTACAACAAACACAAAAGCATGTTAACGAAGAAGCTCTTGTGGTGCAGAGAATAAGAATTGCCCTGCTAGAGGTCGCAGTCAACGTAGAAATGCGACGTGTACGACTTGTGGCCCCCGGAAAATGGATGTTGTGTGCATCATTTGTTCTCCCTCGAAGTGTAGCATTTGCTAATACTGCAATTGTTACTTAAATATTTTCTGCTGTCATTTAGTCACATTTCATGGAGAAAGTTTTGTTGCATTACATTAGTTGTCCCATGCCCAGAGCAAATAATGTACATATGTTGTAATATGTATTTTTCAAAATCCATACCCGAGCATAGATTGATTTATTTATTTTCTTAGGATGTTTGAAATAAAGGTCCAATAACATGTATTTATTGAATTGTAAGAGGCTACGAGCTGCCGGTGGGTTCTTTTCGAGTTGAAGTTGATTTATCTTATTCAAGAGTGGTTCCATGATCGACTCAAATGCTGATACTGCTAGTTTCTCATAAATAACATCATTTTTCCTCAACCAAAAAAAAAAAAATCATTCTTTTAGCATACATCTTTTTATATGTTTCTAATGAAAATAAAATTAATAAAAGATGGGCAAAAGTACTTTTTCCTTTATTAATAATTATCCTCTTCTTTTATCTAAGCTGAAACACAAGAAATCCTAATAATCAAAATCTCAATAATCAAGAGTATTTTTTAAATATTCTATTCAAATGTAAAATACTGTTCTAACAAAATTGGCCATTTATTTTTTAATTCTTTTTTCTTTCAGGATCTGTTATCCAAATATACCTGTGATTTATGGCTTACAGTTATAGTCTTACACATCAGAAAAAAAACATGATCTCAAGGATCCGATCATGGGCCAAAATAACATAACTACAAGAGAGTAAAATGTCTTTGCAACAAATCCAACAATGTTGATCTTTGAAGGTTCATACTTCATAGTATGAGCGAAAGATGGTTTGAACTTTGATGTCACATGTAGAAGCCCTTGAATTCTAGTACCAGTGACTCCTAACTTATTGTTGGGTTGTCTTCGTGCATATCCCCACGGGGTCCACTTCATCTCTTGTATGGGCTGTGACATGTTTCAGCTTTGTATGCTTCCTCTTAATCCCCAAACTGAACTTGCTTCCCAAATCCCAACTCAAATTTTTCGTAGTACTATCTGGATTTCGAAATGTTCTCACAACATTAATGTGTCAATATATGTATCCACTAACATATTTATGACATTTAAATTAATGAAAGAAATTAATTTTACTTTTATCTATAAATTTGACAAATGTATTATATTATTTAATTGGAGAGACATAAAAAGGGACACTACAAATATGACAAGTAATTAATCTGCTTTTGTATTTTGAATATGACTTATAAGTTCCTTGTCTGCTTGGTGTTTCTCAAATAACAAAATATATATATCCACACCATACATTCACAAAAAGGTAATAAAGATACTCTCTAAGTAATTGTGCATTATACTTACTCAATTCTAATATGAGTAATATCAATATATGATATGAGTATTCATTTATCTTTGTGTGTGTTTTTAACCATGCTTTTAGAAATCCGACCAAATTAGTCGCTTCAATTGAATTAACTGAAAATCGATCACAAGATTGTTTGGTTTAAGTTAAAAATTAGTTATGAATAAATTGATTAAATGAGTTTAATTTTTAGCAATCAATTAACTTAAAATAATAAAACACAAAAAAATTATTTTTTAAAAAAGTATATTTCATACATAAATATATTATTTTATGAGAGATATTATTATATAATCAAATCTTTTTCATAATCAATTCAATCAAGTTAGTTCAATAGTTTATTGGTACAACAAAAACTCCAAATAAATATGTATATTAACGTCCTAAATAAGATGACAAAAACTCCAAATAAATATACTGAATGTTCATTAAAGTATAATAAGACTTGGTTGTGTACTTGATTATAAAATACTTGTTCATCTAACATTTTTATTACTTTATTATATTCAATTTAATCTCCGTTGAACTTAGTTGAATCTTTAAATCAAACTCTATCGGTTTGATTTTCGAAACTTTGTTTTTTAACTCGCAGGTGGTCAATTCTGCCCAAATTTAAGATAAACGAGAAGTGCACGAGTAACTGAAGTGCATAATTGTAATGACAAGATAGAATTATCGGAATAATATTATGATGATTTGTGAAAAATGCGATAGATAGGTGACAGAGTTGGAGGACAGGTGAGAGAGGTGTGTGTTTACTAAGGTGGGAGTGTGGGACATGTACGAGAAACATGTTTGCTTTTATGTCTGTTCATTTTGTTTTCTAATTGTTTTCCTTTTGGCAGGACCAACACAACTACCAGGTGATGGTGACCCTTAAACATGCACTTTTGTTTCTCTCTCTGCAATATGTATCAACAACACACCCACACAAGCAGTTTCTACGATCCATCCTGGAATCCCTCCACGCTCCATATAACACTCACTACCTTAAGGACTAAGGTATATATATGTTGCTTTCATCAAAATCTTCTTTGATCCATGTACTTCATCTATCCTTCCATATATATGATGCTATTCTTTTTTATCATATTATCTGAGTTTTAATACACTGATAATATTTTATAAAATCTTTGGATTGCATCTAATCTTTTAGATGACTATTTATATAATATTATTTAATTAAATATACATGTAAAATTAAACTATTTTAAATTCATATTATTTTCTCAAAACTTTTGTTCTTAGGACTAACAAAAAACTGGAGACTTCATGGCATAAGATGTGAGAGGGGTAAAAGGGTCTTCTTAGGATGGTAGGTAAGGGCAGAAGGGTAAAAGTGGAGTAGCAGAGGAAATCTCAGTTCAGATTGAGATCTAAATAATGATCTGGGGAGGTGAGTGTGGTCCTTTGGTATGTATGTGTGAGAGAAAGGGGAGAGAGGTATCTTTGGCTGTTTTGTATAGAAATAGTTATGCTCCTTCACTAGTTGCATAAAGTTACAACCAACAGTTACTCTAACAACACTATTCCTTTATGGCAATTCTCTCAACAAACAAAACAATTTTCTATGAGGAATGTTAGGCACAGTAATTTTGGTGTTTTGTAACTATCAATTGGTCATCAATAATGTTTTTAATAGTGTGAGATTATATCTAATGATATTTAATGGTGGAAGATCTATCACTTTTGTTTTAATAGTTAAATGCTGGCCAGAAAATACAAAAGTTGCTGGTCCCTAGACCTTTCCATTTTCTATTACTTTTCTTTAATTTTTTTGTGAGTTTCGGTATTTTTAATAACAACGCTTCTCTTATGATCAGGTTCAGGACATGTGCTACGATGTTTTTGGTTGTGTATGTATAATTTTTATGTTTTATTATGTACTATATGGTTATATGAATGATCCTCCTAAAATAATGTATTAGTTGATTTAGGTCCTAACTCCTCTTCCCCACAACTTAATTGCACTGTACTCATTAAACCACCCCTTTTTGCTGCTACAAAACAAGAAGTGAAACCTTCGTCTTGGGCGGTGGATTCCTCCATATTTATGAAACATGAAGTGTGTTATATTTGTATGACATGCATTCATATAAAACAGCTGTTTGTGGGGTCCTGCTTTTCCTCTTCACCCACCCTTATTATTATTATTATTCCAACTACTAAAATTAAAAATTCAAAGATTCGATTAAAAATTAATTAAAGTTGAATTAGATATAATAAGATAACATTTATATATAAAATATACTTTAAAAATTAAACATATTTTTATATTTTATTATTTTAAATTAGTTAATCATTAAAAAAATAAATCGATTCAATCAACTTATCAAGTTTAGACAAATTCACTAACAACAACAATTTCAGTTTAAATCTCATTAGTCAACTAGAATCAATTAGTTGAAAAACAAGATGTCTGTTATAAAAAAAATAACTTCTTACTATCCTAATTTTTTAAATTTTAAAATTAAAAATATAAAAAATTAACTTAAATTGACTTAGATTGTAATTGGCCTCTAAATTTTTTTTATTCACTTGTTTATATTGTTAATTGTATAACTATTAACTGATTGTATTTGTAATTATATATATAGATTAGATTTTAATAGGTTAATGGTTATACACCAAAAATAATTTGAAACTAGCATGTGAAGATGTATAATTAGGAATAATCCAAATAGAAATATTGGGAATGTTTTGGTGTTGTTTTAATTTGTTATTTTGGCCTCCCCCTATGATCTAAGTAATAATGATGAAGTAGGTATTTGCAGAAGAAGAAAGCATATATAGGAGATGATTGCATTTTCAAAGGTTAATAATAGGTGTGTCAAGGTGGTCCCCTTCAAGACAAATAATAATATTATTGTTTAACCCTGTTACATTAAAGTGTGGTAAAAGTGAAACATAATAACACTCAGGGTAGGTTCACTTTAAGGATAAAATAGGGTAAAACTTTTTTAATTCAATTTCTTAAGTAGGAATACAAACAAAATTCATCCATAAAATTTTTTCCCCATCTTAAACTCCCGATCCAATCTACTCTAGAAGTAAATCAATTATGAACTATAATAATACATTGAAAATGAATATAAAAAACAATAAAACAAGGAAATTAATTAAAGCACAAAAGCAAATGCATGGATGGTTTCCTAGCTACTTCCTAGTATGATGGGGATCAGTTTGTGATCTTCAAGGTTGTTGGGACCAACCTAGCTATTCTCCAAGAAGCGGCGCTAGTATAATCCTGTGCTTGATGTTGTGATTGTGATTTTGATTGTGATTGTAGGATGGTGATTGTTACTTATACATACATGCCCTTTGATTTCATGATATTTGGTCCTGCTTCAACTCTTAGCTTGACCATTATTATCCTTTTACAAAATAAATGAAAATTCTTTGCAACCCTCACACACATGGTTTGCATTTTGGGGTCCCCAAATTAAAGCCCGTCTTCACTAAGGTTTGCAAAAGTAGGGCATCATATATATGACTACTTGCATTCATGTTAGGACAACTTAGGAGTCTTCATTAATTTCACAATGTATGAATATTAGGGGTGAGTATGAGTATTGGATATTCGATTATCCGTTTAAATCTGAACTAATTAAATTGGTTATGAAATTAACGGGTAATTGGGTTCAACTCAAATAAAATCAATAGTTTTTTCTAATAATTTATCTGGATAACGGTTCTAGGGATACGAAATCCGAATCAATTCGTGAATCCGACCATGTGTTAATTAAATAAAAAAAATTTAAAATATATATGTCTTTTAATATGTTTAAATTTTAATGTGTTAAGTTTTTAATATGTTTGGTGTTTAATATTTTTTAATTATTTCTATTGATTTTACATGTTTATTATATTTACAGAATTTTTAAGATAATTTTTTTTATGAATTTATGTTTCATTGGGTAATTGGATATCTAATTATCTAAACTGAATCAATCTGTTCTTATTCGATTTGGTTTGGTTTTGTTACATACACAAAAAACATAAATTCAAACTAAACCGTACTAATTATAATTTAATTGGTTCGATTCTAATTTTATCTCAAATCTGAACAAATCCTATCCGTGATCACCCCTAATGAACGCAACAAAAGCTTTTTTTTTCAGTATTCTTCAACACGATAGGTCAATGACTAATTTATCATAAATTAGAGTTCAATTTAAAAATTTGTTATTGGCTAATAAATTTTTACATGTACAAAGAAGATATTCGAATTTTTTACACTTATTTAAATAAATCAATAAACTAACTAACAGATCAACCCAAATTAGTTACAATAGTATTGAGCTAATGTATGTTGGCTTGCATGTTCAAATTAACTTGTACTATATTATATATCAATTAACGTATTATGCGCACACAAAAAACTTCACTATTCATCAATTATTTGTATAAAATATATATTTAAATATAATATATATTAAAATATGTAAAATAATATATCTATTTTTATACATAAATACAAAATGATTGATTTTATAATTGATTTTTTTATGTACATAAATGTAGCAGGATAATTATTTTTCTTAAAGTATTATTTATTTTATTTTATAATAAAAAATATAAATACAGTAAAGTAAAAAAGAAAAAAAACCCAAAAGGTTACTTTTCTTTCCATCTTATATCATTAATATTTTTGTATAATTGGTGTATAAAATTTTCACATTATATATATATGACGTTGAAGCTAGGTTGTTAAGGTCCATGGAATGATGAGAGAAACATATATGCTTCTTTACATGTGCGTGGTTCAACTTTTTCTTGTTACTCAAATATAAAAGCCATCATTGCAAGTCTATTTCTATAGGCAGAGATTCTCATAATTCATGATCAATTATATCTTCTTCCTTATGATTGCCAAAAGGCTCCATCTTTTAAATGATTTACCACTTAGAACCGACCAACATTACGTGCGTTAGTGCGTATCTTTCAATTCCATATAACTATATCATCATATGCCCATTGCAAAACACCATCATATGAAAAATAATACTAAAATTAATTATTTTTTAATTAATATCGACTAATTTTTTAAAATTATTTTTTAGTCTACATTTTAATTCTTAGATCATAAATTCTAAATCTTTTAAAAAAACAAAAATTAAAAAGTTAATTTTATAATGACAAAATTAACACATTAAAAATTAGTGTGATATATTGAATTTATTCTTATATTTAACACACCAAATGCAAAAGAATAATGTAACTTTCTGAAAAATGAACAATATGATAATGTAAAGCCTAATGATATGTGACTTCCCTCAATACGTAGAACGTTTCATCAGGGCAAAGTCACATCAGAAGTGGTTGAGAGGTTTTTTTTCGGCATAAAGTCTCCTGGATTATGGTGTACTTGGCTGCTTTTTTTTTTATTCGTTTCTGTTCCACCAACTTATCGGGGAATTCGCCTTCTTTTAAGTGTCATCTGATCGGGGTTGTCCATCCGGGGATTTTCTGAATGTCTAGGACTAGAGCCACCGATGGGCATCAGATTGCCTCATGGATGAGGGAGTGGTTTCCTCCTGAGGACTTTGTGCTAGCCAACTTCGACAGTAAGTCTGCCCTGGTGTTTCTTTCCCGAAAAATATGTTGGATTACCACACTGTCAAAACTTGCACACAACTCCTTGGCCTTCTTCAGATATTTCTGGAGCAGGGGATCTCAGGCCTGATACATGCTGTTGATTTGCGATGTGACGACTTGGGAATCGCTTTGACCACCAGATCCTTTACCCCCAGTTCTTTGGCTAGGGTGAGTCCCGCCATGATGGCCTCGTATTCTTGGTTCCATCGTATCTTATGTCTATTGGTTTGTCAAAATGCTTCGGGAGGCGAACCCGAAGGATCTTACAGGCAAAGGGGGTCGCGCCCATGACTATAGGATCGTTCTATTGCCTCCTTTTTCATGTTAGGGACCTCTCATGTTCTTGGCCTCGGCGCTCGTGCCGTTCGTTGTTAGGGAAACGTGAGCTACTGTTATGAGAGTGACCCGAGTTAGTTCTGTCTCGCCGTCTTCCATTTTTCCTTTTGATGAGTTGAAGAGACGTCTTTCTCAGGGTTGTGTTCCCGAGTGTCCCTCAGCAAATAGTTGAGAACGATCTCTGGCTGTGACTTCTCTTTCCAAGTTCTGCAGCCTGTGGTGTAGCTCCTGGATGGTTCAAGAATTATCGGTGTATGTCCCCCAGAAAGAGCGTGAACCAGTCTCCGGTTTGAGTTCGAGATATTACTTGGCTGGTGACTTGGCATCACTGGACCGTGCTTGGCACTCGAGCTCAGGTTGGTGCGGGATTCTCTCGAGGGTTCTACTCGTCAAAGGTTTCCATTGGGTTTTAGTTGCCCACCAGCCTAAAAGCAATTGGCTTTTTTTATTAGAAGATCCCCACAGATGGCGACAATGTTCAGAACTAACCTTGAATAGTGGGATTCGTGACTTAGCAAGGTTGTCGGGCCTCGCAGTTTTTGGGACTTCGTGCAAGCGGTGGGTGGTAAAACCTGCAAAGACACTCCAATACCCAAGCCAGAGAAAATCTCCCAAGGTTAAGGCTTATGGATTTTGTGTGTCACACAGGGAGAATCCGAGGCTCCCTTTATATGGATCATTTCAAGATTCCGAGAACATCTTTATATGGAAAAATACGATTTTGTATCTGAACATGATTGATGGAATGATTTGTGGGGAACCGGAGGGTCCTGGGTGATTAGGCCGAGGGGGACGCATTGGCCCAAAGATCGGATCTTCGTCGAGCCTCTAAGGTTGAGAGGCTAGGTCCGTAACAAATATATTCCATTATCATATGGGTTGTTTGATAAGAATATAGTCCTTACAAAATTGTATAAATATAATCCGGTATGTATTGCTCAACTTAAAAGTGGATACATTAAATGTGACCGAACGAAACATATTTTTCCTAAATTTTTTTCACACATGAAGCATATTTACTCCAACTAATCCAGAAGTTGAAGCAGAAGCAGAAACAGAAAAAACACCAATGAAACAACAACAACAACAAAAACAACAATAATAACAACAACAACAACAACAATGGATAATTGAATCAAAAGAACAACAACAACAACAAAAGAAACTAGAAGTAGAAGAACAACAACAATAATGAATAATGGAAATATTATGAAGAAACATCAGAAAATTATCATCATCATCGTCAAGAACCCAGAAAAATAAGAACCCAGATTCAGAACTCAGAACTCAGAACTCAGAATAGAGAACTCAGATTTCACACATGACCACCACCACCACCTCTTCGATGACGACGAATACGAGGGCGCGGGGTAGACGAGGGCACGGCGCTGCGAGACGAGGGCAATGAAGACGATGGCGGCGAGGGCGAGGGCGAGGAGGAGGAGCAGAAACGACTTTCCCCTTCCCCGTTTAACCCATTTTTTTAGTTAGGGATATTATTGGAATAAAAATTAAAAATTTGATGAAAATGACGATTTTAAAACTAAGTTAAACCTTAGGGACTATTTTGTAGGCAAAAAAAGGTCAAAGACGAAAAAAATTTTCGGCCGTCTATCTTAGATACCAAAATCGTACTTAACCCTAATAATTACCTTCTTTAATTTATTGGGCATCATATATTTCTTTTTCAAACTCCTTAACATAGCCTTCAAACACCAAATTTTTTGCCTTCATTGTAATTGTAATCTATATATTTCTTACACTAGACATCATCCAGTAGCATGACCATATTTTTTAAATTCTCCCAATTTTATAGAATGCATTCTGAGACCATAGGTGTATCGGTAGTACCATCACCTCCACATACCCGTGCCCTAATGTTGTTTCAAATCGTCAAACATTGAATTCAAAATAGGGCACTCCATTCCCTATCTCTAAATTCCTCATAATCAAAAGTAAGCAAACATTTATATAGTCCAACATCTCTACATTCGATTCTCTTGGGACCATCACACTTCTCCATCTTTGCATCATCACAATGAATTTGATTGGCTGAATATTAATTCTTAATGAATTTGGATCCTCTAAATTTTAAATTTGTATTTTAGAGGGTAAAGTGTGATCTTCTACCCTTGAATGGTTTCTCTCTCATATTTATTCTTAGTCCCACCTATGAAAATGAGAGATCACAATTTAGGGTCTAAAGTGAAATTCAAATTTTAGAGCATCCAAATCCATTCTTAATATACTCATCATCAACTTGTGTCGTTGATGAACACAACTAGAAAATGGATTAATACAGACAGGTTTACAGACAGATTTAGTCTTTATTACAGACAAATTTTTGGTTATCGACAAAATTATCGACGGATTTTGTCTCTCTGTAAAAGCTTCATCAAAACTTATTTATCGACAGATTTTGTTCCGTCGGAAAATTACTGACGAATTTTTACCAGTTACCAACGGATTTTCCCTCTGTAAATTCTCCATCCATTTTCCGAAGGCGTCGAAATTTCCGACGGATTTTTCGTTTGTAATTACAGATTGATTTTTCGACAAATTTGCTGGGAATGCTTTTTCGGTTTCATCGACCTTGATAATCCTCTTGACCCGCTTTGTTGATGGCTTGACTGATGTTGAGGGTGGTCCCTCTGCCGGTGCTCTTTTTGTTCCTCTCCTCGTTGGTGGTTTGGTAGCGGCTTTCTCTTTACCCTTTTTGGTGGCCATCCTGAAAGGGAAAAAGAAAGGTACATGTAAGTTCAAGGGTTGGAGCAAGGAAGAGGACAATACAAGTGATAATCCTGCCAAGGTAAAGAAGGATGTCATTAACACATGGTCGCGACTTCATGTAATTAGGACATCAATGGAAAAAGTAGCAAGAAAGATGAAGGCAATTAAATGCAAGATGTTTATTAGCATGCCGGCAGAGGCATGAGTAACATAGATCAAGCATTAATTGTGAAAAATGTATTATCACTCGTAACAAACTAACAATCACGTTTGTATTGACAATTATATTTAATTAATAAAATAATATAAGTGTTTTGTGAAAAATAGGCATTAGAGTAGAAGAATAGAATATTTAAGATTTCACAATGCCATATGGGTTTTTTCATAAACATTTGGTATGCATGTTTAATATGATAGGGAAAGGACTAAATTAGAACATGCAAGCATTCCAAAAATAATTAATATAAATTGTATTATAGAAGAGAATAGTTACCCAATTAGATTTCTAACACCAAGTAAAATAATGTAAAAATAAATAATTAAGAAGAAGAAGAGAGGGGAAATAGAAAGAAAGAACCTTGAGAATTAGATGGTGATAAAGAGAGAGATGATAGAGAATGTGAGATTTGAGAAAATATGAGGGAAGAGAAAAGAAGAAGAAAAGAGTAAAGAAAGAAAGAAGAAGAAAAAGAGTGGAGAATAAAGAAGAAGGAAAAAGAAAGAAATTAGGATTAGAAAAGAAAAGATATGAAAAGTGGCGGCGCAGGGATCAGGTTGTGCTACGCTAACAACGCGCACACGCGTACTGTGGGTTGCGTGAAGGGGAAGGCGACGCATACGCGTCTAGCGTGCGTACGCGTGATGATGATTGTGCTGCTAGCACAATTCCATCCCCAAGCCAGCACAACTCTCTGTTCATTCTGCGTTGTGAGCCAAAATTGCATACGACGCGTGCACGTCAAGCAAGCGTACGCGTGGAAGTGCAGATTTTGAAAACGACGCGCACGCGTCAGGGACACATACACGTGATACATTTTGTGCCTCGGGCACAGTGCCAGCACCATGCCAGCATAACTTTCGGCCAATACACATTTTACGTCGATTTTGCTGGGTCACGCGTGCGCGTCATTGACGCATACGCGTGACATGCCAAAATCTCGAGAGACGCGTACGCGTGGGGTACGCGTACGCGTGATGATGCTTGTGCGATTGGCACACTTTCTACACTGCTCCCATGCAACTTTCTGCCACACATTTTTTTTATGCAGACTGCTGATGATAATGCAGAATGCGGATGTATGCAGTGAAGATGAAAAGAGTCCCTAAAAATAAAAACTAAGAAGAGAGGAATGATCATACCATGGTGGGTTATCTCCCACTCAGCACTTTGCTTTAACATCCTTAAGTTGGACGGTCTACAGGCTTAGTCGTTGGTGGACGAAATTGTGATTCATACTCTTTGTACTTGTATGAAATTTAATTCAAGATAATAGCTCTTTCTTTCCCTGGTAATGGCGCCAAAAATATGATGCCAATACCATGGTTCACAACTATGTGTGGACACAACTCCGTTCAACTAACCAGCAAGTGCACTGGGTCATCCAAGTAATACCTTACGTGAGTAAGGGTCGATCCCACAGAGATTGTTGGTATGAAGCAAGCTATGGTCATCTTGTAAATCCCAGTCAGGTTGAATAACTAATTTAAGAGATTATTGGATTAAATTTGATTAATAAAAATAAACAGAAAGTAAAGATAGAGTTACTCATGTAATTCTATGGTGGGAATTTCAGATAGGCGTATGAAGATGCTGTGTTCCTTTTGAATCTCTGCTTTCCTGCTGCTTTCATTACAGTTTCCTTACATCATTCCTTTCTATGGCAAGCTGTATGTAGGGCATCACCGTTGTTAATGGCTACATCCCATACTCTCAGTGAAAATGGTCCAAATGCTCTGTCACAGCACGGCTAATCATCTGTCGGTTCTCAATCAGGTTGGAGTAGAATCCCTTGATTCTTTTGCGTCTGTCACTAACGCCCAGCCTTCAGGAGTTTGAAGCTTGTCACAGTCATTCAATCCCGGAATCCTACTCGGAATACCACAGACAAGGTTAGACTTTCCGAATTCCCATGAATGCTACCATCAATTCTAGCTTATACCACGAAGATTCTGATTAAGGAATCCAAGAGATATGCACCCGGTCTAAGGTAGAACGGAAGTGGTTGTCAGTCACGTGCATTCGTAGGTGAGAATGATGATGAGTGTCACGGATCATCACATTCATCAAGTTGAAGTGCAACAAATATCTTAGAATAGGAATAAAGAGAATTGAATAGAAAATAGTAGTAATTGCATTGAAACTCGAGGTACAGCAGAGCTCCACACCCTTAATCTATGGTGTGTAGAAACTCCACCGTTAAAAATACATAAGTGAAAGGTCCAGGCATGGCCGAATGGCCAGCCCCCAAAACGTGGTCACAGGATGCAAAATACCATCCAGGATAAAAGATCTCTAGTACAATAGTAAAAGGTCCTATATATATTAGACTAGCTACTATGGTTTATAGAAGTAAGTAATTGATGCATAAATCCACTTCCGGGGCCCACTTGGTGTATGTTTGGGCTGAGCTTGATTTATCCACGAGCTGAGGCTTTCATTGGAGTTGAACGCTGGTGCACGAAATTGTGATCAATACTTTTCACAACTCAAATAATCCCCGGTAATGAAACCAAAAACTTGGTATTCAATACCATGGCATAAACACAACTTCGCACAACTAACCAGCAAGTGTACTGGGTCGTCCAAGTAATAAACCTTACGCGAGTAAGGGTCGATCCCACAGAGATTGTTGGTATGAAGCAAGCTATGGTCACCTTGTAAGTCTCAGTCAGGCAAACTCAAATGGGTATGGTGATAAACGCATAAAACATAAAGGTAAAGATAGAGATACTTATGTAATTCATTGGTAGGAACTTCAGATAAGCGTATGAAGATGCCTTCCCTTCCATCTCTCTGCTTTCCTACTGTCTTCATCCAATCCTTCTTCCTCCTCGGAAGTGGTTGTCAGTCACACGTTCATAGGTGAGAATGATGATGAGTGTCACGGATCATCACATTCATCAAGTTGAAGAACAAGTGATATCTTAGAACAAGAGCAAGCGGAATTGAATAGAAGAACAATAGTAAGTGCATTAATACTCGAGGTACAGCAGAGCTCCACACCTTAATCTATGGTGTGTAGAAACTCCACCGTTGAAAATACATAAGAACAAGAGTGATCATTGGGCTCCACCGTTGAAAATACATAAGCATAAGGTCTAGGCATGGCCGAATGGCCAGCCTCCCAATGATCTAAGAACTAAAATTGTCCAAAGATGATCTAGAGATCTAAAGTGATCAAAAGATCTCAATACAATAGTAAAAGGTCCTACTTATAGAGAACTAGTAGCCTAGGGTGTACAGAGATGAGTAAATGACATAAAAATCCACTTCCGGGCCCACTTGGTGTGTTCTTGGGCTGAGCATTGAAGCATTTTCGTGTAGAGACTCCTCTTGGAGTTAAACGCCAGCTTTAGTGCCAGTTTGGGCGTTTAACTCCCATTTTGGTGCCAGTTCCGGCGTTTAACGCTGGAATTCCTGAGGGTGACATTAAACGCCGGTTTGGGCCATCAAATCTTGGGCAAAGTATGGACTATCATATATTGCTGGAAAGCCCAGGATGTCTACTTTCCAAAGCCGTTGAGAGCGCGCCAATTGGGCTTCTGTAGCTCCAGAAAATCCACTTCGAGTGCAGGGAGGTCAGAATCCAACAGCATCTGCAGTCCTTTTTAGTCTCTGAATCAGATTTTTGCTCAGGTCCCTCAATTTCAGCCAAAAAATAACTAAAATCACAGAAAAACACACAAACTCATAGTAAAGTCCAGAAATATGAATTTAGCATAAAAACTAATGAAAACATCCCTAAAATTAACTAGATCATACTAAAAACTACTTAAAAACAATGCCGAAAAGCGTATAAATTATCCGCTCATCATAACACCAAACTTAAATTGTTGCTTGTCCTGAAGCAACTGAAAATCAATTAAGATAAAAAGAAGAGAATACGCAATGAATTCCAAAAACATCTATGAAGATCAGTATTAATTAGATGAGCAGGGCTTTTAGCTTTTTGCCTCTGAATAGTTT
>NC_029773.3:82616848-82617324 GCF_000817695.3 Arachis duranensis | reverse complement strand
TATCCTTTGAAATTCAGAATGATTGGCTTCTTTAGGAACTCAGAGTCTAGATAGTGTTAATGATTCTCTTAGTAAGGTATGATGATTCTTGAACATAGCTATTTATTGAGTCTTGGCCGTGGCCCAAAGCACTCTGTCTTCCAGTATTACCACCGGATACATACATGCCACAGACACATAGTTGGGTGAACCTTTTCAGATTGTGACTCAGCTTTGCTAGAGTCCCCAATTTGAGGTGTCCAGGGTTCTTAAGCACACTCTTTTTGCCTTGGATCACAACTTTATTTCTTTCTTTTTCTTTCTCTTTTTCTTTCTTTTTTTTTCCGATTTTTTTTGTATTCACTGCTTTTTCTTGCTTCAAGAATCATTTTTATGATTTTTCAGATCCTCAGTAACATGTCTCCTTTTTCATCATTCTTTCAAGAGCCAACATTCATGAACCACAAATTCAAAAGACATATGCACTATTTAAGCAT
>NC_029773.3:82616385-82616841 GCF_000817695.3 Arachis duranensis | reverse complement strand
ATTCAAAAGACATATGCACTGTTTAAGCATACATTCAGAAAACAAAAGTATTGCCACCACATCAAAATAATTAAACTGTTATAAAATTCAAAATCCATGCAATTCTTATCTTTTTCAATTAAGCACGTTTTTTTATTCAAGAGAGGTGATGGATTCATAGGACATCCATAACTTTTAGGCATAGACACTAAGACACTAATGATCACAAGACACAAACATAGATAAACATAAGCACTAAAATTCGAAAAATAGGAAAATAAAGAACAAGGAAATTAAAGAACGGGTCCACCTTAGTGATGACGGCTTGTTCTTCCTCTTGAAGATCCTATGGAGTGCTTGAGCTCCTCAATGTCTCTTCCTTGCCTTTGTTGCTCATCTCTTATGATTCTTTGATCTTCTCTAATTTCATGGAGGAGAATGGAATGTTCTTGATGCTCCACCCTTAGTTGTCCCATG
>NC_029773.3:82611434-82611857 GCF_000817695.3 Arachis duranensis | reverse complement strand
AGAGCCAAACGTGTATTTATAAGGTGGGGGGGGAAGTTTTTCGAAAACAAAGAGAAATTTGGAAGAAGATTTGAGAAGATGTGGAAAGAAATTGAGAAAAAGGTGAGTTTTTTGAACAAAATTTGGGAATGATTTGAAAGATTTGAAGAATGATTTTAAATATTTGAAAATTTGAAAGAGAATGATGAGAGATTGAAATGTATTTTTGTAGAAAAATATGGGTGAGAAAAGGAAAGTTTGAAAAAATCTGATTTGAAAACAAAATTGTGGTCCCCCCACCTTACTGGCGTTAAACGCCCAGAATGGCACCCATTCTGGCGTTTAACGCCCATTGGATTCCCGTTTTGGGCGTTTAACGCCCAGCCAGGTGCCCTGGCTGGCGTTAAACGCCAGAAATCCTTTATCACTGGGCGTTTTTCTGAA
>NC_029773.3:82610532-82611334 GCF_000817695.3 Arachis duranensis | reverse complement strand
AGCGTTGGATAAACTCCAACCATCCTCTAGCCACGGGTTTGAGGTCATGCCTTCTCAATTGAACCGGCTTCCCTCTTGAGTCTCTCTTCCATTGGGCGCCCTCTTCACATATGACTGTGAGGACTTGGTCCAACCTTTGATCAAAGTTGACCCTTCTAGTGTAAGGATGTTCATCTCCTTGCATCATGGGCAAATTGAATGCCACCCTTACACTTTCCGGACTAAAATCCAAGTATTTCTCCCGAACCATAGTAAGATAATTCTTTGGATCCGGGTTCATACTTGGGTCATGGTTCTTGGTGATCCATGCATTGGCATAGAACTCTTGAACCATTAAGATTCCGACTTGTTGAATGGGGTTGGTAAGAGCTTCCCAACATCTTCTTCGGATCTCATGTCGGATCTCCGGATATTCACTCTTTTTGAGTGAAAAAGGGACCTTGGTGCACGAAATTGCAATCACACTTTTGCAACTCCGCACAACTAACCAGCAAGTGCACTGGGTCGTCCAAGTAATACCTTGCGTGAGCAAGGGTCGATCCCACGGAGATTGTCGGCTTGAAGCAAGCTATGGTTATCTTGTAAATCTTAGTCAGGATATCAGAAATTATCAGGATTGATTGTGAAAAAGAACAAAAGAACATGAAATGATTACTTGTTTTGCAGTAATGGAGAATAGGTTGAGGTTTTGGAGATGCTCCATCTTCTGAATCTCTGCTTTCCTACTGTCTTCTTCTTCAAACACGCAAGGCTCCTTCCATGGCAAGCTGTATGTAGGGTTTCACCGTTGTCAATGGCTACC
>NC_029773.3:82600784-82601745 GCF_000817695.3 Arachis duranensis | reverse complement strand
ACCTCTTTATCATGTACTGTGTCAGCAATTTGTAAGAATTGTGCCAGAAACTCAGTAGGCTCTTCCTGTGGAAGACCGGAATACTGGCAATTTTGCTGCACTATGATAATGAGTTGAGGGTTTAGCTCAAAGCTGCTTGCTTTGATGGGAGGTGTACATATGCTACTCCCATATGCAGCTGTAATGGGGTTAGCATATGACCCCAGAGTCCTTTTAGACTGATCAATCCCACTTAGATCCATAATGGATTGCAAATAAATATATTTTGTTTTTTTTTTGAATTAAACGAAAAAATAAAATAAAATAAAAGAAAATTAAAGTGAAAATTCGAAAATCAAAAAGAAAATAAGATCAAAGCAAATTGAGAACTGAATCAATTAGTCAATGAAAAAGATTTTGAAAATAGCAATTAAAAAGATATGATTGAAAATTTTTATGAAAAAGATTTGATTTTTTTGAAAAGAGGAAAGAGAAAAACACAAAAAGACACCAAACTTAAAATTTTTAGAAAATCAAACACTAATTTTCGAAAATTTTTAAGGAAAAACACAAAGAAGACACCAAACTTAGAATTTTTATGAATCAAAAAGGGACTAAGAAGATGCAAATTCGAAAATTAAAAGAAAAACAAAAGCATGCAATTGACACCAAACTTAAAATATGAACTAGACTCAACTAAAAGACTCTAAACCAACAAACAGTCCTAATCTAAGCAACAAGATAAGCCGTCAGTTGTCCAAACTCGAACAATCCCCGGAAACGGCGCCAAAAACTTGGTGCACGAAATTGCAATCACACTTTTGCAACTCCGCACAACTAACCAGCAAGTGCATTGGGTCGTCCAAGTAATACCTTGCGTGAGCAAGGGTCGATCCCACGGAGATTGTCGGCTTGAAGCAAGCTATGGTTATCTTGTAAATCTTAGTCAGGATATCAGAAATTATCAGGATTGATTGTGAAA
>NC_029773.3:82599117-82599701 GCF_000817695.3 Arachis duranensis | reverse complement strand
TAAAGTGTCATGAGGTACAGATACAATGTCAAATGATCCTATTAATAGTAAACTAGTAGCCTAGGGTGTACAGAGATGAGTAAATGACTTAAAAATCCACTTCCGGGCCCACTTGGTGTGTGCTTGGGTTGAGCAATGAAGCATTTTCGTGTAGAGACCTTTTCTGGAGTTAAACGCCAGCTTTTATGCCATTTTGGGCGTTTAACTCCAAGTTTTATGCCAGTTCCGGCGTTAAACGCTGGAATTTCTGAGGCTGTTTTTCCACGCCGGTTTGGGCCATCAAATCTCGGGCAAAGTATGGACTATCATATATTGCTGGAAAGCCCAGGATGTCTACTTTCCAACGCCGTTGAGAGCGCGCTAATTGGGCTTCTGTAGCTCCAAAAAATCCACTTTGAGTGAAGGGAGGTCTGAATCCAACAGCATCTGCAGTCCTTTTTGGTCTCGGAATCAGATTTTTGCTCAGGACCCTCAATTTCAGCCAGAAAATACCTGAAATCACAGAAAAACACACAAACTCATAGTAAAGTCCAGAAAAGTAAATTTTAACTAAAAACTAATAAAAATATACTAAAAACTAACTA
>NC_029773.3:82598046-82598765 GCF_000817695.3 Arachis duranensis | reverse complement strand
GGGTTTTATGAAGGATGGATGTGAGTGGTGAAGAGAAAGATGGGATTTGATAGGTGAAGGATTTTTGGGGAAGAGGTGTTGAGGTGATTGGTAAATGGGTGAAGAAGAGAGAGAGTGGTGGGGTAGGTAGGGATCCTGTGGGGTCCACAGATCCTGAGGTGTCAAGGAAAAGTCATCCCTGCACCAAATGGCAAGCAAAATCCCGTTTTGTGCCAATTCTGGCGTTAAACGCCGGGCTGGTGCCCATTTCTGGCGTTTAACGCCAGCTTCTTGCCCTTTTCTGGCGTTTAACGCCAGTCTGGTGCCCCTTTCTGGCGTTAAACGCCCAGAATGGTGCCAGACTAGGCGTTAAACGCCCAACAGCTAACCTCACTGCCCTTTAAACGCCAGTAGGTGCGTCCTCCAGGGTGTGCTGTTTTTCTTTCTGTTTTTCATTCTGTTTTTGCTTTTTTCATTGATTTTGTGACTTCTCATGATCATCAACCTACAAAAAAAATAAAATAACAAAAGAAAATAGTCAAAATATAATATTGGGTTGCCTCCCAACAAGCGCTTCTTTAATGTCATTAGCTTGACAGAGGACTCTCATGGAGCCTCAGAAATGCTCACAGCTATGTTGGAACCTCCCAACACCAAACTTAGAGTTTGAATGTGGGGGTTCAACACCAAACTTAGAGTTTGGTTGTGGCCTCCCAACACCAAACTTAGAGTTTGACTGC
>NC_029773.3:82597459-82597745 GCF_000817695.3 Arachis duranensis | reverse complement strand
CTCTACAAGTCCATGGGCTTGTTTTCTTGAGTTGTCTGCCATCTCTAGTGAGATTTTTGCAGCTTGCACCTCAAAGATCCCTAGCTTCTCCATTACAGAGAGAGGCATGAGGTTTACACTTGACCCTAAGTCACACAAGACCCTCTTGAAGGTCATGGTGCCTATAGTACAAGGTATTGAAAACTTCCCAGGATTCTGTCTCTTTTGAGGCAGTTTCTGCCTAGACAAGTCATCCAGTTCTTTGGTGAGCAAAGGGGGTTCATCCTCCCAAGTCTCATTTCCAAAC
>NC_029773.3:82596894-82597333 GCF_000817695.3 Arachis duranensis | reverse complement strand
GCTCATGAATGGCAGAAGTAAGTCCAATGGAATCTCTATGGTCTCATTTTGAGCCTCAGATTCCCATGGTTCCTCATTGGGGAACTCACTGGAGGCCAGTGGACGTCCATTGAGGTCTTCCTTAGTGGCGTTCACTGCCTCTCCTTCCTCTCCACATTCGGCCATGTTGATGGCCTTGCACTCTCCTTTTGGATTTTCTTCTGTATTGCTTGGAAGAGTACTAGGAGGGAGTTCAGTAATTTTCTTGCTCAGCTGACCCACTTGTCCCTCCAAATTTCTAATGGAGGACCTTGTTTCAGTCATGAAACTTTGAGTGGTTTTGATCAGATCAGAGACCATGGTTGCTAAGTTAGAGTTATTCTGCTTAGAACTCTCTGTCTGTTGCAGAGAAGATGATGGAAAAGGCTTGCTATTGCTAAACCTGTTTCTTCCACCATTA
>NC_029773.3:82594480-82595567 GCF_000817695.3 Arachis duranensis | reverse complement strand
CAAGAAAAGATATGATTCAAACATTAAACCTTTCTCAACAGAAAAGGCAACATACTTGAAATGTTGAATCAAATCATTAATTGATAGCAAGTATTTTTGAAAAAGGAAAGAAATTAATTTTGAAAACATATGATTGAAAAGATATGATTTGAAAAAGATTTGATTTTTAAAAATTTTGAAAACTTGAAAAAAAATTTGCATTGAAAACAGAATCTTCCCTCTTGTGCCATCCTGGCATTAAACGGCCAGAATGGTGCACATTCTGGCGTTTAACCCAAAACTATACCCTTTTGGGCGTTAAACGCCCAACCAGGTACCCTGGCTGGCGTTTAAACGCCAGTCTGTCCTTCTTCACTGGGCGTTTTGAACGCCCAGCTTTTTCTGTGCAATTCCTCTGCTGTATGTTCTGAATCTTCAATTCTCTGTATTATTGACTTGAGAAGACACAAATTAAAAATATTTTTGGATTTTTAATAATCAAAATGCAACTAAAATCAAATAACAATGCATGCAAGACACCAAACTTAACAGTTTGTATACTACTGACACTAACAAAATGAGAATGCATATGAGACACACGAAACACTCAAGTTAATAGAATTCAAAGATCAGAGTAAGAAATCATCAGGAATTATTTGAAGATCCTTAAGACACATGAATGAATACATGCAATTGACACCAAACTTAACATGAGACACTAAACTCAAACAAGAAATATTTTTGGATTTTATGACTTTGTAAATTTTTTTTGTGCTTTTTTCGAAAATTAAGTGGAAAAAGGTATCAAAATTCTTAATGAGAATTTCAGGAATCATACAATGTTTAGTCTAAGACTCCGGTCCAGGAATTAGACATGGCTTCACAGCCAGCCAAGCTTTCAAAGAAAGCTTCGGTCCAAAACACTAGACATGGCCAATGGCCAGCCAAGCCTTACCAGATCACTGCTCCAAAAGCAAGATTGATAGAAATCAACAAGCTCTTGTGATGATAAGTTGAAACCTCGGTCCAATGAATTTAGACATGGCTTCACAGCCAGCCAGATTTCAACAGATCATCATGAAACTCTAGAATTCATTCTTAAGAACTA
>NC_029773.3:82590759-82593785 GCF_000817695.3 Arachis duranensis | reverse complement strand
AGCGGAATTGAATAGAAGAACAATAGTAATTGCATTAATACTCGAGGTACAGCAGAGCTCCACACCTTAATCTATGGTGTGTAGAAACTCCACCGTTGAAAATACATAAGAACAAGGTCTAGGCATGGCAGAATGGCCAGCCTCCCAATGATCTAAGATAGCATCAAAACAAGGATAGCTACCCAGATATCTCAATACAATAATAAAAGGTCCTACTTATAGAGAACTAGTAGCCTAGGGTGTACAGAGATGAGTAAATGACATAAAAATCCACTTCCGGGCCCACTTGGTTTGTGCTTGGGCTGAGCATTGAAGCATTTTCGTGTAGAGACTCCTCTTGGAGTTAAACGCCAGCTTTAGTGCCAGTTTCGGCGTTTAACGCTGGAATTCCTGAGGGTGACTTTGAATGCCAGTTTGGGCCATCAAATATTGGGCAAAGTATGGACTATCAAATATTGCTGGAAAGCCCAGGATGTCTACTTTCCAACGCCGTTGAGAGCGCGCCAATTGGGTTTCTGTAGCTCCAGAAAATCCACTTCGAGTGCAGGGAGGTCAGAATCCAACAGCATCTGCAGTCCTTTTTAGTCTCTGAATCAGATTTTTGCAGAATCCAACAGCATCTGCAGTCCTTTTCAGTCTCTGAATCAGATTTTTGCTCAGGTCCCTCAATTTCAGCCAGAAAATACCTGAAATCACAGAAAAACACACAAACTCATAGTAAAGTCCAGAAAAGTGAATTTTAACTAAAAACTAATAAAAATATGCTAAAAACTAACTAGATCATACTAAAAACATACTAAAAACAATGCCAAAAAGCGTACAAATTATCCGCTCATCAAACGCCAAGTTATAACGTGTTTCTGGCGTTCAACTCTGGGTCGTGACGTGTTTCTGACGTTTGACTCCAGAATGCAGCGTAGAACTGGCGTTGAACGCCAGTTTGCGTCGTCTTATCCCGAATAAAGTATGAACTATTATATATTGCTAGAAATCTCTGGATGTCTACTTTCCAACGCCATTGAGAGCGCGCCATTTGGAGTTTTGTAGCTCCAGAAAATCTATTTTGAGTGCAGGGAGATTAGAATTAATAGCATCAGCAGTCGTTTGTCAACCTTGCTTTCAGAGTTTTGCTCAGGTCCCTCAATTTCAGCCAGAATTTACCTGAAATCACAGAAAAACACACAAACTCATAGTAAAGTCCAGAAATATGAATTTAACATAAAAACTAATGAAAACATCCCTAAAAGTAACTAGATTATACTAAAAACTACCTACAAACAATGCCAAAAAGCGTATAAATTATCCGCTCATCACAACACCAAACTTAAATTGTTGCTTGTCCCCAAGCAACTGAAAATCAATTAGGATGAAAAGAAGAGAATATACTATAAATTTCAGAATATCAATGAATATTAGTTCTAATTAGATGAGCGGGACTTGTAGCTTTTTGCCTCTGAAGAGTTTTGGCATCTCACTTTTTTCCTTTGAAGTTTAGAATAATTGGCTTCTCTAGGAACTTAGAATTTCAGATAGTGTTATTGATTCTCCTAGTTAAGTTTGTTGATTCTTAAACACAACTACTTTTATGAGTCTTGGCCGTGGCCCCAAGCATTTTGTTTTCCAGTATTACCACCGGATACATAAATGCCACAGACACATAACTGGGTGAACCTTTTCAGATTGTGACTCAGCTTTGCTAGAGTCCCCAGCTATTGGTGTCCAGAGCTCTTAAGCACACTCTTTTTGCTTTGGATCACGACTTTAACCACTCAGTCTCAAGCTTTTCACTTGGCCCTTCATGACACAAGCACATGGTTAGGGACAACTTGATTTAGCCGCTTAGGCCTGGATTTTATTTCCTTGGGCCCTCCTATCCATTGATGCTCAAAGCCTTGGATCCTTTTTACCCTTGCCTTTTGGTTTTAAGGGCTATTGGCTTTTTCTGCTTGCTTTTTCTTTTTCTTTCTATTTTTTTGCCACTTTTTTTTTCACAAGCTTTTGCTTTTTCACTGCTTTTTCTTGCTTCAAGAATCAATTTTCTTGATTTTTCAGATTGTCAATAACATTTCTCTTTGTTCATCATTCTTTCAAGAGCCAACAATTTTAACATTCATAAACAACAAGATCAAAAGACATATGCACTATTCAAGCATTCATTCAGAAAACAAAAAGTGTTGTCACCACATCAATATAATTAAACTAAATTCAAGGATAAATTTGAAATTCATGTACTTCCTGTTCTTTTGAATTTAAACATTTTTCTTTTAAGAGAGGTGAAGGATTCATGGAATTTATTGATAGCCTTAAGACATAGTTACTAACTACTAATGATCATGAAGTAGAGACACAAAACATAGATAAACATATAATATAAAAAACGAACAACAGAGAAAATAAGAACAAGGAATGAGTCCACCTTAGTGGCGTCTTCTTCTTGAAGGACCAATGATGTTCTTAAGCTCTTCTATGTCCCTTCCTTGCCTTTGTTGCTCCTCCCTCATTGCTCTTTGATCTTCTCTAATTTCATGGAGAATGATGGAGTGCTCTTGATGTTCCACCCTTAATTGATCCACATTGTAACTCAAATCTTCTAAGGAAGTGTTGAGTTGTTCCCAATAGTTGTTGGGAAGAAAGTGCATCCCTTGAGGCATCTCCGGGATCTCTTGATGGTGAGCTTCCTCATGCGTCTCTTGGGCTCCATGAGTGGGCTCTCTCATTTGCTCCATCCTTTTCTTGGTGATGGGCTTATCTTCCTTAATGAGGATGTCTCCTTCTATGATAACTCCAGCTGAGTAACATAGATGGCAAATAAGATGAGGAAAAGCTAGCCTAGCCATGGTGGAGGGCTTTTCGGCTATTTTGTAGAGTTCAAGGGAGATGACTTCATGAACTTCTACTTCCTCTCCAATCATGATGCTGTGAATCATGATGGCCCGATCCACAGTAACTTCAGATCGGTTGCTAGTAGGAATGATGGAGCGTTGGATGAACTCCAACCATCCTCTAGCCACAGGCTTGAGGTCCAG
>NC_029773.3:82586769-82590724 GCF_000817695.3 Arachis duranensis | reverse complement strand
TTGGAGTCTCTTTTCCATTGAGCTCCTTCCACACATATGTCCATAAGGACTTGGTCCAACCTTTGATTAAAGTTGACCCTTCTAGTGTAGGGGCGTGCATCTTCTTGCATCATGGGCAAGTTGAACGCCAACCTCACATTTTCCGGACTAAAATCCAAGTATTTCCCCCGAACCATTGTAAGATAATTATTTGGATTTGGGTTCACACTTTGATCATGGTTCCTAGTGATCCATGCATTGGCATAGAACTCTTGGACCATTAGGATTCCGACTTGTTGGATGGGATTTGTTAGAACTTCCCACCCTCTTCTTTGAATCTCATGTCGGATTTCCGGATACTCATTTTTCTTGAGTTTGAAAGGGACCTCAGGGATCACCTTCTTCTTGGCCACAACATCATAGAAGTGGTCTTGATGGGCTTTGGTGATGAATCTTTCCATCTCCCATGGCTCGAATGTGGAAGCTTTTGTCTTTCCTTTCCCTTTTCTAGAGGATTCTCCGGCCTTGGGTGCCATCAATGGTAATGGAAAAACAAAAAAATTTATGCTTTTACCACACCAAAATTAAAATATTGCTCGCCCTCGAGCAAGAGAAGAAAGAGAAGAAGAAGAAGAAGAGAAAATATGGAGAAGATGGGAAGAGGTGTATTCGGCTAAGGTAAGTAGGAAGTGGTTGAGGTGTGTGAAAAATAAAGGGAATGGAGGGGTTTATATAGTGAGTGGAGAGGGGGTAGGTTCAGCCATTTAGGGAGGGTTTGGGTGGGAAAGATATTTGAATTTTGAAGGTAGGTGGGGTTTATGGGGAAGAGTGGACGGAGGTGAGTGGTGAAGAGGTGATGGGGAAGAGAGATTGAGGTGATTGGTGAGGGGTTTTGGAAAGTGTGTTATAGAATTATTAGGAGGTAAGGTGGGAATATGGTAGGTGGGGATCCTGTGGGGTCCACAGATCCTGAGATGATCCTGTGGGGTCCACAGATCCTGAGGTGTCAAGAATTTACATCCCTACACCAATTAGGCATGTAAAATGCCTTTGCATGCCATTCTGGCATTTAAACGCCGAGATGGTGCACATTCTGGGCGTTCAACGCCCAGATGCAGCATGTTTCTGGCGTTGAACGCTAGTTCCATGCTTGTTACTGGCATTCAGCGCCAGCTTTCCTCAGGGCACATTCCTGGCGTTCAAACGCCAGGATGTTGCTTGTTTTTGGCGTTCAGCGCCAGATTCATGCTCTGTTCTGGCGTTGAACGCCAGCCAGATGCTCCTTACTGGCGTTGAACGCCAATAAGTCCTTCCTCCAGGGTGCGAATTTTTTTTTGCTGTTTTTGATTCTGTTTTTAATTTTAATAATTTTTTTGTGACTCCACATGATCATGTACCTAATAAAACACAAAATAAAAAAATAAAATTAGTTAAATAAAAATTGGGTTGCCTCCCAATAAGCGCTTCTTTAATGTCAATAGCTTGACAGGGGGCTCTCATGGAGCCACAAAGGTGATCAGGTCAATTTTGGGGACTCCCAACACCAAACTTAGAGTTTGGATATGGGGTCCTAACACCAAACTTAGAGTTTGGCTGTGGCCTCCCAACACCAAACTTAGAATTTGACTGTGGGAGCTCTTTTTGACTCTGTTCTGAGAGAAGCTCTTCATGCTTGCTCTCTTTTGTTACAGAGGGATGGCCGTGTGCCTTAAACACAAGGTAGTCCCTATTCAATTGAAGGACTAATTCTCCTCTGTTAACATCTATCACAGCTCCTGCTGTGGCTAGGAAAGGTCTTCCAAGGATGATGCATTCATCCTCTTCCTTCCTAGTGTCTAAGATTATGAAATCAGCAGGGATGTAAAGGCCTTCCACCTTTACTAATACGTCCTCTACTAATCCATAAGCTTGTCTTACTGACTTGTCTGCCAATTGTAATGAGAATAAGGTAGGCTGTACCTCAATGATCCCCAGCTTCTCCATTACAGAGAGTGGCATAAGATTTATCCTTGACCCTAAATCACACAGAGCCTTTTCAAAGGTCATGGTGCCTATGGTGCAAGGTATTAGGAATTTGCCAGGATCTTGTTTCTTTTGAGGTAGAGTTTGCTGAATCCATGTATCTAGTTCACTAATGAGCAAGGGAGGTTCACCTTCCCAAGTCTCATTACCAAACAACTTGGCATTCAGCTTCATGATAGCTCCTAAATATTGAGCAACTTGCTCTCCAGTGACATCTTCATCCTCTTCAGAGGAAGAATAGTTTTCAGAGCTCATGAATGGCAGAAGGAGATTTAATGGAATCTCTATGGTCTCTATTTGAGCCTCAGATTCCTTTGGATCCTCAATAGGGAGTTCCTTCTTGCCTGAGAGACGTCCCAGGAGGTCTTTCTCACTAGGATTTTCGTCCTTCTCCTCCCTTGTGCATTCGGCCATATTGATTACATCAATGGCTTTGCATTCTCCTTTTGGATTTTCTTCTGTATTGCTTGGGAGAATATTAGGAGGAGTTTCAGTTACTTTCTTGCTCAGCTGGCCCACTTGTGCCTCCAAATTCCTAATGGATGACCGTGTTTCACTCATGAAACTTAAAATGGCCTTAGACAGATCAGAGACTAGATTAGCTAAATTAGAAGTGTTTTGCTCTGAATTCTCTGTCTGTTGCTGAGAAGATGATGGGAAAGGCTTGCTATTGCTCAGCCTGTTGCGTCCACCATTGTTAAAGCCTTGTTGAGGCTTTTGTTGATCCCTCCATGAGAAATTTGGATGATTTCTCCATGATGAATTATAGGTGTTTCCATAAGGTTCACCCATGTAATTTACCTCTGCCATTGCAGGGTTCTCAGGATCATAAGCTTCTTCAGAAGCTGCCTCTTTAGTACTGTTGGATGCATTTTGCCATCCATTTAGACTTTGAGAGATCATGTTGACTTGCTGAGTCAACACTTTGTTCTGAGCCAATATGGCATTCAGAGCATCAATTTCAAGAACTCCCTTCCTCTGAGGCGTCCCATTATTCACGGAATTCCTTTCAGAAGTGTACATGAATTGGTTATTTGCAACCATGTCAATAAGTTCTTGAGCTTCTGCAGGCGTTTTCTTTAGGTGAATGGATCCACTTGCAGAATGGTCCAATGACATTTTCGAAAATTCAGATAGACCATAATAGAATATATCTAATATGGTCCATTCTGAAAACATGTCAGATGGATATCTTTTGGTCAGCTGGTTGTATCTTTCCCAAGCTTCATAGAGGGATTCACCATCTTTTTGCTTGAAGGTTTGAACATCCACTCTAAGCTTGCTCAGCTTTTGAGGAGGAAATAATTTATCCAAGAAGGCCATGACCAGCTTCTCCCAGGAGTCCAAGATATCCTTAGGTTGTGAGTCCAACCATGTTCTAGCTCTGCCTCTTACAGCAAAAGGGAAAAGCATGAGCCTGTAGACTTTAGGATCGACTCCATTCGTCTTTACAGTCTCACAAATCTGCAAGAACTCAGTTAAAAACTGATAAGGATCTTCAGATGGAAGTTGGTGGACGAAATTGTGATCAATACTTTTCACAACTCAAATAATCCCCGGTGATGAACCCAAAAACTTGGTGTTCAATACCATGGCATAAACACAACTTCGCACAACTAACCAGCAAGTGTACTGGGTCGTCCAAGTAATAAACCTTACGCGAGTAAGGGTCGATCCCACATAGATTGTTGGTATGAAGCAAGCTATGGTCACCTTGTAAATCATAGTCAGGCAAACTCAAATGGTAATGGATGATGATTAAAACATAAAGATAAAGATAGAGATACTTATGTAATTCATTGGTAGGAATTTCAGATAAGCGTATGAAGATGCTGTGTTCCTTCCGTCTCTCTGCTTTCCTACTGTCTTCATCCAATCCTTCTTACTCCTTTCCATGGCAAGCTGTATGCAAGGGTTTCACCGTTGTCAGTGGCTACCTCCCATCCTCTCAGTG
>NC_029773.3:82584926-82585503 GCF_000817695.3 Arachis duranensis | reverse complement strand
CTCAGCTTTGCTAGAGTCCCCAAATAGAGGTGTCCAGGGTTCTTAAGCACACTCTTTTTGCCTTGGATCACAACTTTATTTTTTTCTTTTCTCTCTTTTTTTTTTTCCTTTTTTTCGTTTTTCTCCTTCTTTTTTTTTGTATTCACTGCTTTTTCTTGCCTCAAGAATCTTTTTTGTGATTTTTCAGATCCTCAGTAACATGTCTCCTTTTTCATCATTCTTTCAAGAGCCAACATTCATGAACCACAAATTCAAAAGACATATGCACTGTTTAAGCATACATTCAGAAAACAAAAGTATTGCCACCACATCAAAATAATTAATTTGTTATAAAATTCAAAATTCATGCAATTCTTTTCTTTTTCAATTAAGAACATTTTTCATTCAAGAAAGGTGATGGATTCATAGGACATTCATAACTTTAAGGCATAGACACTAAGACACTAATGATCACAAGACACAAACATAGATAAACATGAGCACTAAAATTCGAAAAACAGGAAAATTAAGAACAAGGAGATTAAAGAACGGGTCCACCTTAGTGATGGCAGCTTGTTCTTCCTCTTGAAGATCCTAT
>NC_029773.3:82584620-82584833 GCF_000817695.3 Arachis duranensis | reverse complement strand
CTTTGATCTTCTCTAATTTCATGGAGGAGGATGGAATGTTCTTGGTGCTCCACCCTTAGTTGTCCCATGTTGGAACTCAATCCTCCTAGGGAGGTGTTTAGTTGCTCCCAATAGTTTTGTGGAGGAAAGTGCATCCCTTGAGGCATCTCAGGGATTTGATGATGAGAGGGGTCTCTTGTTTGCTCCATCCTCTTCTTAGTGATGGGCTTGTCT
>NC_029773.3:82582771-82583942 GCF_000817695.3 Arachis duranensis | reverse complement strand
TTGGATGCCATAAATGGTTATGGAAAAACAAAAAGCAATGCTTTTACCACACCAAACTTAAAAGGTTTGCTCGTCCTCGAGCAAAAGAAAGAAAGAAGAGAGTAGAAGAAGAATAAATAGAGGAGATGGAGATGGCCTTGTGGTTCGGCCAAAGGGGGGAGAAGTAGTGTTTAGGTTGTGTGAAAATGAAGGAGTGAAGAAGGGTTTATATAGGAGTGGGGGGTTATGGTTCGGTCATGTATAGGTGGGTTTGGAAGGGAAAGTGGTTTGAATTTGAATGGTGGGGTAGGTGGGGTTTTATGAAGGATGGATGTGAGTGGTGAAGAGAAAGATGGGATTTGATAGGTGAAGGGTTTTTGGGGAAGAGGTGTTGAGGTGATTGGTGAATGGGTGAAGAAGAGAGAAAGTGTGGTGGGGTAGGTAGGGATCCTGTGGGGTCCACAGATCCTGAGGTGTCAAGGAAAAGTCATCCCTACACCAAGTGGCGAGCAAAATTGCTCTTTGTGCCAATTCTGGCGTTAAACGCCAGGCTGGTGCCCATTTTTGGCGTTTAACGCCAACTTCTTGCCTTTTCCTGGCATTTAACGCCAGTCTGGTGCCCCTTTCTGGCGTTAAACGCCCAGAATGGTGCCAGACTGGGCGTTAAACGCCCATCTGCTAGCCTTTCTGGCGTTTAAACGCCAGCAGGTTCTTCCTCCAGGGTGTGCTGTTTTTCTTTCTGTTTTTCTTTCTGTTTTTGCTTTTTCAATTGATTTTGTGATTTCTCATGATCATCAACCTACAGAAAACATAAAATAACAAAGGGAAATAGATAAAATATAACATTAGGTTGCCTCCCAACAAGCGCTTCTTTAATGTCAGTAGCTTGACAGAGGGCTCTCATGGAGCCTCACAGATGCTCAGAGCAATGTTGGAACCTCCTAACACCAAACTTAGAGTTTGAATGTGGGGGTTCAACACCAAACTTAAAAGTTGGTTGTGGCCTCCCAACACCAAACTTAGAGTTTGACTGTGGGGGCTCTGTTTGGCTCTGTTTTGAGAGAAGCTCTTCATGCTTCCTCTCTATGGTGACAGATGGATAACCTTGAGCCTTAAACACAAAGGATTCTTCATTCACTTGAATGATCAATTCTCCTCTATCAACATCAATCACAGCCTTTGCTGTGGCTAG
>NC_029773.3:82581996-82582633 GCF_000817695.3 Arachis duranensis | reverse complement strand
CCTCTACAAGTCCATAAGCTTGTTTTCTTGAGTTGTCTGCCATCTCTAGTGAGATTCTTGCAGCTTGCACCTCAAAGATCCATAGCTTCTCCATTACGGAGAGAGGCATGAGGTTTACACTTGACCCTAAGTCACACAGAGCCTTCTTAAAGGTCATGGTGCCTATGGTACAAGGTATTGAAAACTTCCCAGGATCCTGTCTCTTTTGAGGTAATTTCTGCTTAGACAAGTCATCTAGTTCTTTGGTGAGCAAAAGGGGTTCATCCTCCCAAGTCTCATTTCCAAATAACTTGTCATTTAACTTCATGATTGCTCCAAGGTATTTAGCAACTTGCTCTTCAGTGACATACTCATCCTTTTCAGAGGAAGAATACTCATCAAAGCTCATGAATGGCAGAAGTAAATCCAATGGAATCTCTATGGTCTCAGTGTGAGCCTCAGATTCCCATGGTTCCTCATTGGGGAACTCATTAGAGGCCAGTGGACGTCCATTAAGGTCTTCCTCAGTGGTGTTCACTGCCTCTCCCTCCTCTCCAAATTCGGCCATGTTGATGGCCTTGCACTCTCCTTTAGGATTCTCTTCTGTATTGTTTGGAAGAGTACTAGGAGGGAGTTCAGTAATTTTCTTGCTCAGCTG
>NC_029773.3:82579854-82581137 GCF_000817695.3 Arachis duranensis | reverse complement strand
AAACTAATTGAGGCTTAAGCTCAAAGTTGTTTGCTCCAATGGCAGGGATAGAGATGCTTCTCCCATAGAAGTCGGGAGTAGGTGCAGTAAAGTCACCCAACACCTTCCTTGCATTGTTGGCATTGTTGTTGTTTTCGGCTGCCATGGGGTCTTCTTCTTTGAAGATTTCTGTTAGGTTCTCTACAGAGAATTGTGCCTTAGCTTCTCTTAGCTTTCGCTTCAAGGTCCTTTCAGGTTCAGGGTCAGCCTCAACAAGAATGCTTTTGTCTTTGCTCCTGCTCATATGAAAGAGAAGAAAACAAGGAAATATGGAATCCTCTATGTCAGAGTATAGAGATTCCTTGAGGTGTCAGAGGAAAAGAAAAATAGAAGGTAGAAGTAGAAGAATTCGAACTTATCAAGAGAGATGGAGTTCGAATTGTTCATTGAAGAATAGTGTTAGTCCATAAGTAGAAGGATGTGAGAAGAGGGAAAGAAATTTTCGAAAATAATTTAAAAAGATTTTAAAAACATTTTGAAAAACTCTAATTGATTTTCGAAAACTAAGATTGGAAAAGAAATCAAGTGATTTTTGAAAAAGATTTTGAAATTAGAAATATAAAAGATTTGATTGAAAACTATTTTGAAAAAGATGTGGTTAAGAAGATATGATTGGTTTTAAAAAGATGTGATTGAGAAGATATGATTTGAAAAACAATTTAAAAAGATTTGATTTTGAAAATTAATGATGACTTGGCTATCAAGAAAAGATATGATTCAAACATTAAACCTTTCTCAACAGAAAAGGCAACATACTTGAAATGTTGAATCAAATCATTAATTAATAGCAAGTATCTTTGAAAATGTAAAGAAATTGATTTTGAAAAAGATCTGATCGAAAAGATTTGATTTGAAAAAAGATTTGATTGAAAAGATTTGATTTGAAAAAGATTTGATTTTGAAAAACTTTGAAAACTTGAAAAAAATTTGCATTAAAAACAAAATCTTCCCTCTTGTGCCATCCTGGCGCTAAACGCCAGAATGGTGCACATTCTGGCGTTTAACGCCTAAACTACTACCCTTTTGGGCGTTAAACGCCCAGCCAGGCACTCTGGCTGGCGTTTAAATGCCAGTTTGCCTTCCTCACTGGGCGTTTTGAACGCACAGCTTTTTCTGTGTAATTCCTCTGCTGTATGTTCTGAATCTTCAATTCTCTGTATTATTGACTTGAAAAGACACAAACTAAAAATATTTTTGGATTTTTAATAATAAGGAATAATCAAAATGCAACTAAAATCAAATAA